>NW_002060945.1:4440934-4720635 GCF_000150275.1 Trichoplax adhaerens | reverse complement strand
TTATGGTCAATTTGTTAATAAAATTAACAGATAGTATTATCATTCGATATTATATATATCCCAGTAATAGTAATATACTATGCTATATTAAGATTAGTTAATGGTCCAGAGCACATTATGATAACTAATGTATGGTGATGGACATACCAAGTTAAGATTAGCAGGTACTGTAAGATATCTACAGTGCGGTAGAATGTCCTTAGTACTGTAGTCAATTCTATACCAATCATTATAATGTGTCTAAGGATCGCTGTCGTATGCAAGCAAAGCTTGCTCTGTCGATAACAACCGTTATAAGAAAATGTAACTATCAAAATGGCTGTGTAGAAAACTCTATAAAGATTCTATGTTTATTCAATTTTCATCAGAATATTACATGAAATCAAAATTTAAAGGCCCAGTGGCCACCTTTAGCGATATAACGAATACTATTTTAATAATCAGTACTCTGCAGAAATGTCAGGGAAGTGTATAAGAAGGCCACTTTTTAAAAGATTAAATCATAAGTGCATCATTATTTTTTTAATGTTAATATTTATGCCCACGTCCAGTAACCTGGGGCTGTTACAAGTTATATTAGTAAAGGTTGGCACTTGGCACTCTTTCACACTATAATAAATACTGTAATGCTCGTCAAGGGTGTGAAGTAAGATCTACGAAATTTCAATTTCTTTTACTCCGAAACCTGATATAAACATCCTCTCAATCTGAAGGAGTTAGGCCTCTAAATTAATTATTTACATATTTGTGATTCCATAGCCGTAATGATTAAATGATACTGCAATGTTGATATCTCAAAGATAAATTAGACTGTAGTGCTTTCCTAGAGTTTGATCGTTCACATGAGATAGGCTTTATTAGAAAAGGTATACTGTACTTGTATAAGTGTAGGCGTAATTAACCGTAAGTAAATACTTCAATCCCGACTTGCTAAGAAGATGGCACTGCCGTATTAGAAGTAGTTATCTGTTTTTTATTCATTTTTTCCTACTTGATGACTGTGTCTTTCCGTTACCGTAATATTGAAGCTGAAACTATTACATTGTGCTTGTAGTTCGTTTGTAAAGTTCAATAGAGCAACATTATACTTAGGTACAAGTCTTCTCACAAACGCTAATTTCATATACGCGTAGTATACAGTAAATCGGTTAACGGCCTTCTACGAGTATACAAATATTATACTATTCTGTAGGCTTATCGTATGTATCAAGGTAATATTAAATTGCCGTCTGTCAAGCCTATTTGTAAATAGTAATTTAATATTAGTAGTAAAATTACCAGTTTAAATATTTGAACGGGAATATAATCCGTACAAAAGAATAAATTAAAAGAAAATTCAGAAGGTAGAGGTTATCGTAACAGATACGGTTCCTGGTATTGATCATTTTGTTAACAGAATAGCGAATTTTTCACTCAAAGTACTGTATACCGTAAAAAGTCAGCAATAGAGACGTATATCAGCACAGTTTTGTCAAAATTTATTCTTTCTTTCTTTTGTAATTAGTCCTTGAATCCTTCGATACACTACATTACTAGATGATGGTATAATGTTAGCGATGATGCAGCACATCATCGCATAATGCCTATGAATACTCTTTTTAAATTTACTGTCAATGTATGACATATAAGCTATTTTAAGCTTCAAGTTGTCCGAACGAAGTATTGTTATATTTTTCACTGACCATCCAATGTACGGATATTGTACAGCCAGTTAGCTTTGGCTAAAATTGACTCTCTTTATGTGGATCTCTAATTTCTTAATTGAATACAACTCGTATACTGCATACCAATTGTAATCATGATGTAGAACATCACTGTCGATACGTCGTGCATTGAGTACCGACCGGCATTCCTTGTCCTTTTAATTAATATTGTCGGCAATTTTTAAGCTTCAGCACGTATTTTGCACCAATTATACAGTGTTGTACAACCATTTAGCAATGGAGACATGTATCAGTATAAAATTTTGCCTACATTTTCTCTTAATTTTTGAGTGTGCGTAAATTATCTCTGATTCCTTAAATGAATTTTTTGGACTATTTTTTTTAGACATGGCTACGATTCAATGAGAATTTCTCGCGACATGGCAATACTCGTTGGCCTGCAGCTGAAGTGTGCACTATACAGTACTGTACAGTATTGTACTGTACATTGTAGACAGTAGACTCAGTACGGTGTGTAATGCTAGTGTACTGTACTGTACAGTACAGTACTGTACTGTACACTGTCAGTACCGTACAGTACAGTACAGTACGTTTCACACGTCACGTGTAGCTACAGTACAGTACAGTACATATTGATATACTGTACTGTACACTGTACATTGTACACTGGGTCACAATATTGTAATAGTTAAACAAGATAACAGTGCGAAAATCAACAAGTCGACAATAAGCAGCAGAACTGCTAAAGTCAAAGTCATGCTGTAATCAGTCATATTAGTGTTTCACTAATTAATTATCCACATGTAGAGACCCATAAGAGAGCTAATTAAAAAAAATTTGGCTTATTTTTGTCTTGTGATACTTTTATTGAAGGCATTCTACTGTCTGTCAGAGGATCCATTTCTTCTCTCGCAGTATCAACAGTGTCATGCATCGCCGAATACTAAATGTTGCTGAGAAAAATGACGCAGCTAAGTCACTTTCCAGGATTATGTCGCGTGGCAATTTAACTAAGGTGTGATAGATGACTAGAAATTGCAAACATGAACGCTGAATTCTACTATAACTATACCGCAATATTCGATAGCAACGGTTCATACGGGAGCAGTAGCACTTATCAGTCTTTAATTTGCTGCGGTCACATAAAGCCTTTCAACAAATAAATAAATAATAATATACTAGTCAATCGAATAAAATCGATTTAAAGCTGCATTGCTTATGTCATCCAATTGCTGTAACTGCTAGATATCAGTGCATTGGTACTGTAGAATTGGCTTAGTGTTATAATGCTGCTCGATATGCAGATGTTTATGAGTATGAGTATGAAATTTATTGTGTTAACTTATATTATTATTGTAATGCCTAATTCTAGAAAGAAGGACTTTCCAAATATAATAAAATCTTTGAGTTTGACTTCAACATTCTCAATTCTGTAAGTTTATGCATGTTTGGATCGAATATTGCAGTTTTTAGACTCTACATTCAATGCATTAAAGCTAATTTTATACTGTTTTAAATGCAGATGCTGTATAACATTATGTATGCAATGATAAATCTACAATGAATTATTTGCATTAGATTGTGTGATATTGTAATATCAGTAACGTTCAGCTTGATTTTTACATTTATAATGCTAAATTATAGAGCTGCCGCATGGTCATGACCTCTGTATCTGGTCATCTATTATCAATGGATTTTCTGAGCAACTTTCAAAAGTGGTATGATAACGAATTGAAAGCTAGTTTACAGAGTGAATAGATATTTCCTAATTAATTTCATGCATACGAGTATAGCAGAATTTTTTTAAATCGTAAGCGCGCACGATTTGCAGTGTGAGCATACTTTCTGATTTATGAGTATCTGCTTAGGAATAGTTGTTTACCTGTGGAGTTATTCGAAGCCCAAGTCCAAAAATTCTGCACTGGTACTAACATCCCTATTAAGGTTGGATAATGTACTTTTCAATAAAGGACATTAAAAAATGTAGAAAGATAAAAAAAGTAACATGATATACCGTAAACACGTAACAGTAGAACATTCGCTTTAATTCTATAACCTCTTCACATATAAGACAATTTAGATCTGTTGCCTGCATGTATCTCTATAATGCTCTCTTCCATTGTACAATCAGTAATTTGCGTGCATATAATAGACTTGATTTGCCTACATTTACACAGTATTAACATCATAAAGTACGCATATCGGATATACGGATTCAATCATATACAGTACATAGTGTTTCTCTAATTCTTGGTTAAAATCATTAATTAATCAGTATTCATGTGGCGATATCATGTATATCATCCTCGATAAGTAGGTATTTCAGGCACTTATCCGACTTGAGATTTTGTTTTAAGTAGCTAATGGATAGCAAGTAATATCATTACTATATTGAGCAAGAACTACCGTTTTTTAGAATACGAGCAGATCTGTTCATTTATATTTGGCCCACCAATATGTCAATGTACCCTTTATGATATTCCGAGCTTGCTATATATATAGTGTACGTATATACCGGCTTTCTTAATTTGTCTTACCTGTAGAAAACACTTGAACGCGAGATCCGTAATTGTAATACTTTAATTATTTGGACTGATGGAGATAGAGAAGGAGAAAATATTGGACATGAGATTATCAGTGTTTGTAAGGCAGGTATATCCATAAAGATTACGATTTATTGAATATTGTGCTCGCAATAGCTAATACTGTATATAACTGCAAGTGATGCGAATTACTGTCAGTATCTAATCACATACGTAGATACAACGTTATAAAATTTTAAGTTGATTCGGTGTTAAACAATTTATTTTTGGGGGATTTTTACAACAGTTAAGCCGAGAATCGAAATACATCGTGCAAGATTTTCGGAAATTACCTATAGGTATCTCAGTTTCCTTAGCATTTACTACTATACAAATTAAAATAATCTGAAGTAATAAAAGATTTATCTAAATTTAATTTGAAAACAAGATCAATCATGAGGGCATGTGAAAATTTAACGCGCCCAGATAATTTGCAATCAGACGCAGTTGATGTTAGACAGGAATTGGATTTAAGAATTGGTATGTCAACTACTAATAGTAGCTTTGTATAATTTGTATTGCATAATATTATAAAATACAGTAAAGCAAATGTTCAATAATGTAGGCTTAGTTTTTATACCATGTTCTACTGTATATTCTAATTAGCTGATATTCATTAAGTATTATAATATTGATAGCATTTACTATTTCTATTAATTTTTAGGAGCTGCTTTCACGAGGTTTCAAACTTTACGCTTACAGAGAATATTTGCAGCTCATCTAAAAGATCAACTGATTAGTTATGGTTAGGCAATATATATTAAAAAAGTTTTAGATTTAACCTAAAACTAAAAAGTATTTTTTACTAACCATACTGGTATTGCCATATTGTAGGAAGTTGTCAATTTCCCACGCTTGGTTTTGTAGTCTCACGGGTAAAAATTCGGAATCATTATGTATCACACCAATAGCAAGAAAACAACAATTACTAATTTCGGAATCTATAAAAATTTAGTTCAAGGAAATCGATGCTTTTATATCTGAAGATTTCTATAAGATTAAAGGTTTGTCATGGTTCATCCTACCCATCTTTGATATCATGATCCATTCTAAGTTAAATTTGGCTGTAAAATGTGTGGGCTCCATTGTTACCTTTTTTAATTTTAGTTACCCTTGATACTGAGGATGGAGTCATTGATTTTAATTGGAAGAGGTATACACAGTGATTGTATGGCCATAGCGGTACAATCTGCTAGAATTGCATATCTACATTACGTTATGTATGCGTAGCTTCGTTTTGTTCACAGCAAATTTTCTGATTAAACCAAACTTATGATTAGAGTTCGATTATTCTATCGTCACGCATGTGAAGTTATCCATCAAATCTGTTTAGAGGTACAATATTTTCTCATCGTGGCAGTACTGTATTATAATTACAAAGGTTAACCTGTAACTTGCTATGTTAATTTTTTTATTCAGAATCCTTTAGCAACGGTTACAAGTGTTGTTAGTAAGCCAAAAAGCAAATGGAGACCATTACCGCTGGATACTGTGGTTAGGCAATAGTTCTAATCTAATTAATTATAAGAGTCGCGTACAATATTTGAACACATGATTCTTTAGGAGTTTGAGAAATTGGTTTCACGGAAGTTAAAAATCGGTGCTAAAGAAGCTATGAAAATTGCAGAAAAATTATATAATCGAGGGTAAGTTTGGACCACACTTATATTCTTGTATTCTTTAAGATTCTGAGTAAGTAATGGCCAACTATCTCCATGACATTAAATTCAGATTTATCAGTTACCCAAGAACTGAAACAAACCAGTTTCCATCATCGATGAATCTGAGACAGCTTATTGAATATCAGACTGAAAGTAGCGAATGGGGAGGTACAGCTGAATAGGTTTTCTCAATATTGCAACTTAATTCTAATAAAGTGTTCTTAGATTTTGCTAAAAGTCTAGTCGAGAGAGGACCAACTCCAAGATGGGGGAAGAAAACTGATAACGCCCATCCACCTATTCATCCTACTAAATTTACTAATACTTTACAGGTGATATGCGTAAGCTGAATGATATTTTTGCTTTTAAGCATACTGGATATATGATTTTAATTACAGGGAAATGAAAAGCGAATTTACGAACTAGTAGTCAGACACTTCTTAGCGTGCTGCTCTCAGGTGAACAATGGCTTTATTTCGTTTATTACTAATATTGTATATTTTTAGTAGGTATTTATCTCATTGTCTATCATTTTCTTAGGATGCTGAAGGATCAGAAACTATAGTTGAAATTACAATCGCCCGCGAACTAGTGAGTTTTACCTTACATAAGATTTGTACATTCGTATGCAGCCGGTAGTTAAGCAATATAGGATTTTTTAATGGATGCTAATCCACAGTTGAAAAAGTAGAGTATAGACTGAAATTTAAGCGCTTATTAAAATGTTGATAACTATCCAATTTGCAGTTTGCTGTACAGGGTTTGATCATAATTGCTAAAAATTATTTGGAAGTTTACCCATATGATCGTTGGTCAGATAAGGTGGAATAAATAAAAAATTATCAATTGCTATAAGATCTGTTCTATGTCAGGCTTGATTATACGTTAACAATTTTAACAGCCCCTGCCGGCGTTCGTTGAAGGCCAACAATTTCAACCAACTAACATATCGGTAATTCTCAATTTTAATATACCCCAAAGATATTGTAAGCAAGGCCACTTTTATTAATATAGTTTCTTCCCTTACAGATGGTAGAAGGTCGCACAGAACCTCCTCCCCTTCTTACGGAATCAAATTTGATTGACCTTATGGATAAAAACGGAATTGGTAAGGATATCCACTTAAGGTTGTGGCTACTATAGGCGTATCAATCTTCTAAGATACTATTTCAACATTATAAGGGACTGATGCAACACATGCCGAACATATTGAAACGATAAAAGCACGTAAATACGTGGCGGTACAAAACGGCCGCTTTGTACCGGGCGAACTTGGTATAGGATTAGTGGAAGGTGATGATTCTAGTGAAGAAATTCATTCGGAAATCATATTTATTTTAGTTTTCATTAACGTTTATTCAGGTTATGACTCCATGGGGTTCGAGATGTCAAAACCCAAACTGAGGGCAGAACTAGAAGCTGGCCTGAAAAGGTGTTTAGTTTATCAATAAAATAAGTTAACGTGATGAATAAAGGCTTTAAAACCCTGTATTTAATACTTAATTTTAACAGAATATGTGAAGGAACGAGAAATAAAACAGGTGCTTTACTTATATTTTTATATCACCTTTTAGTTGTTTCTTATACTAAAATATTATTACTGCACAATTATTTTTAAAAATCTAGAAGTCCTCCAAGAGCAGATAACAAAATATAAGGAAGTATTTGTTAAAGCTGCTGCTGAGGTAAACTACAATCATGTACTTGCTATGTAGTAGCAGTAGTTACCTTTTATGAAATATAGCAATCTCTAATACATATTTAATTGTTTACATGAACGGATCGCATAAAATTTTTTTCATAGGCCACTAAACTTGATGTGGCTCTTTCAAAATACTTAATTAACGAATCTGACCAAATCATGGATAATTTTCAGGGTAAAACCATATACAGTAAATTCGTAAATTCGTAAATTGATCTTAGATTTACGAACTTATATAGCAGTACTTGTTTATTAGATGATCCACCAAGTGATGGACCAACTCAAACAAACACTCATAATACATTTTCACGGCCTACCGTTGATCACATTGGAGATAATAATAATCGATCAAATAGTAGATATCCTAGAAACAGATCTAATTTTGGTGGTAACAGAGATAATAGCAGAAATAGAAAATCAAATTCTTCCACAGGTTTTTCAACTTATCGAAACAATGACGGACAAGGTATAGACACCATAATTGCAAAGAAATTGTAAATATTGACCTTGCGGTACTGTAACTATACTTGTATTTTCCTCTTGTGTTGGTTAAGCTGGCAATGAAATTGTGTGCAACTGTGAAGAGGAAGCTATTTTGCTAACGGTCAAGAAACAAGGACCAAATTGTGGTACGCCGAGCTTATAACGTATAATTGGTGGATTTGTATAGTATACGTATGACGAAAATAATTTTCCCTTTATGAAAAATTTGAACATTAGCTAATTATTTTTATACGTTTTGGTAAGGTCGACAATTCTACAAATGCAATAAGCGTGATAGCTCTGCATGTGGTTTCTTTTTATGGGCGGATGAACCGCAAAACCAAGGTAAGAGATCATTTAGCCTCTACACTTTACAACCTTCAAAGATTTTCAAATACAAGTACTTCGGCCTAATTTTTAGGTAGATATTAAAATGTTATTCTAAACATTAGATTAATTTTGTAAAAAATATGTAGCTCAACGAGGTAGTAGTGGCAGTCGTACCTTTTCGTCCAATAATGCTTTTCCTGGTTCAAGCGGCCTTCATGATGGAAACACTAGGTCTTTATGTGAAAAAATTAATAATTTTTAGGTCGTATTACTAACTCTCTTTTATCATCTATCTATTGCTATCAGTGGAGATAATAGCTGCGTCAAGTGTTTATGTGATATTCCTGCGGTTAGGTTTGTAAGATGAAATTAAACAGTTCTCATATCGTGTTCTGCGCTAGGATTGTCAAAGATTACATCCTTTCATTAATAAAAATCTGTAATTACGAATACTTTTTCATTAGCCGTACAGTGCAAAAAGAGGGTGCAAATAAAGGCCGACAATTTTATTGTTGCTCTAAACCACAAGGGAATCAGTGTACGTTTTTCAAATGGGTCGATGATACATCTGCAGCCACTACTTCGAACTGGAATGAAAACGGAACGAAAAGATCATATCGGGGTCGTCGTGGTAGAGGTCCTAGAGGATCTAGGGGTTCCAGGGGTAGCTACCGTAGGAAGCGGACCAAAACTTATAACGGCAATCAAGAAGGTTTGACTAATTTAAGATTTTCCTACTTGTAAATTCGATTACACAGTCTTCACGTAGTCAATAAATCTTTTCTATGTCAGATTATTACGGAGATGACCCATATGAAGAGGATTACGATTAGTTGACATGTGTTACCCGCTTTAACGAATTGTGAAGTGTCACCTGACAGTAATTATTTATGTTCATTTATCCATAAAAGACTGCAAGAGAGAATTCTACCTGCTGAGGATTAGAAATGACACTGTAATATACACGAGCATCTAGTACATATATTAAATAGAACCACTAACTGTTTCACTTCAGTATTTTATTTTGATATTGGACGACTATTTATGGTCCTATGATTACTTTTAATGTATAATTTGTAAAGATACTTCTGTAAGCTATTTTCGTGATGTACTTATTATTTTATGTTAGTTAGCTATTACCAAGTCATGAAATGGTTAATGGCATCGTCTACATGCAGAATATTAGCTAAATCAATTCGTTTCGCAAATTACGCTGTCCTATTCAGACTGTATAGCATAGCGAAATAAATTATAGTACTGTAATAAATTATACAGTAATATTATTAAATCAGGTGTAAATTATTTACACACTTAGCATGTCTGCTAAATACAGGTGTGCTAAAGTAAAACAAAATTAAATTTGGTTGATAACTGTGATATGATGATAAGCGAGTTTCACACAGTTTTTGCGATGAATACAAATTTTCGTATAAAATTTATGTATCTTTATTAAATATTGATGTATTAGTCTTATTGTACGTAAGGGTAAAACTTCCGAGAGATCATACGTAAAGTTGTTACAAATATTACACTTTAATTCATATACTCTACCCTATTTCATAGCAGTATTCTTAGATTTTATCGTTACATTATCAGATATAAAGCTTTCTATGCATGATTCTAAAATTGCTGCTGTTTTGGTTAGTAGCTTTTGCAACATTAAGTTCCAATAGAAGATTTATAGGTACCTGAACCGTGTCAGCCTGCATTAGAGAGTATAGACTAGAGAGTTTCTTTTGATCATACAGGCGTGCGGATAGACAGACTATAAAATAAAATATATATATATACTGTATACAGTATATCGTAGATAATACTGTTCAGTACAGTACAAGTAGAGTCTCTGAGGGTCTCTGCTGTACTGTACAGTATTTTACATCATTGCAAGCTACAGTACTGTACAGTACAGTATAATACAAGATTAAACGTCTGTCAGTACGGTATAAAGGTGATAAAAATGACAACTGGATCAAATTAAAATTGCAATTTCTACTGTATATTATATTTTTGGAATGGTAAACAGTGCAAAGCTGATCGATTTATAATAACTTATACCTGGCTTAAAATTGTCAGAAATGGCCCCGGTTGATGTAAGGATAAGTTTGTATTACAATTTCTTTCCTCGTTTACAATTTGAAATTTGATTTTATAATTGCACTTATCATGTAATGATTATTATTATTAGTATTGCACATAAAGTACGGTCCACTACCAATATTACAAGCGTGCACAGTGGAATCAGTTTAATGTTTTTACAACAAAATTTCCGATTAAAATTGTTGAATTACTTTGACAAGTACTTTACGAATACTGTACTTTGTTGGAGGTAAAGTATCGTTTGTAAACGTATTTGGGTGCTGCTGCTACAACTACCTTTGTGGTAAATTACAGTAAGTAGCTAGTAAAACCTGTATTTACAGTGCAATAAACGTAATTAATGCAATAGCTACTGAATGTAACATATCGTAGCTGACTTTGCCTAAATAAATATTGCAAAGATGATTAGCTTCGGTCCGAGCCTAAATGAGCTTAGGTCATATAGGTCCAGGTAGATGAATTATCATCAATTGAAACTAGCCTTGAGGATGATTAATGATTGATAGGAAAGCATAT
Organism: Trichoplax adhaerens; assembly: GCF_000150275.1. NCBI lineage: Eukaryota > Metazoa > Placozoa > Uniplacotomia > Trichoplacea > Trichoplacidae > Trichoplax > Trichoplax adhaerens. Next base: position 4,709,600 of record NW_002060945.1, on the reverse strand, counting down.
AATACTTGACATTATTATAGTTTCAACATTAGCGAGGATACAATTTGATTGAGGGTTGCACTGCTTTGAATACTTGTACAGTATTCTCGTGCGTGGACTCTGTAGAATATACAGTAATTAAATACGTTGATAGAAACATACATTTTATGCTTTACTACAAGTTACAAACTCTTCTACGGCTGATTAAACCAGCTCGTAAATCGCTTAGTAATGGTGGTCTAGCATTGACTCCACAGTAATTATATTATTATTATTATTTATTTATTATCGGAGATTTGTGAATTTCATTCTAATACCGTGTGGTATCTTATTACAGCCTGTTCAAATGAACGATACTGACGGTGATACGTCATCAAAAACAAAAAAAGGTACAGTATAGTAAGTTTATTCTTATTCGTAAATATCCAAGTTCAAGAATTCATTCTCTAGTAGAAGTTTCCTTAATAAAACTGTAGCAGAGTTATACCTCCATTGTGGTCTCGAACTATCAATATGAAAGTACAGCACGTTATGCATTTGCAAATCATGTTCGCCTGTCTTACATAGCAAGAATCCCTCAACAGTTAACAGACACCAATCCCGTAAGGTTTGGTGGTCATATAATTAATTAATAATTTTTATTTTAATCCCAATTTCAAGTGACAGACAAATTTTCTGAGTGCCTCCACATATTGGCAAACGAACCTAGTCTGGGGATGTTCCGATTACAAGAACATGTCAGGAAGACTTTACCTATTTTGATTGAAGTGAAGGTTTGTAATCCTAAAACTCCGGTCGCAATTTTGTCTAGAGTATATGATGGCATTCGAGTACTGTATGCCCAGTACGCCTACATTTGCACATTGCATTAGTAATGTAATAAATAGAACTGTTTAATTGCAATAAGTAGTATGAGCGTATGTAAGTGCGAATATTACTGATTTAAGAGAAATTTTAATAACAGTAATTTATATACTGCAGATTGAAGTTACAACCATAGAACGCAGCATAGAAGGCAAATCTTTCGATGCCGACTACGCACTGCAGTAAGTTAAATGACGATATTAATGATTGCTTTTTCTATCTTTTACATATCGAAATGATTGATTGTCAATACTGCATTAACTGTCACTTTTCAGGACAGTTGAAAATTTTGATGTAAAAAAAAGCTTCCTCTTTATGCAAAATTTGGCAAGAACGTCCTTACATTACTCATCTGATTTGAAGGAAGCTAGAAGAGATCCATCGCCGCGCCCCGATGATACTCGGGTATCTTGAGCTGGTCAAGAGATAATGGATTTGAAGTTAATGAAAATTTACTGCAACGTCCATTTAATTGGAAATCAGACTGGATCATTTTATCTTAGTGACCAATAGGTTTCGAATAAGTAACCATGTAATGTATGATAGTGTCCAAGACTCCCGGTCAGTCTGTGTGATCAGCCAATACAGGCTGACTGGACAACAACGCGATTTACAGTACTGTATAATCCGAATAACTTAAAATTTAGCTCTAAAATATGTAATTACTATACACTATTCGAATTAAGCTCCTATAGTACTGTATTTATATCTTAAAATGCTAACCATCTTTATTGATGCTAAAATTCCGCTTAACAAATAGTACTAATATCTAGTATATCTTTTAGCGAAATTTTTACTTATATGGTTTAATTCGCAAAGAACTTTAATAAATCATCTATTACAACCATATCTTAGAACAACATACATAATCCAATGCACTACATATAACAAAATTGAGAATACTCTATGATATCTCAGATCAATGATAATAGGAACTACAATAAATTTAGCACTAATAAGGGCATAATCGTTTCATTCACGCCATCCTTTAACTTTCGTAAATTTATATGCCATAAAAAAGCAATTCACCTTAACAAAGAAGCATATCAGCAAGTTGTTTGGAAATAATAATAAACCTACTTAATTAATATGGATGAATATTGCTTATGTAAGATAGTGTTATACTATCGGTTATTATCATCAGTCGATACTATGCAATTATGAACAGCAGAGTGAAATATCTAGTTAAGGGGAGAGATTTCACTACTGAAAACTGAAGATAATTCTTGATAATTAATTGTATAGTATAATAAATTAAGATTTCTTTTTTGACGTAGAGGTACCAGAAATATTCTTGAGATGTTTAGTTCGCTGCTTGAACATATGTTTGTACATGTACATACCTCCTATATCAACCGATATGAAATGCTGATTAGATAATGCATCGGTAAAACCATATACTATTATATCGACGCTGATATATTAGGGTATTTTAAATCTAAAAAGTAACACATTCAATTAAATATTATTCATAGAAGATATACTGTACCAATTATTAGCATGGAGAGATGAAATATAAGATAAGTCGAGAAGTTAAAGATAAAATTGTAGGGATTAGGAAGTGAAAGAGAAAAATAACCAGTTTCACGGTAAAATGGTATAGACCGCCATATTACGGCTCCTTCAAATATCAAATGTATTAAAGTCAGGAATAGTACATATTCGGACTATTACTGATGTGTCCTTAAAAAGCTTCAGATACATTGTGCTTAACTAACCTTCGAGATAAAATCCAACCGGGTACAGTGGTATCCAAGCCGTATATCGTAACCATGTAATAATACGGATTGGATAGTTGATAACGCTAAGGGCATACTGGGGATATCTATTCGTATTTTTAAAATAAATTTACTTTGATTGCAAGTATTGGCCTTTTGATGAGTAATATTATTAAATTATTTTGAGCAAATCAGGTGAATTACCTAATAACTTCGATTAGCGACCATGCCAAAAATAGAAGTATCACAATCTTTTCACCATGAATACTTTCTTGCGGTGAAATTATCATGAACAATACCATATTGCGACCGAAAACCTCGTATAAGTAATGAGCAATAATATCACTAATTCATTCCGTTAAGAAAAGGTTAAAGATTACAATTTAAATAGACCATTAGCATACTTGTATAGCAGGTGTTAGTACGCCTGATTTCACGATACCAAGGAGAGGATGAATGACTTCAAGTACCGCAAGTGCTTGACAAAATTTCATATATGATCCAGTAATATCGTATGTTCCAACATGAAAATCTAGATACCGAATTGAAGAAGTAGACTTTCAGTATATACAGTTATAAATATGTAAATATCTTAAGTGTATGTAATATTTAATTAACTGCACTTTAGTTAGGTATTTAACGTTTAGAACGCAAATAAAATCATTAAATCAAATTGTAATTATACCATAGGGATCCGCAATTATTCTGCTTAAGATTGTGCCCGTGATAATGGAAAAGCAAACTGCCTGAAGCAGATTATAAAAGACTAGATAACCAACTTTAATTTGACCTAGAACTGTGAATTATAAAAAATTAATATAGTAATAAAGTAATTGCTACATCAGTTTACATATGCTATTACATTATCAGATTAGTAACAGCACCATTAATGGCCATAAACTGAAGTGCAAAAAATAATACAAAACCTTGTTGCTGAAGTTTTTGAACTTCAGCGTCAACTAGTTGAGGAATGACTTTATCAACTTCGCTTTTTGCCTAGCGTGTATAGGTATATACGTGTATATATGATGAATATTAGTAGATAAAATCTCCATCACAGAAATAGCTACCCTTAAAGCCTACATTATCAGTTTCTTCTTCATCTTCTTCATCTTCAACAAAAAATTTGTCAAAGTCGACTTTTAGCCAGCTTGGCTTTGGTTGGTCCTTGCACAACTGCTGCCAATGTTCCCCTATTAAAATAATTACACTGTTTTATGGATGAGTATATACTGTTCACATCTATACTACTTTGGGATTTGTGAGGATAAAAATTACATAAAAAGAAAAATTGGGCCGCGTTTCAAGTACAAAATACCGTAGTAATAAGGTAAATTGATTATATCTCAATCGTCTCAATTACTGAGTAATTTAGTCACATTTACTAGTACAGTGAATGCTCTTTCAAGCAAAGAGATTTAAACCCTTACCGACTTTATCCTTCAAAAGTTTGAATTCAACCGTTCTGCCCAAAATTTTGTAAGTATTTCCCTAAATGATGCAATACTACAGTATGACCTCATAATACTCTTACAAGTAACGTTATAGCAAATAGTATACTGTACATATTTAAGTTGATTTCTGTGTAAGTGAGATTTCACAACTTTAAATAATGCAAATATTGATAAGATATAGTATAGTAAGTTGATATGTATACTATCAGAGAGAAACCTATACGATTAAAAAAGACTTTACAAAATTGAGTAAAGACTAACGATCGCACAAACCAAGGACATTACTTACAGTTGGCTGCAAAGGCTTGTAGAATTCAAAATCGAGACAATAATCATGTTTACCATTAGCACCGATACCATTAGCTGTACATCAATAAGAATGAAAAATTGAATTTTATGGTCATAGATACAAAATCGAAATAAAAAATGCATAACAACAGTATAATCAGAGTTACTAAGTTGCGATAAGTGAATTTAATAATTTGAATGGTATATGGGGGGATTGCATGCGCGGTTAGCATGTTTACAAACGTTGTAGTAGATCAACCTCAGATTCATAGATTTAATGCCAACATCCATAGCATTACAAGGAATAGAGTACCACAGTTCATTGAGTTCAAGTATCATTTACGAATTATTTACAGAAAGAGATCACCTACAACAGGGGCTACAATTTCTATTCACTTCCAATACAATTAAGAATTAACATCAATTTAATACGAACTCGTATATAGTGCTTAGCTGCTTCGTTATTCTACGTACTGTATATCGGAGTAATAATTATAATTAATATAATTAATAGACAAATGATTGTTCTATCTATCCAAGTAAGTTATGAAACTTATTTAGAGTAATTTAACAATAAGAGGTAAAAGTCCGAATAGAAACTTATTGTCAATCTGAAATAGATACTATCAATTACACAGTACAGGCAGCGTCCAAAATGGTAAAAGCTTAGAAATTAATTGCACAGTTAGCAAACCTTTAAAAAATAACGAGTCCGGCCTTATTCTGACTGTTGCATACTGCATAGATCGTGCATATACAATAAAGTTTGAATTAGAAACATGGTAATAACTTTCACTATATTTTAAATTACGGTACAGTAACTCAAACTGACTAAATCAACTAAGTATCTGCAAAATATTATAAATGCATGTATAAAGACTTGATTATCAATACTTTCCATAACAAACTACTGTACTTGCGGAATTATTAAAGGTCTTGCACACATTGACTTACTTTCGCGTCTGTCAGATTCAAGGTTAAATAAATGAATTTTCTATCTTGGCCCCAAATAGAAGTTGGGCGTAGGCTAGGTACATTATTTGACCCGTCTTTCACCATTTTGCCTTTTCTCATATGATTACTGACTTAATTGATGTGGATTAAAAAATTATGGAAGTTATGATTAAAAATATTAGAAATTGGAGCAATTTTTAGCTGAGGGGGACTGCAAGCCTACTGATGTACTGTAGGATATTAATAATGTCATTAGTATCGTACTTCTGTCTGCATATCTGTACCTTATGGACACTTGGACAATGGACAGGTTGTGGTACTGGTTGGTTATCTGAGAAGGACGGGGATGACAACTAATTTTACACGCTACCAAGCTACTATATGACAATGTTGCAAAATTAATTGCCATGACTCTTTGGCCACTGCCCGAATACAGTACAGCATAGTACAGCAGATTCTAGAACCACAAGGGTAAAAATCGAGCATGCGTAGTAATTGCACAATCCACAAAACTTGAGTACGCAAGCTCATTTATAACCTTGAGTAAATGGTCCGCTAGGCCCCAGCTGGGATTGCCTGGGGAAGATTAACCACCCCAAGGCCATTATTTTATTTCAGCACTACCGTACGTACTGAGCTACTAAAAAGAAACACGACTGTACTTAAGTGGCCAAAAGCGAAAAAATTTCTTGTGCGTATTTAAAGATAGTTCAAAATTAGCTTTTAAAGGGGATAAATTGATCAGATCTTGAATCATAATACTCAATGTCACCGCGAAAGACTATTCTAGTGACCGGTGGAACTGGTCTAGTAGGTTGTGCCATTGCAGAACAAATAAAGAAAGAAAGCAATCCAGAAGAGAACTGGGTATTTCTCTCTTCTAAAGATGCAGACCTTACCGACGCTAATGCCACTGCTGCAGTCTTTGAAAAATATAAGCCAACACATGTGGTTCATCTAGCTGCTATGGTCGGGGGATTGTTTAAAAATCTAAACTATAATCTAGAATTTTTCGTAAGTTATTATAACTATTCGTTTGAATCATTTCTCTTTCATTATTTTGGTTTTGTGTTCCCTTATAAAATTGTTTAATTATTAAACACTCTAATTTACAGAGAAAGAACATGCAGATCAATGATAACGTTCTTTACTACAGTTATAAATATCAGGTAATGAAAATTAGTTAAAGATTCTTGGAGGTGATATAATCTGCTCAGCGGAATATTGTTATTTAATTATTCATTTATTCGCAATTTTGATGAAAATATAGGCCTTTTTAGTATAAAATTTGCAAGTTGATTACCTAATAAGCGTATAAAGAATAATAGTAGTGCACCATAGATCACAAGATACCCGTACACTGAATGGAGTTAGTTAGTAGTCCTTGACGCACGGATTCCCATTTTTCATTATAAAGAACATTAGCATTTCCAGGGCATTTAGTATTTAGCTAAACACTCCCACAATATACTGTACCTACAAGTACTCTCCCATCTATTATTTACATTTAATTAAAATTTGAAACAATCGTTATGACTAAGACAAATCTTTACAACAAAGTTCTAAAGTTCATATTTATTCACCAGTTATATCCCTGTAAATATTCATAACTGGATAGTATTACGGTAATAGGATAGCGATTAACTTAAGCTACTGAAAACACAATTACAACTGGTAAAATTGAATTGTCTGCTCCGATGTCATGCTACATACTACGAACATGCGATTCGAGTAAGAATACTGTATTTAAGAAAGTATTAGAAACTAATTTATATCACGAAATTTAAATACAATCAGGTCGAAAAATGTGTTTCTTGCATGTCTACCTGCATTTTCCCGGACAAGACGACTTATCCTATTGATGAGACCATGATACATAATGGGCCTCCACATGACTCTAACTATGGATATGCGTACTCTAAGAGAATGATTGACACTTTAAACAGGTATTTTTATGGAATTATGTAATTAAATTTCATCTTCCTGAATTTGGAATCGTTATTCAGAATAATCGCTATGATAGCTAGAATAGGTATACTTGACCACTATTATAGATCGTTTCATGTGTGTAGTATGTGTAGATTATTCTATGCCTTTGGATGTCTTAGACTTTTTATTGAATAAATAAATTTTGCATTCAATCCCGAATACTAGCTATACGTGCTCGATTACATCCATAATCGAGCACGTACATGCGTACTATAGACCAGAAATTTTATAACTACATGAAGTATTTGTTTTAATTGTAATTATAAATTTAGGAATTTGAATCTTTCTTAGATCATTATAATCGACAATCTTACTATAATAAGAATAATAAATTGCCAAGTCACTCTATTCTTTCGTTACAGATTGATGCACTTGTATCTCTGAGACGTAGAGTTAGAAGTATGCAAATTTTAATTTTTTCTAATTATTAACAGGGGATATAGCCAACAATATGGATGCAAATTTACGTGTGTTATCCCAACGAACATTTTCGGAAAATATGATAATTTCAATATAGAAGATGGTCATGTAATTCCAGGATTAATACACAAAATGTATTTAGCAAAAAGTAAGACAGGAGATAGCGAACTTGAGCATATTTTACGTAAACCTAAATTGTTACACGTACTCTATACAGTATACGCTGTATATATGGCCATTATGTCATTGTGATACATAATGGAGAGTATTTCCTTCGGTTACATTTTAGTAAAATTATAAGCTTAGCGGTATCATTTTATAGTACTTCTTCGTTATGACTTACATCAGTCTGTCTCTAGAGTGAGTATTTACGTGTACGTGTATGTCTCTATCTCGCTATAGCATTGCCATTATTGTCTTTTGGTCTGCAGGCAATACCTCATATTCAACATTTATTGTTTTGTACTTAAATCAGTATTTTCTACTTAGATACTGTTAATCTAGCCTTGTAGTAAAGCAAATGATTGTAGGCGCGCCACTCTATGTAGAAAATTATATCTATAATTAATGGTACTGAAAATACAGTAATCGTAACTTGATAACATAAAATTTTGTTAAACCTGGGATGCTTTACTACAGTGCTATATAGTAGCTCTGTAATGCGTTACGAGAACATATTACATGTGATAAAATTTACAAAAGGTAATAAGTAATATATCTACAATGATCTGATTGCTCTATTTAAAGAAAATAACGAACCTTTTCCTGTTTGGGGAAGTGGCAGTCCGCGTCGTCAGTTTATTTATGCCTTGGATCTAGCGAGACTTTTTATCTGGGTCCTTCGAGAGTATGAAGAGACGGAACCGATAATTCTTTCTGGTATGATATAGTTCCGTAGAATTTCAGAGTTTGTACTGTATTTTGGGTAGATTGTCCTTTTAGGAAATTGTTATAGTAATACGTAATATGTATTTAGATAATTGACATTGGATAAGAAATCGTTTTCTTGTTTTGATTGATCGTTTAAAATCTATTACCTAAACATCATGCACGTTGTTCAATGCGCTTTAACACGAAAAGAACCCGCTCATAGGTTCTTTTAATAGCTATATCACATTGATACTTATAATCTATAGATGATGTTTAACAATCGTATTAATATTACTATTGTATATAAAATCTGTTCATTTTCTCAGTTAGCTCAAATTTCTGTTGCTTTATGTAATTTATTCGATATAGTTGGAGAGGAAGAAGAGGTATCGATAAAGGAGGTCGTCGATATGGTTGTTGAAGCTATGGAATTTAAAGGACAGATCGTTGTATCCTAATTACGCATATATAGTAGATTTATTATATTAACTAGGCATTAGAATGTGCTATTTGTAAGATTTCCTTCACTTTCGATAAAATAATCAACAGTACGATACTTCCAAATCCGATGGACAATTTAAGAAGACTGCCAGCAACGCAAAGTTAAGGAAATACTTGCCAGATTTTGCCTTTACACCTATCAAGCAAGGTATGTACTTCAGATATAGCAATATCACCGTTATTGATTGTCATTAAAGTTACGAATACATTATGGGAACTATTTTTAGCTTTGGCGGAAACATGTGAATGGTTTTCGAAAAATTATGAAACGGTACGAAAATAGAAGAATCAGTTTAAGGAAATATTTAGATGATACTATTTTTTGAGTTATGCTTTTTAGAGACCCTTAGCTCGGTTTAATTAAACACAATATGGATGTAACTCTACAATGTTATGTCACCTTTCAGTATCGGTACGTACTATGAAATCATATATTGTCATTATACGGGCATCTACGACCGAATCAACTGATTTACTTGTCTTCTTTTCGGTTAATTTAATAGAATTGCATTGACTGATTACTGATCGTTGATATGGTTGAAATTGTTGTTTGTTTGCTCATATATTTCTAATCTTATATATTAACTGTAAATTACATTAAGTAATTCACCAATTTTTCTCTTACTGGTACAGTTAGTAAATAAAAATAATCTGTCACATCATTGTTTTTAGATACTTGGTTATAGAAGGCTTTAATATGACCATATGACGGTTATACTTTAAAAGAGTGGAATGTTGTAATCTGTAAAGATAAATTTGACACGCATTGCTATTTACTGTACTCGTACTTTTGGGCAGGCATTAAATCATACAGTATTAAGGCGTCATCAGCGCACTGCACGTTTGCAAAAGTGACTATTGTACTGTACTGCACTAGCATGCAAGTCTATGAACTTGTATTAATTTTGGCATCATTTACAGAGGCCCACCCGAAGTTATTTTACTTCCTGTTCATAACATTAGCGAGGTTACACTACATGGACTACTGGAAGAAAACCCAGACTGATCCCTCTTGGACGGACAGCTATTTTCGGCCTCATCTCGTCAACACACTGTGCAGACAGTTCGTGATGGTAGTAAATGAATGAACTAACCACTGTACTACGCTGACGTTGGATTTTGAATTGACTAATTTTTTCTAAATTAAGCTTAAATGAATCTTATTATCTCCCAGGACTTTTAAAAATGTCAAAATGTATGTTGTGTCAGGGACTCGTAAGATTTGCCCAGTTTGAAATTACAGATATCTGTACTATACAGCATCTCTATCCATTCTAAATTAGTATACTGTGCACTTTGTGTTGTACAGTATAGTCAAGTTCATCGACCACCATCGCAGATTCACCGTATGACGACTGCGGAGGCAGATTCTGTACAGTGTACAGTGTACAGTGTACAGTACTGTGCTCCAGTTTTGGACCGACCATTGACTACAGTACAGTACTGTGCTTGAAGACGTTTACTATGCTGTACTGTACAGTCCTATACCCCGGTACTATAGAGTTCAAGTTTATAAGTACTGTACTACAGGGTGACGCACGGACTTCTCAGGCGTCCTTGATATTATCTACTGGTACTGTACAGTACAGTGTGAACCAGTGCGAATCAGAGTACTTTAAGGTACCCTAAAATCACGAGTGTGAATCAAAATGTAAAAAGAATTATACGAATATAAAGCTGAATAACTTCATCTATCTGTAGGTATAGAATTTTAGGCAAATTTTGCAACTTTACTACAATTTATTTTGCCTAATAGCACTGTAAAGAGAACTGGCTCACACTGTACTGTACTGACTGAGAGAAGTCCATGCAAATACTGTACTGTACGTACAGTACAGTACTTTACAGTGTACAGTACTGCAGAGCAGCACAAGAGATCCCGCGCACGATCCATTGTACTGTACATGCTGTTGTGCATTGACTTGCGATTTGCCATCGTATTTCTATACAAAACCCTGCAAGATCTTACTCAGTGCTCAGTATACTGAAGACTGACCGTTTCTCAAATTTTCAAAATGTCATCCGGCGATTCAGAAACGCTGCCCAAAGAGGAAATTGTAAGTATCTTACTTATAATGTGGATAATTTCCTTACTCCCTTCTATTTTATTTTAACTGGATCAGCAGTAAATGGCATGATATTGAGCAATCGACGAGTCATACTGTAATTCTATCGATAGGAATGTTGAATAACTTGATTGCTGAGAGTTTGGACTACCACTCTCAATTTATAACAGTGTCAAGTCCGTAGTCTTCCTATCTGCGTCAGCAGATAGGATATACATTCCCTTTCCACTTTCATTTTTTGAATGTGGCTCGATTGTACCACTATTGTAGACTTGATTATAAAAATTAGCTATCTGTATCGTATCGGTACTCGATGTTTCTACACTCACTTAGAAAAATGAGTAAAATTTGCAAAGACTTTCATTTAAGATAGACCGAGAATAACGCTGTTATTATCTACCGGTATACGCCAACGCCGGCAGATCAAGAGATCGTAGTCTTCATCAGGGAAGGAAAACCATATATGTAGAGCATATATGTACACTAGACTGCTATATTATGTAGTGTTGTGGTAAATTGATCCACAGCTTCTACAAGACCTCACTTGCGAGTTAAGACATTTCACTACAGCATAATGTTATTGTTATTATTTTAATTAAGGATCAAAATGTACTGGTAATTTAAATTGGCAATACTTCAAATTAACTTTCTGTAGGACAAAGACACATATCATTGAAGATAAATTCCCTCACAGTTGGTAATAGGATATACAGTACAGCCATTTTTGAAGCCTCTTGTTACATGATAGTGGTCACAGTTCGCTTTTGGCTAGTATAAAAATACGGAATTATCCCACGGGGTAGTATTATCCTATGCTAACAATTACTTTAGAAACGTGCTTTTCTCTAAATGGCATGACGAATGAAAAGCCCAATACTATATGCATAACACAAAAGATACTGTCTGTAGTCTCGCTTCATCAAGTCCTAGACATATTGCAAGTAAAGTAATGAAAATGAATCCAGGTATTAAGCTATATCTGGTAATACAATAGTCCAATGGACGGTAGTTTGTAGAATAGCTATGTACAGTTTATTGGATCATCCTTTGCGTGCTCTAATCCTCCACGCTGTTCGGTATTACACTAGACAAGATTTTTAATTTTGATATCAATTTTTAAGTTTAGTAGCTGTACGCTATTGTATACACTCTGTACTATCCAGTGGATTTACATACGGTTAATGATTGTTCGTATGCTTATACGAATGAGTACGAATGAAAATCTTGATTTAAAAGTAATTTCTAATGTTATATTAAGACCTTCGACAGATTAATAATTATAATTATAAAAAGAACTCAAACCAGTCTGATCAGCATACGTATATACTCGTATACAACATCTCATCATACAGCTGAGTGAACTGTACTTTAAAATAATTTAATTTAGTAATTTAAAATATCACTTTTGCTATAATCTACTACTGTATATCACACTATTGAACCATCTTAAGAAGTACGTTTGAATGCGATACTTGGTCTAGTTACGCTCTTACAATTGCTGATTGCTATTATTATGATTGATTTTTCTGTACAATTAATTTTATTGCAGAGCGAGCAAGAAGCCAAAGTTAGGGCTAAATTTGGTAATATGAAGCCAAAAACAACCGATTTCTTACAACAAAGATTACAAAGAAAGGTAAGAAAATTTATAAAGAAATTTTTTTCAAGTGGTAATATTAAAAGACGATCTTCGCTTAGTGCTACATTTTCACTTTAAAACTGGAGTAGTTACTTAATGCTACGTTTATATGAGCGGTGTGTTGCTACTGTAATTTGTCACTAATTACAAGCTATTCGTTTTATCTTGCATGCCAGCAGCCAGTATAAAAGATTGTATCTTGAATAACATTAGACTATAGCATGAACTTAGTATAAGAGTTTTAGTAGGTAGTACATGTAAATCATTTACAAGAAAGGAGATGTTTCTATAAAGGAGATCTACACTGTAGATAATCAATACAATAACCTTCGTCATGGTTTGAACTCTATTATTGTAAGCTCCTTCCAACAAATTTGGTGCTTGTCTTGTAGCACTCACAACATCGGTAGATAAGTATTTACAGTTTAACTGAATCTTTAATCATGACTAGCCCTATTTTTCAAGTATCTATTATGCCTTATACATAAATAATACTTTATATTTTATTATATGTAGGCATTGATAATTTATATGCTATACGGTGTATTTGCATGTACTGTATATTTCTGTCTGTATCGACGTATAATACATGTAACACTGCTGGTCTGCATACATCGTACTGCAAGCTATAAAAGATTGCGACTTACCTACAACTTCTACGAGTGTATATATTTACATTATTTACTTTCACATAATTTATATTAAGTAGATTATTTTAGGTTACAATTATATTTAGCAACTGTATTAATTTGAGCTAAATTACTTGTAATGTATTACTTTTCCTGCTCCTGGTAGCTTACTTGCAGTTCACCATAAGCAAGCACCTCGATTACTATAACAGAATTTTAGAAAGTCTTTATTATCTGAAATAGATAGACTGTGGTAGAAAATATTGATTTAGTTACAGTAGCTTGTGGTGGTATCCATTTATAGTTTTCGCCCTCATTTTACGCTTTTGATTAATGAATTACCGACTGTGTATAGATACAATATTTCACTGTTTGCTTGTATAACATACTATACTTAGTATACTCTGGAGTACTGCGTAGTACGTGATAGAAACTAAAAGTGTAATATTTGTAGTAATTTATCAAGTAAGGTCCTTCGTAACATACCAGAGTTTTTATGCTGGCAACGTGATGGAATCGCTAACGAAGGATTATTTTATTTGATAAAACTAAACCCTAACCGTCCCCCACCTTCCCCCGAACTCGATCCCTAACCCTAAAGGCACCACAAGTCAACTTTTGAATGAAAAACAATTCAGACTAACTTTTTAATTTAACGAAAACCTTACCTTTCCTCACTGAACCGCCAACAAATCCCTAAATTTTAAAATTATGGAATTAAAGCATGGACTTAGCGCTCGGTCGAAACAATATATCGTAATACATACAATATTTGTTATCCGCTTTCAACTTTTGTACAGTTATGACTAGATAATATTGAATTCTTACCACGCTAATAAGCTGTACTAAATCCATAAGATACTGTAAGAGTAACTAGTATTCGGTAAATTGCCTTCTAACTTGAACTTATTTGGAGATAATGATGTTGGTAGCAATTCTGAAATTTTTATTGCAAGTATTCATGTTAATTATAGTCAAATACTGCAGCTTTTTCGCTATATGTCATTCTACCGATACATATATAGATCAATCAAGGATTTTTTATAACTTTGTGTTACTTGAATTTGCCATCTTATAGGTCAAATATTTTGATTCTGGCGATTATAATATGTCAAAAACAGCAAATCCAAGTCAAGTACCTGTTGGAAAAGCACATCCAACTCCGGATAATTTGCCACGTAAGAAGCCGGTAGCGCCAAGTAAATTGGCGTCAACGCATGAATAATATGAAAGGTTAAAAGTGCCTTAATGCGGTACGTACTGTAGTATCGTTAACCACGTCACCCAATGACATTACTGTAGCACGGAATCTTTAAACTACTTACTGAATATCACATTACATGTATAAAAATTGATTGATTTAAAGTGCGTCCAGTCATTACTTTTCCTGGAATTAATAAACAGTGCAATTTTTTATGGGTGACATCACTTTTTGCCTGAAGGATTACAGTATTTTGACCTTAATTAAGCAATAATTGTCTAAAGAAATAGTTCATACAGATATTACGTAAACTATCTATCGCACATAATTTTTCAAGAATTCTCGGGCTTCGGTGTATTTGCAAATAACGTTACCTGTATTAGTGTTATATTTATTCGATATGCTAACACACATGAAATACGGACTATAGTCCTGTCGATTAGGGTTTACATGTTACTACAAAGTTACTATAAATCTTAGAGCAGAACAAAAAAAAATGTAAGAGTTTCAGCAGATTACGTTATCTCTACTGCGAAATAGCTTTCGTCGTAACAATAGCAGCCTGTGTTAAACAATGAAGGAAAATTATGCCTTTAGTATCATTGTGTTGTTAATGTTATTAGTATCCTTAAATCTCCAACAATTGATAGTAATGCTAAAACTTGTAAGTAAATTAAATTTTGATCATTTAATTTCTTTTATCCGTCTACGTTGTTGAGCTTAAATAATTGTTGTGCCTACTTTCAAGAAGTTATTTCTGCCACACTCTATATGTAAATATCTGTGCTGATAATATTTACTAATATTTGTTTTCCTTGTCTCGTTTTTAATTTGAATAAAATTAGACTCGTTATATGTACATTACTTCGGTATGTAGTAATACAGCCTTTGCTAGACACTAACTGCAATAGTAATACAGCATTTTTGTATAATTATGTAATAGGTGACATAATCGTATAACGTTAGTAAATTTGTAATACCGTATTTTTATATTCATAATTCGTAATAATACTGTATTTCTATATCCATAATACTGATAGTGTTCTAATACCGAGAACTATCATCTATTTTAGATTATTGTTGTCAGCACTTGGGAAGGATTAGAATGCTAATATGATTACTATCGAAGAATCAATCACATTTTCGAATAGAAGTAAAATTTTGGTGCAGTTTCCTACCGGATAAGGAGTTAATACAAGAAAGTAAAGGATGAAAAAATTAATGTCCAATAATCTTATGCCTACTGTGCGCAGAAATAGCATCGTACTTTTATTGTATGTGTTACACATAGTGTACCTACTACATTTATGTAAGCATTTTTTGCCCTACGTCACTAGGTACGTTATGTTACCGTGATAAATAACTTATTATTAGCTAAAGGAAACTAATATTTGGTTCTTTTGTTATTATGCTGTTGAGTTATGTGTATAGAGTTGACTGTGAATATACGCGTTTCCAGATTTGTTTTATTGCAATTTTCATGTCAATAAGATTATTGATCGTTTTAGAAAACAAGTTAATATACCCAGTAAAAAAATTTTTTAAAATTGAGAAACTCAACAATAACATTTAATACAAATGGCTACTTTTTACCATAGTGAAATATGTAAACTTTATAGACTTATCTGTAATGATATACGTCAATCTCCTTGTAAAGCAATTTAACAAAACGCAATAGTATAGTACATTATATTTACGGCTTGTCTGCTGGCGGTCTCAAAGTGTAATGTCTAACGTCTTCAACGTTGCAAGTGCTATAAAATTAATACCACTAGATGAATACCCGTATATCATTTATCAAGAATGCCTTTTCAGTTCCTTCCTGTGACGTTTTCTTAAGATGCCAATTTATATGATGTCATATATGGTAGCGATAGGTTAAGTCGTCGTAAGTTTATTGCTTCTCATGCGACTGGTACTGTATATCGTCCAATAGCCGTTTGATATCGTTTTAGTAAACAAAACTTATCTTCACTGTTAGTCCTTTTTCAGATCTTTTAAGATTACCCAGTTTGTTCGTATAGACTATTCGATGAAGACACTGTAATCAAGAGAATAGATATAACTCGATCTTTGATTATAATGAAATCAATGATCATTATCCCGAACTCAGTGTAATATTTGAGAACTAAAATAATGTTAGCAATATTATTTGAATAATTCAACTTTATACAGAAATTAATCTGCAATTGAGCAATCCTGTCTTAACAAATAAACTGTACAAGTACTATAAATTTAATACTATCTACGAGTTACGATTGGCTGCTATGTTATTGTTTCGGTATTTTTATTCTATCAAAGGAGATCAATTTGTTCAGTCTGTCAAATACATACGAGTATAGGTGTTACATTTACCCAGTATTAAAAAATAGTACCGTAATAAAAGTATCATAAGCAGGGACATGCTACTGTACTGTACTAATAATAGTGATCACAGTAATACAGTTGATGATATCGTCATTTAATTAAGTTCATGGAATCATACCGAATAATATAATATATACGAATACTCCTATAATTAATGGTATCATACTACTGGCAATCAGTTCTGATAATGAAGTTTTGTATTGATAAAAGATCGATACGAAGCATTGGAAGAGATAGCAAGAATTGAGGAGAGTCATAAATTCTCATCTTATCATCATGGTCATTTAGGATTACTTTAATTAAGAGGATTAACTTACTTTAATCATTGTATGTTATTTAAATGAGGATGATGCCTGTGATGATACGGTTATTTCTTACATTAGTAATGAACTCATCGATAACAGAAGAGTTTTCTTTATAAAATATATATATATATATTTATATATTATACGATAAATCAAAGTAGGATGTACATTATACATTGTAAAGAAGGTTCAGTAGAATGCAACAATAAATCAAATAATTATACAGCAATATCTGAATAAATAAATCGAGAAAAATAACTTTTCATTATCTATATACAGTTTGCAATGACTTATGATCAATTGATTTTATAAGACTGATCACATGCGGAGAATAAGATCACGTAGTAGTTTTAATAGTTCGTATGTTTCCAATTCCTCACATGTGCAAGTATGCTAACATTTGTATGCGTTGTATGGATATATATACATTACAAACACGATAAGTCATAATTAGATTTCACCAAAACCACAAAATTAAACTTATACACATACGAGCACACTAATATAAAAGTGCTATTTTCGGTTGATAATTTTATAAATTGTATAACTATATATTTTAAGTATCTTTTTCGCTATTGGTATGTTCGCTTTCATTTTCAATCGTTATTCCTAATATCGATTCGATATCATCGATTGCTGCCTAAAAACAGGTTTGAATAAATAGACACTTATGTCAATTGCGTATTATTTCTACATTTACTCGCTGAATCTTCCACTAATAGCAAGCAATATATTGATTATAATAAACTACATTGTTTAATGAATGGCATACCTTAAAATTAGTCACTCCATTCATTTCAGGAGATGAAATTTCTTGATGAATTGTACTTAATGCTTTTGCAAAACTGGTTAGTGCACCTTGTAAACTGTCTGAAATGGACCTATTGATAATGACAAGAAGTATGAAAAACATAATTTAACTTGGCACTTAATGTCCTCATGCAAAGAAAGTAAAGTAAAGTAGTTCGCTTTTGAAGATAGGGATTTAGTACAGTTTCATTTAGATAGCTGCACATGGCTACATGATAATTTTTCGAAATTTTACTTCAGTACTTACAACATTCCCATATGCTTTCTTTTGACATCATCTGCAATAGTAAACACAGTTCCAGATTTCTCCTAGTAAATATGGAAAGCATTAGTATTATGAAATTTATAAATATTTTACAATTGACCGATAGTAAATATTAATTTACTACTTACCTTGATATCAAACCCAATACCTTGAGCTTTGCACATTTGAAAGAAAACACCATAGTGGACAATTTGCATATTGGAATGAAATAGCTTCGTACTTACAACCCCAAATCGTTCTTCTTCTAGCGGTGCCTATTAACATGTAATTATTCTAGTCACATTCACTCCATCAAATGAAGAATTGATAGGAAATGCTATCACAGCCTGGCTTTATATGATATGAAAGTGTTTTCCTTACTGGAGGTTCATTTCTCTTCTTTCGCCATTTTTTCTCTTCTTTCTTTGGTACTGATATTTTAAATGTCGATTGGAGAGGATCAAGGCTTCCATTGGTCATAAAACGCATAAGCCGCGACATGGCCATAGTATCGCTATACCATATCTTTAAATCTGTAGCCCATAATTCTTGTTCCATCTGGTACATTAACAACATAAATATTGTTAACTACAGTTATAAACCGTAAAAATTATCCAAATTTAACCGGTTTTAAGAAATCTCCGATATAGGTCCTTGCTAAGCAGGTGATACTATAAGTTCTATGCTAAGACGTTACTGATACGTGTATATATAAGGTATGCTAGTTATCCATAATACAGTCAAAGTCAGCGTCTTCTTGTAGTACTAGAGACGATTTTGTTCATATATATTAACCAAAAAATACGACTAAAAGAAATGGATAGATTAAATTCTTAAACTGGTAAATAAGTTGTAAGGTAATTAGAAGTTCTTTTAAACATAGAGAAGATAGCTACGCTACGTATAGTATCACTGTATTGTGTGCAATCGTTTCTAGTTAAAATAAATTTCTACTCTTTCGATTCTAACATCTAAAGATTTATGGAACGGTAATAAAGTATATAAGCAAAAGGCTGATTGATATGAGAATTCGTTAGATGAGATATAGCACTCCTTCATTGATATACTGCTATTTAGAAAGGGTACCGTATAATATTTATCTTATTATCGTAACAATACCAACTGTATATATAGATTCTACTGAAAATACGAAGAATTAAAAAAATCGATTAAGTACCTGATGCAAGTAGTGCACGCATAGCAATAACGCATGTCGCTAAAGATACATTTCAAATACAACATACGCGTATGTATCATCTGAATAGACTAAAAGTATTTGCTTTTCCTCAGTTATCAAGTATTAACAGGAGGAATAATTTTACATCTGAATTATGAAATACAGTTAGCATTTACCGTTATGCCGTCAATGAAAGTCACGAAATCAATGCAAATATGTCCAATTATCCCCCTAGAATAACAACTTTTGCCAATTTTTTGAATAGTTTCGCAGATTAGATTGGGATCAACTGATGATTGAGGAACGGATAGACCCCACATTCTGTACTGACTTTCGGCGTGAATCTTAAAAAAATGAGTACATGTAAAATCCTTTAGTATACAATTTTAAAATGAATTTATTTAAGGCTATATAATTAGGACGTATAGAGAAAGGCATTTGATTTAATTTTCGCCTTGAAGCAACGATTACAAGGTTGGGCGAGATGAATACACTTATCATTCTATCAGTTATGAACAAGTATTAAATATCTGTGATAAACTATTAGTAGTCAAGTTAATTGTGTTATGTTAATAATTTTAACTATATAATGCGTTAATAGACTGAAATTGCCAATACCTATAGTACTGACTATCGATACTGCAAATTTAATTCTGAAGTCATACGTTCATACATTATTCTGTTATTGACAATTTATAATTTATTGAGTGCACTTTCCCTTGCATATTATACATAATACCGTATATAGTAAGAGCCAAAAAGTTATTATGCTTCTGTTAAGATTATTACCTGATCACCTAATGACATAATATTCACTTGACCAGTTGGATCAACTAAAGCATCAACTGTTACACCAGTTACGCTATCACTAGGTGGACAAGCTTGAATAACTCCTCCTATAACCATTAACAAAAGCAGTAGATAAATATTTACCGACAAAATACCGTAATTTCAATGTATCATCTCATGAAAATTTTCAAGTAAAAGTACTTGAATTTCTGTTTATTAATATTTATAGTATTTTTACGCTACCAGAGTTCAACACTAAGTTATAAAGTTAGTGCAATATGCTTGCTATACAATATCTACTTAGCTAGTGGCAGTGCCACCGTAGTTAATTTTACTTAATAATTACTATTACCTCTTTCCAAATAAACATTGCAGAATCTCTCCCATGTCTGATAGCCTCGCTTGTTAACAATATGGCAATAATTATCAAGAATATCAGGTAATTCACCTAAAATTTTTGTCCTTGCAGATTCCTAGCGATGAAATGATTACGCTACAATATTAGGATTCAGTCGAGTTCAATCATTTCAATTAAACGGCCCACCATAAAACTTGTTACGAAATTAGCAACACCAGATCACAAAATGCTCGTTAAATACGTTACTGGTCTATATATTTTCAAGGATTTAAATTTTAATATTGAATGGTATACTATTTAAAATAGATACAGATGAAATATCTATGAAGTTTTAAACTCCTATTATATTACAGGTATTGAATTATTGTCACGCATTTAGTTACAATGTGTGCGATACTATCAAAAATCTCCGCGTTGTTCTTAGTTATTATGGTTGTCGTTAACTTTTAGATTATTTTTACGTTACCGCGAAGCACTATGATAGTAAAAAATTGATACAAGATTTTCAAATTCTTATTTTGTTAAAGTAAATAGAAATGCTGCGCCTATTGGTAGAGCGAGATTATGAAGACACTTCAGAACGTTACCTGGGCCCATTTCTGTTGCCATTCAGCACCATATCGATGAGCTTCTTTGCGCAACCACTTATAGCACTTTAAATATTGAGCAATTTCACAATATGCTACAAAATCATGAATATAAGATTTTATAAAAAAAACATTTAGAATCTATAACTCTTAAATGGAGAATAAGATTTCCACTGATTATACCAGTTAACCATTGAATTCATTGTACCTGTGCCTCTACCGTCAAATTCATTGTCGATTTTAAATAACCATCTTCGTATATTAACATGATTTATAATCAGGTCAGTCAATTCATCATAGAACTATAAGTATAAGTAAGTAGTGACGATATTAAATCATATTCTGTCATAATATCTTCATAAAACGAAAGTAATAAATTTTCACCAACGATATAAGCTAGGAATATAGGTTATTTTTCAAAAAGTCTTATTATGTATACTGCTTTAATGATATACGCGTACATATAACTTGCTATAAGGCTAGTAATAATAAGATGTGAATTTAATTTTAACGTGGTTAAATGGTATAGAACCATACTAATACCTCTTGAAATGTGAAAATATCGCATGTTGAAGGAGGAATAGCTACATTTGTGTCTAAAAAGATCCTTCGTGATCCTGATTTAGTACTAAATAGTTGGGCTATATCTGGTTCGGTTCCAAGAATAGGTAAATCTACCCTCGATTCGATGTAGAGATTTCGAGATAATAATTAATTAGCTAATCACCAATATATTATAATTAAATGTAGAGAACATACCTAGTTGATCTGCAATATGCAAATCATCTTTACTTATTAATCCAGGGACTATGTATCCACTTCGTCCGTATGTTAAATTTTTTAATCTATAAATAATAAATATGAATAACATTATCTGCAGAAAATAATAAAATTCTGATCTATTGCTAAATGTAGTGTCCGAATTTATTATTTTCACTTAGACTGCTAATTATAATTAAAAGTCACCTTTTCATTGCTTTAGGACTGTATTTCAGTCTTGTTGATAAGCACATATTATGCCTCTGTAGATATGAATGTATAAATGCAATAAAGAATGCTAAGCGTTTTGATAGAATATAAATTGTTAGCTGTTTCCTATTTTTTTGCTGTTTATTCTACAATTTTACAGGGTAGCTAAATTGTGTATGTATCATACGAACTCTATCAATGGATCATGTCACTGACCTTAAATTGCGTTAATGCATCCGGCATGATAATCTTAATTCGATCATTAATTGATTTTTTATCACTATTAGGCATAGATACAGCCAATAATTTCTTATAATAATCCACCGTTTCGTCACTTAGTGTCATAGGTGAGATCAAAATGATATCCACATTTGGGTCTATAGAATTAGAAAAGAGTCAATCTTATTAACTTTCTCACAATCATATCAAGTTTAATAACGGATAATAAATTTAGTGCAAACATTGAAAATAATTTCCGACGCTTATTAATGCATAGGCTGTGTACTAGTCTTTCATTGATTTAGATATAAACTAAACTTTAAAGTATTAAATGAGTTATGCTTTGTAGTGGAAAACTTATTATTGATAGTTACGAGATAGGATAGTTACCTGTAATCTCACATAATCGTGCCATTTGCAAATTTTGGAGCAAAGGTATGTCGTGTAAGTTTTCACGAATATTTTCGGAATAACCTGTTGCATGAAATACGTGCATTCACGTAAGAAAAATATATTACATCCCAAATATCCACTTTTTATACGAAGTAAATACGAATCTTGTGTAATATTGACATTTTATGATAACATTAAAGCCTGCAAGTTAATATAGTAACCGTCAATAGTACAGCAGTGATTTGTACCTAAACTTGGAATATGGATGACAACATGGGACGACCCTTTAATCTTCTTCCAATTATTCTTCAAATCCTATATAGTATATGAAGCGAATAGACATAACAAATAATTGAGAATCAGAGTAGTAAAAGTTGACCTCGTTTGGAATGAATTTATGATTAATAAATGGCCTATTTATAGAATTATCTTTACATTTGATAAATCTCGAAACTTTTCCAACTCTTCAAGTCTACGTTGCTTCAATTGTTTTCGTATCACGGAAAGTTTAAGGGACATTAGCCATGACATGGCAATAATTCCTGCAGCCCATTTTTGTCTTCGTAGCGCAAGATAAACTTTACGGTCTTTATGACGGCGCCAATATGCCTATTATTACAGAGGTTGGAGCCAAAATATTCATCATGAAGATCATACTTAAGGGCGCATGAAAGTATAATAAATATTTTACTATAACTAAGATATCATTTTTACCTGAATTTTGATAGCAGCGATATTACTTCCATCTGCACCTTTAAATCGTCTACCCTAAAGCATAAATATTGATATTTCCATATATTTGTTACTGTAATTGTAGCGCAACTACAAAAAGAGATCGCAATTTAAATTGATAATAAGCAAATCTTCGATTATTTTAGTTACTATCTCAAGAATATAATTTAATAATACACTTACAGGTATGCTGATTAATTTCATTACGTCTGCAATATTTTCTACACAGTCTAACAGCATCTGTATTAATTAAGAAAAATAGATTAACAGTGAGAATTCGAGTGTGTCAGATTAAAAAAAGTTACATTTATCATACTCACATCTTTAGTAATTCTTTCTTGTAACTCTGTATCCGTGGCTAATTGATCTAGACTGTTGATTTTAATCCGTAAATACTATGCTAAGCAAAATTATTCTCATTTCGATATTTATTTTACATTGTAATCTATCTCAAATATTTATCGTTTCTTTGATTGTAACGAAGTAGAAATTTTTAAGATTTTAGCTTTATTGCTACTTCGTATCATTCTACGGTGTGGCCTGACCATTATGTGAAATTTGATAATTTTAATCTATCATAAACCTAAAGATAAATACTAATAACGCTTACTTTGCACCATTGATAAACAGAACCGGTAATCGATAGTTTCTTGCGAATTGCTCCATGGCACCCAAAACTGTTACGATACTGTTGATATATCGGTGTTAAATGTTAGAAGTGGTATATCTAATTTTAAATTCACTAAACAATTATTAATCAGTTACTTAAATAGAGGTTTGAAATAGTATTGCGCTTACTTTCCCCAATTTAATATGTATGTTTTTTTAAATGCCTTAAATTCCTAAAAGTAAAAAGAAAATTTGTTTTAAAATATTTCATTTTGTCATAAGATTTTTAATCTTATTATTATTACTACAGTAGTTGCCTACTTCGGAATCTTCTTTTACTTTCCCACCACTAATTACGAATCGTAGAGTTCTAGCAGTTGTAGGAGATGATGGTGGGGGTCCTGTAGGAGGTTTTTTGCTTAGTGACTGAGAAAAATGAAGAAATTTTACCAAGTCTATAGAGAGAATTTGATATTTATAGATAAGAAACTTTTGGACTATTGCTTTGTTTACCTTAGATAATGATGTCGGCAGTTCGTATTGCTTCGATCGTAATGTAGACGTCCTAGCCTAAATAGTTATAATGAATACCTTAGTATAGCTAGCTAGTGATATTGATTTCATTTTTCCTATATATTACTAATGCTATAAGGTCTGGTACATAAATTACAAGTAGAGCTCTTACTTCATCCCTTTCGCCATGCTTTAGCAAGCTCTCTCTGTCGATGCTTTGAGCGGTTGCTACAGCTGTCAATTCATTCTGTGTTTGCTTACTACTATCAAGCTAAGTAAATAGTTGATGCATATATTTTAATTGTAGCTAAATAATGATTGACTTCGTCAAATCAACTATTGCTGATATTGGCAGATGGATAGTTTAACATTTTAATTAAGATAACATTGGCTACCTTGACTCCTGCCATATTAAAACCGATATCTAATCATAATCGAAAATATTTTTATTAGTAAAAAATATGTTAAGATGCGAATACCTTTAAATAATTTTCTTCCTTAATTAAGATTTAAATTACCGATATGACCAGATAGATATTTTGAACTCATGGAATATTGTTCGGAGATATGATGCAGCTATAATTATAGATTTATAAGTATTTAATATCAGTAAGATATTAAATAAAACTAGGATAATACTGTTACATAATAATTAACATACATATGAATATATAATTTAACAATGATTGTAACTTCATACCGGAGCTGATTTGCTTTTAACTGGGTCAGGTTGTAGTGTTAATTGTGCTGCTGCCTGTTGGAAATAGTATTTAGGTAAAAAGCCGCATAATTAACATGCAATATTGTCAGGATATTGGAATACTATGTACGTACAGGAATTAATCCTCTTTCTAATAAGCTCAAAATTCCCTTTCTTGCATCTTCTTCTTTAATTTGAGGGGGTGTTAACTGAGAATAGCACAAAGTTAGAAATTTGATGTTAATTCTTAGTTTCCCTAGTTAAATTGATTTCGATTTCTACGCTTACGATATTTACCTGAGGGTCCCGTCTATTTCTAGCTGGTAGCTTCGTCAAGGATTTAACATTTGAGCCTACTGAGACTCTTCCAGTAAGTTTATGCTTCAATAAATTAGAGAATAAGTTGTTTATAGTTAAAATCAATACAATCTTTTGCCACTAATCTACTATTTTAAAAGTAATTACCGATTCTTTCTGAATTGTATTAGCTTGTTTAGGTAAGTCAAATTCATTTTCTAATAGTTGTCTTGCATTATTTGTATCTGGCTTGACCATAGTTCGTCTTTTATGCAGCTCTTTCACCTTTCATGTAGATAACAAAGAAAGGGTTCCAAAAATTAGTTAAGATAAAAAAGTTTTCTTATTTTTGTTCATTAAATTAAACGAAGTTAAATTTAATCGCCATTATCTGATATTATTTTTGACCTGCTCTCCCGGACTCATTGAATAGTATTCAGCATATTGTTGATAGCTATCATTTGGTCTATATTGGAAGGTAAGTGATATAGATAGTGTTATTAAATAAAATTTAACGCCACACTGTATGAATAACAAGGAAGAGCGAAAATATGTATTTATACCGAATTCTGTTTTGATTCATTTTTCGATTGCTGATCATCAAGTCAGCTCCACTAATAGTAAAAATAATTTAAGGGTTAAATCAGCTATTAACATTAAATAGATGTATCTCAAAATTTATAAATTAGAAGAAATGGTAGTTCAGAAATAGATCTAAGGTATCACAGCAACTTACTCAAAGTCTGGAACGTTCTTTACAGAAGAATTTAGTGCTGGTAAAATTTGAACACGATTTTGTATAGAATGCATGACCTTGTCGGCATTTTGCTAATATTGGAGGGTAAGATATTATGATTTTAATCATAAGTAGTCATAGTTTTAGCTTAGTTAGATCATTATGTACCCTTAATCCTTCTTCAGTTCTTTCTATTGCTTGTTCTAAAGATTTTAAATCAATAGCTTGCTTTCCTTTTGATGCTCCAGCATTTGCTAATTGTTCTTTCAAGCGATGCAGATCGTCTTGTACCTAAAAGATGTTAGTATGTACTTGGAGATTACCCTTATTATAAACATTCTCATCGTTAAGCAAGGTAATTTCCAGAGTAATTGTAATCTTCCAATTAACAAATCCAAAAGAAATACTTGTAACAACAAGTACCTACCCTTACGAGGATTTCTCCAACATTTTCGGCTGATGTAGTTGCCATGTTTGCTAAGTACAAAACAAAATCACAATTATACAGTATAAAAATATTGGTTAATGGTAAAATTTTAGACAAAGGTAACTTTATATGATGTAAGAAATATATATGAAATTGATAATCTACTATAGCCACAGAGCTGTAACAGATTTGGTTGATGATTTTTCTTTAAATTGAAATTCGTTGCCTTTGATTAGCAACAATATCATGATAACATTATACTTTTTATGGATTATACTTTATAATTACAAATAATATTAATTTTGTCATCACTTACGCGTTATTAATTGTATAGTCGGTGAATAAATGAGATTTTAACTGCTAATTTGAAATTTGGAACTCGTACAAAAGTTTGTGTAATAATAATCACAGTTTATTATTATTTACCATATGATTGCTGGAGATGCTATACAAGTTATATAAAAACTTAATAGGACTGTGGACCGTGCTTTTTAATGTCATATACTGTATAGTAAGGTACCGTTATTACATATACTGTACATCACTGCCTTATACTCAAGTAGCGACTACTGAGTTTCTACTACATTAATTTCAATGATCGGCAAGCCACAAGAAGGAATCTTTTCTTTGGTCATTTCTATGGTAACCACACAAAATTCAAACCTGCGCACCGCGCATGCTCGCAATCGTCAAAGTGCAAAGTATACAGTGTACAGTACTGTATAGTATTTACAGTACTATACTGTAAGCCACTTTGCCTTTCCCAGGATGATTCAGACCCATAACAAACAGGTGCAGTCAACCTGCAGATAATTTACTCTGCAGTACAGTGTGCTGTAATTACGCAATCGGATTACAGTAGTAAAGTATAGTACAGTAACTTCACACTGAGCATATTTACTGTGTCACGGTTCAGTTTCAGTGGTCCGTGGTTGTGTGTATGGTGTACTGTAGAGACAGTCGCTTTCTGCTTTCTTGATCGGCGATAGAGATACTGTAGTCCGTAAAAGGTTGGCTGCTGAAGCTAAAATTTTTCAACTTCCCAACAGAAATGTCGGATAAGGTCATCTTAGTTTTTAGCGGAAAAAGGAAATCAGGAAAAGATTATGTAACTGGGCTATTACAGGAAAGGTAACACCAAAATTAAATGGCTGAACTAAGTTATCCTCTTAATAGTTTTCAAACCTGAGCTTTACTTTATGCTGATAGATTAGGTAAGGCAAATTGCGATTTGCTGCGATTGTCAGGCCCATTGAAAAAGCAGTTTGCTAAGGTAAATAGTATAACCATATACAAAATTTGGGGGAGTGTATTCGTACTGTAGTACACAGTGACGTGAATTATTTTAATTTTTTTCATCACAATTTCACAATGTGCATGTTAGCGATATTCTGTAGAAAAAGGTAATGCTGTATTTATTGAAAGTTAATATTCTTGTATCGTTATTGAATGCATGTGGTATTGTAGGATCACCAGCTGGATTATGACAAGTTATTAGATGCTAGCGAATACAAGGAAAAGTACAGAGCTGCAATGATTAAATGGGGAGAAGATATGAGATTAGCGAACCCGGCATACTTTTGCAACTTAGCGATTGCGGATGCTAGCACCTCGGCTTCAGTATGGGTTATAACTGATGCTAGACGTAAAACTGATATGGACTATTTCAATAAGCACTTCAACAAAGTCCTATCCGTCCGTGTTGTTTGTGATGACACTATCAGAATCCAGCGCGGTTGGGTATTCACTGCAAACGTTGATGATGCAGAATCTGAATGCAATTTAGATGATTATGCTCATAATATCATTATTCGAAATGATGGTAATCAGCACGAACTGGAAATGCAGTTCCAGTCCCTAATGGAAAGAATTAGGGAAATGTAAAAAAGATGATAAAACATTTTGAAGGAGCTGTATGGTTTATTAGTTATTTAATTTATTTATGAACTCATATTTAGTCATACGCCTAGCAGCATATTTTTATTTCATATTAAATTTATAGTATATTGAATTACAGTTATATTTTCGGTCTTGGAGGGTATAAATACCTTTAAAAATATCAAGTTATTTCTTTACACCAGATATGAAATATTAAGAATTATTCACCACCACTAATTTTATTACTGAAATAATGGATATTGTTTTATGGGAACGATTCTTAGGATATTTGCTTAGCGAAAGCTTCTAATTCATGGACGGTACTTTGTTTTACGTTCGTGGTATAACTGCTATCGTGTTTGCCATTTGTACATAGTCTGATTGGGCATCACAGAAGTCGATAGTAGGACCAACGGGAGCGCTGGTAATGGTACATAGTACGGCTCTATATGACATCATATTGTGAGGAGATTTTTGCAATCTTTAAAAGCTGAGGATTAATGTAAATCTTTCGGTGTATTTAGTTTCTTAGCAAGTCTGAAACTACCTAACTGTTGTATGTAAAATAAAAAATAGCACTTGAATATATTGCTCCGAATTACGTTGTTGGTTACGAGGATTAAGCTCATCTTCAGATATATTTGTTGGAAGATTGATGCTTAAAATGGAGTATTGGTACTCATATATTTAATCATAACTATCAGAGATGTTTCTTTGAATTTTTTGGATAACATCTAAAGTACGTATATGGCATAAAGTTATGGCCTCGAATTTGTCGATTAGTCACTATTGATGTCTGTCCATCATTTAAATTCGCTATAGCGACGAATTTGCTGTTTGGCCTGGGTTGGTTACTAGTTCTTGATACAGTCACAATGTAGTTCAGTACAAGGTACACTAAATGCTGTATTCTAAATGATATATTACATACTCTCGGCAGTTTCTTTCGTACTGTTAAAGTATCAGATTGTTATGAGTAAGTTTATTGATAGTACGTCACCGCTTACTCTTTCATGCTGAAGCTTGCATTACGGATTGAACGTCAGGGTTTGACCTCAATATATCTTCATACTTAACAGGCTAAGTAGTTGAGCCAAACTTGATGATCACTGCATGCAGAGATGTACTAAGTAAGTGGAAAACTTGGAAAAACAGAACACTGACGTTAATTCTGTTCGCCGATAAGATGCTGATCGACATTCAGTCGAAAAACTGTACTTACAATACTGTGCATTTGTAGTTACTATAGTTTTGCATAGGCGTACTGTCCACCGGACATCATTATTATTAGGTTGATCAATTGACTGGGACGATAATGAGATCGCGACTTCGCAGGACAGTGCAGTACAGTACAGTACTGTACTGTACTGTATGTCTGTATCTTTGATATACAGTACTGTAGAGTACAGTACAGTCTGTACGTAATGTGCAATGTACTGTACAGTACAGTACAGTACTGTACGGTACTGGATAGCATGTACTGTACTTTTATAATATGGTATCTTTCAGTTGTCATAGAAACCAAGATTTGTTATTTCAGTTTGTAATCACTAGTCACCATATACAATATTTGTAGACACAGAAAGGTACGCAACTGGGTATAAGGGTTAGGGGTATA
Source organism: Trichoplax adhaerens (assembly GCF_000150275.1). Lineage (NCBI taxonomy): Eukaryota > Metazoa > Placozoa > Uniplacotomia > Trichoplacea > Trichoplacidae > Trichoplax > Trichoplax adhaerens. The sequence goes on along the minus strand of NW_002060945.1, from coordinate 4,679,300 downwards.
TAGCTAAGCTGGTCTGAGTAGACCAATTTGAGCTTTCTGACTATTGGAGTGGACATTGGATCACATTAAACAGAAACAGTTCTTTGCATTTGAAAGATAAAAATTATTTTAGATTGTATCTGTAAAGGACATAATGAGCTATCGTACGTATAATCCAGCTGTAAGGATTGGAAATTGGCAGGAAGATGTTTGTCTCGAAGAGGTATGATGCCGAGTGAAATAAAATAAAATATACTTTTCTATAATTTATCACGATTTTGTATTCAGGGTGCTTTGTATCTAGTAGAGTACTCGCAGTCTCGTATAGTCTAGTACTTACGCAAGTGCGAATATTATTATTAATGAAAGTTTGCAAGATATCAAACATACACTTAACATTAAATTGAACCTCCTATGCCATTTCATATATTGTCCGCAGACGTTATTTAAGATTGACATATACTTAACTTGATTTGATTTATATAGGAAAAATTGAAGGATTTTCTTGAGAAAAAGGAAAGAGGTGAACTTTTGACAGATCGAGCTTATAATTTGCGGCATCATATTTTACAAAAGGTATGTAGAATTTAATTTTAGATAACTTTTTCTTCTATACGTATTACGATGATTCATTGATGTACAGCTATGGAATTATTGATTTATATATCTGCTTGACTGCAATGATTGTAGATAGTCTTAGAGTATAGTATTATATAAGAATGCATTAATTAATCTTAACTCCAACAATGATGTACGCATTTATCTAGATCGATTTAAGCTCTCCTGCAGATGATGGCTACATCCATTTTGGTGACATTGTTTGCCTATATAATGTTGGTACGAGTTCAATTGCTTCTGCGAACATGTCCGATATTCAGATGCATAACGCTCAGCAGTTAGAGGGTCCATGCCCTCTTACTTCATCAAAAAACTTTGAGCCTTGTATTAGAAACGCTTTTCAAATTGTCAGGTTAGTTACTTTGCTCCCAATATTTAACGAACGTTGTTTGTACCCACAAATGTCGTTAAGAAAAATCTAATAGAATTTTTATTATAAACAGTGCTGATAATGTTGATCGTACTGGAGAAATCTTACACTTCGAGCAGCACTTTTGTTTATCTACTCTATCTGGGATTGGTGGACAGGTAACTAATTTTTAAAACGCGTAAAAATTCTGGATGCGATTATTGTTAAAGTGAATTTCCTCTTTCTTTTAGTTAAAATTATATAGTGACAGAGCTACTTTCATAAAATATGCCAAATACTCTCGCTTGCAAGACGCTACCCTTTCTGCTGAATCCAATTATCAGTGCGAATGGTAATTCGAATACGTACTATTTGTAGCAATTCCAGTCTTCAACCAGAAAAATATAATCATTATACAATTACGGATTGAAATCTATACAAATTTTGTTCTTTTGACGATCCATAGGAAATTGCTTGTTTTAGAGCCTAAACAAAGATTGATTATGGAAGGCATGCCAGTTCCAATTGGCCAGAAACTTTTAATTAATCATTGTAAATCAAATCAATGTCTTGCTTCATTGCCCGAATATACTCACAGGTGACGTTAATTCATATTTTAATAATCTGAACAGAGAAAGAGAGATGAAGTTTGGAGATTGAGACATAACGCAATTTTAATGAATTTTTATTTTAGGACTAGCTTTGGTAGAGAGTTTGAAGTAGTAGCTCATACTCATTATGATCCTCACAAAATCGCCAGAGATATCAATCACTGGAATTTCATATATGCTGGTCAAAGCTGCAATTAATATAACGGTTAATATCGTTCCTATTAATGTGCTTCAATTGTACATATATATGCATGTATGACGTACTAGTAATGTTAATCAGCTACATAAATAGACATTTATCTGACTTTAGAAAATCATAATTATCTATAGGTTTTTTTAATGGAATTAATAAATATCATTACAACTTGGTACTGTCTCCTAAATATTATATATAATGATCTGTACATTGTAGTTTTTGGATATCATATATTATCCTGAATAATAATTCTTTTCTTTTGCTACCCGCATGTTAAGTATTTATCAACGATGTAGAACTACAACTCTCGTAATAAGATATAGGAATGATTTTGATTACTTAATAAATCTATGACTTTTAAATGAGCTTAAGTAGGTGTCGGAGCTAGTTACACATCACAGTTATTTAACCAATTTATATTCGCATGCAAATACCGAAGTTGTTATTCTTGTAACTCTGTCCACGTAACTGTATTTAGATAATATACTGTAGGTTAAACTGAATCTGAATTTAGATCGATTTACTGCTATCGTTGATATTTTATGGGCTTTATGGGAAACTGTTGAATTTTTGTTTACCGGTCCTGTAGAAATTATAGTATTTAATTACCTCTTTAACTATATGAAATAACTGAAACTTAATTATCCTAGCTAAATCTATAGCAGCGTTGTAAAGTATTCATTCTATGTCGATATTTATCTCCTACAATAATATCAAAAAATTACTCTAACATGCATATACTCGATGAATTTATTTTATTATAGATATTAAAGTAGATACAATATGCAAAAGTATAATATATGCAGTACTGATGTACAGTATACATAGTGCAATCTGCTTCAACCAGTGTTATGAATCACTAAAGACATAAGCGCAATATGTATGGGTTATCTTTAGTTATTTGGTGATTAAATTAATTAAAAATATCGTATTTTGTTGACTAGGCAAAATCTGTAAGTGGATATGCTACATCTCATGAATTAATTCATTTAGGTGTTAATAAAAAGTAATAATATGATATTTACGTAATAATACAAATACAAATCATCAGAGTTAGATTATAAAGTGATGCTTTAATTAATGCAGTATATAAAATTGCCAAGTGATGCTGATATAATATAATAAATATCCAATATCAAAATAAAAAATTTGTGCGGTGTAGCAAAATATAAAAACTTCTTATAGTATTATATCAAGAGTTAAGATCAACGAACGCCACCGTTGAGCAAATTTAATCGCTATATATTGTGTAGATTTTTATTTCGTTAATTAATAGTCTTGCTATCGCTCAAGTAAACATGTAAGTACTTAATGGAGTATAAAAGATGCCATTAACATATTATACAGCAATAATTACTATGCTCTGCTATTTATCGAAAATTTGAAATTACATTCCCGATCCTAGAGCAACACTGGCTATTGAATATAATAATAGTTAGTGTATCATACAGATTTGAAAGCGTCAATAAGGCAACCGGCTACCTTGGGTCATAATAGTCGTCGATGTTCTTGTAAGTCCACAATGAGCGATCATATTTCTCAGATACTACCATTTGATTAGTTGATAATGGTAGATGAAATGCATTCCATCGCAGACTTGATTTTAATTGCTCGAAATTATTACCAATGTGGACATCTATCACCTAAAATTAGATTAAAAAAAGTAAAATTTTATTTTATAAATCTAGTATGACTACCAGCAATACACTCTTGTGAGTCGAAATAATAGGCAGCTGAGTAATGGTAGATATAGTATATGGTAATGTTCATTTTTTATCTAATTAATTGAACCTGTTGATTACGATAAAAAGCGAATTTCGGTAAAGTCATCGATCCATCTGTATATACACAACTAGGATTCTATAACATTTAATAATAATAATAATAATAAAATGTTAACTGCTATTTTTGTTTCTTTTACTGCCCTTAAAAGCCTAATGCCTAAATGGTACGTAATATATAATGGCAAATTTACTGATTTTAGATTAGTACCTTGTCAGCATTAATCTTGTAAAATAACACCCTAGAGTTGTAATTACTGTCTCTACTAAGGCTTTCATATTGGTCGACAAGAGCTACACAATTTACCCTGTAAGATGTCCAAATAACCGTTTGATAATTTAATTATTGAATATTGAATTAATTACAGATAATTATAATTAAATTCAATATACAATCAATAGCTTTGCATAGACTGTTATACATGTATTAATATAACTGTGGTACGTTTAAATGCAAGACGATAAACATACTTTGATGTATAAAAGAGGCACATTATAAGGTAATCTTTATTAGTATCTTTGAGCAATTGCTGCCATGCCAATGGGTCATTAATTTCTCTAATAGGAGTAACTATAAAAGAGAAATAAATTTGCTTCAAAAAGTAGTATCGAAGACTTGACATATAGCAATACCTTACAAACAGGATGCTATAGTAAGAAATATAATTTTTGATATTAAAACTAACAACTTCCATGTCCCTGTGTCAAAGTCGTAGTTGATTTAATTTCAGATAACGCCACTAATACAGAGTTATTTGTAAGACCTTAAAAAATCCGTTAAATTACGATATTATTATATAGCAAAGCATCAAATTGACAGTACTGCAACAGCATATAGTTGGAGTGGCAGCAGAACGTATTATTTCATTACACAGATATAAATACACGTATATCTGTAATGAATTCGTTTTTTATTATAATTCTGTTAAATGGCTTAAATAACCTAATTTACCGGCTTGTTTTACTTTTAAAGATGAAGGAGGTATCTTAAGTTGAGGATATGACCCCACAAGTGCTAGCAATTCGATTTTCCGGTTAGATACTTGATATATTTTACTATCGAGAAATAGTCAATAAATGAAGTGAAATAAAACTCGTACATCTAAACATGATTGAGCTTATTGTACGTACTAAATGCTTAGGAGCATGATTTAGTCTTCAAATACTAATACTAACAGTACATATACTTCGATTTAACGACTAACATTGTCTGAATTACTCTCCAATTATATCATACCAGAATTTAGTCAATTCCTCTTTAATGCAAATCTATTATATCTTACAAGTAAATATTTGATGTGATACACATATACGTATGAATTATAATTATAATTTAATTTATTACCAGTGGTTTGTACTCGTATAATTGACTGATCACTACTTATATCATCAGATATGTATTCGTACATTGTCACTATTTCCAAACAAAACTTGAAATATTATAAAATCGGTACAAAAAACTATTTATCTTGCGAAAGAACAGACATAATTTTTTCTCTACCATATAGTAAATAAATAAAACAACTGTCATTATTAGGTAACAACAAATTTATGGTACGATTGCTATTATCGCTTTTATAAAGCAAATAGCAAGTATAGAATTGAATATACGTACATCATATATTTTTGATAGAGGATATTTCAAATAGAATATTATAAATGCTATTATAGGCACATTTAAATTTACTGGAGCAGCACTACAGCAATGTACGTACTATCGGCGATAAACTACACGTATAGCACACATTGCTTCAGCAATCCTACCTGTATAAATCATCTATGGCATCACCAGCATTGCAAGAAACGCAGCATACCTACAGTGTGTAACGCAAATTGATAAAGTGGTCAAATAACAATTTATGAAGATCCTTCCTATTATCTGACTTTGTATGGGCTATCGAGATACTTTAAGATCAGAGGCTTACTGGTAAAACAACCGAGTTACTCCATTTACCCTGTGATACAGTACATTTACAGTAATATCAATTTGTTGATAGCTAATTTTTGGTACAATTACCTAGTTCATAACGTCACAAATACATTGTTCCTAAGAAAGCCAATTCGCTGACGCAAACCAAATAATCACTATCAATTCTAAATATAATTAGCTATTGCGAAAACTAAATATTTCATTCTATCGTATCTACGTATTTAACCTAATTTAAGTCTCTCATCGATGTCTTGCATAGGCTACACGAATACTTATTACTCATGCTGCACGATATACTGTACAGATTAGTGCAATACAGTACTGTTTATCCTAGCTTGTAAAGCCAATGAGCTGCTACTTGTATGATATATAAGGTATCAGGCTCTTGCAGATCCATCAAAACTATTACACTGTAATTTATTTACTAGTGTCTAGTGCCATTTTGTGATATTTATATAAGGTGTTGTCCTTACCTGATTGTCATTAAATCTGATTCTAAAATGGATACAGTGCTTGTTACCAATATCTATCTCCTCCATATCGGTTACGGTTTTCTTTAAAGTTCCTTATCATACATTTGGCGTATATTTGTTAACCGTTTTAGCATCTATACATAGTAATAGATTTGTAAACAAAAAATTACAAATAAAGATCTTTGCTGCTCAGTACCAAGGACTACTAGAAAGAAAACCTAGACTAGATATATTGTATTTTAGAAGGAAATACTGTACTGTACTTGGCCGGTAGGTTTACAGTACGGTATTGCAGCACGTAGTGTAATACACTGATTAGTATTAAAATAACGAAAACATTATTATAGAATGTAGTACAATCTTTCAATTATAATTTAACTAGAAGAATTGAAAATTTCAAATAAATTTCCTCTTTTTTCGTAATTAATGTTCATACTCAGGATTTAATTATGGAAGGGTTACCAGAGGAATATACTGTAAGTAAAAAATAATGATAAAATTCATTTGTAAACATAGGATATTAAGTCAAGTTGTATATGACTATATATATATAGTACATATATGTTAACATATACACTAATATTCACACTATATCCCGTATCAAGACCCTTATTCCATTCATACTGTCCTTACATGTTGCTACAGTACCAAGATTCACTCTTTCACTCACTCTCAAGTTCCCATCCTTAACTTTTCCCAATTATATTTTAATTTAATAATTTCGCAGTTTTATTTCTCATGAAATAAATTCTTCCCACTTTTAACAACACAGGACAGCTCGACGTTGCAGTTCACGTACCAGTGTACTAGGGTATGGACTACTAGATACAGATGTATTCAAGAGTATACATAGTATACAGTACATAGAGTAACGTATGAAATCCAATAAGGTATTACAGTACAGTCTATGTCAAGTAGTCCTTGTCTATGTTCAGCATCAGTAGGCAAATCGAGTTGGATATATCGTGTACAGTACAGTAAATTTGCTAGATTTGCTAGATGATTTAATATACAGAATAGATTTCAAAGTGTTGACTGTCATGTACGTATTTAGTAGGCCATGACACTGTACAGTGTACAGTACAATCCTGGCAAGTGCAATAATACTGTATGTCTTTCTACTTACAGTATAGACTGAGACGAGAGAGAGAGCTGTTTCAGAGAAGAGAACTTTATTACTCGAAGTCCGTCAGGTCCAAGCTAGACACAGAGATATACCACTACTCATCGAAAGGATTCTGAATCCAATACGCTAACATGCATTACTGTACTGTATACTGTATACTGTATCTATCTAATAATAGATTGTGACCTAGTAGGATTCTAGTTATATTACGTTATTGCTACAGTTTTGTACGCATTAATTATCATCATGATCTATAGTAGTGTACATGATTAGCAGATAAGTGGGGAATAATATTACAGAACAGTGGACTACTGTACTGTACTACAGTAGGTGTATAATTTAGGGAAAATTAATAAGGCAAGAATGAATAGTTTTGTATTTAAATAATTAATACATACAGACATACAGTACAGTAATTTATGGCACTATTTATCGATTCGATGGGACCTAGCGATAATTTGCCACGCATACTCGTACTTTACTATTACTGTACAGTACAGTACTGTACTGCATTTTTTCTTTACATACTGTACAGTACAGTACAGAAACAAACAATAATATTGTTCAATGCTCATGCTCATTGTGCTTAAGTTGTCCACCCCAATACTGTACAGTACAGTACAATTGATGAGTCATTACACTGTACAGTATGGTCGGTACTGTACTGTAGGAATTAACACGCCCATAGAAAATCTTCTGGTTTTCTCGGAAAATTTCTTCTACAGTATCAATCCAGTACCGATCTACTGTAGAGTGTAGAGTCAGTCAAAACTTGAAACTGTACATACAGTACGGTACACAGGTACAGGGTGCAATATACTGTACAGTACAGTATACTGCCGCTGCTAAGTACAGTACAGTATAAAAAGGGAAGTATCGCATCAGCCTTTGCTTCATTCTACAACATCTTGATACCTGGTATTCCAACCATTATTGCAGTACATACAGTAGTAACTTGATCCGTTCTTGCCGATTCATAAAGGTTCAAAATGGTTTGTGTCCCGTGCTTGGTAATGCCGATTTTAATAGCGATATGGACGGTGATTACTAAACTGTATAAACGATTTTTCGGACCGAAAGTGGAAAAAATAGAAGAGAGCAAGGATTCGGTTCGGGTTTTTTAATACTACTATACTTCTGTAACTACATCTATAGTCTAATGCAATTTAAGAGACACAACCGCACAATAGAGAAACTACTTTTTAACGTATTCGTACGTAAAAGTTTGTAATTTATACTAAACTATAAGTATGATCAATGATTACAACTGTTACTATATGAAAGGTATGAAAAATTGTACATTTCCACTTCCAATAAATAATTTCCCATTGACAGTGTAGTGTGTGTATACGATACTTTTACATTACACAATAATGGATAGTTGATTATATATATATTTTATGTTACTTTGTATAAATAATTTCAAGCTAAATTACATTGGACTGCACTCATTTTGTACCATTTCTCGATTAACTTAAGCACTTGACTACTGTATTCTATTGTGTTATGTACTGTACTATACAAGTGTATGTCTACTCGTTGTATAGCACGAGGATGTTACTTTACAACTACTTCAACATTTCAACTTGCTCATACGAGTACAGTAAATCTATATAGAATACGTATACTATATATATATATATAGTAGATTAGCCTGATCATGGTGATGTAACATGTACACCGTTGTAAAGTAATCGTAAAGCTTCTTCTATTTCTTGTTATTTGTAGTAAAATTCTGCTAGTATAATAATTGGTGTTGTTTTTCGGGTAGTCACTGAATACATTCTCATTTTGATCAACCAGCTTCTATACGTACGCACGAATCATTATCATTTATTAGTAAACGATAAATTTAAGAAACTCCTTATTTTAATGAGGTTTTAATCAAGAGTGACATCAGTGAACAACTTAGAATAATAGATGTTTATAATGGTAACACTGCTATCATGCCGCCATGTCACCTGTATATCGCTCACTCTAACACAGTAATTACGCTACTTTGTAAAATGTTGTATGGCATGCTACAGAAGCTTTTCTAGTACAACTGTATATGACACGATATACATTGTTGTTACTATTGATGTGCTTGAATATAAATATTTGATTATTTCAAAATTTCAAGAGTCTTTTCAAGGAAAGGATAATATCCCATTTCCTGGAATTAATAGAAATTTTAAAATGAGAAATAGCATGTTAATAACTTCAGGACTGTATTACCAAAATAAATTAAATATCACACAAGAAAATATTACTGTCGACAATGTATAACTAGTAGTTATATCGCTGCTGCTATTTTCCTACAGCAACTTGGTAGTAAGTTCTTAGCAGTGTTATAAATGAACAGTGCACGAAGACATGAGTGCTAATATTCATTTAAGCATTAATGTCTAATAATAATAATGTGGTCAGGTCTGCTCTCAAACTGTATTAATACTTATATTTTGTAGCTATGGTCATTTCCATTAGATTACTAAGATAGGCTATGCTATCCACAGTAATAAGGCCAAAATTAATATTGCTTGCTAGCCCTGCCATCAACAAATTACTAAATTCATCAATTTGTAATATATCGAATTTTATTTCAATAGCTCTATAGTTATTGATGCTAGTAAAAGAATAATGCATAAATTAAAATTTTTGATTTAAAGTATTAAGAATGCATAAATTTGGGTATTGTACGTGGAATATATGTAAAGAAGTGTTTAGATATTCGACTTTGCGGATATAATAATGATAATAATTTGACATTAAACATAAGCGCTATAAATAATTGTCACTTTACTTTTATACCTTTTTATAGAAGCAAACGAATGTTGATACTGCCAATGGAAAAGTAATAGCTAACGGTACAGCAAATGGAAATGTTCCGCACCATACGAAGGCAGATTAACTTGTTGACTGATCTAAATATCATCATGTTTGACCGGTGAATGAATGAATTTCATTTTTGCCTTTAAAAATGATAATATAAATATATGTAAGCATAGCGATATCGTCCCGTGGATAATATAGTAAATTCATCAATCTGACTTATTTAAATTCTTTGATGCTTTTAGCATCACAAATAAAGGTAATACTTGATAATATTTGTATCGCATATGCGCATTTTATTTAATAAATAAGATTATGATAGTATTTTTTGAGTGCGTCTACCAGTTAAATTCATTTTAGACGTAGCTATATATTTATATTAATACGTACCATATCGTATACTATTTACCCCTAGATATCACGTTTTTAAAATAAATATACATATTTGTTGTGTGGTAACGCGGGACTTATGTATGTCTCGAAATGATTGTCCTGTAACGTAAAATATGATGAATAAAAGAGCGATGGTGTTGCTGTATCATTGGCAATAGACTTCGCTTCTTAAAGCTCAAAGTCTACGACATTATCATTTTTCACAGATTATTTTAAGATGGTATCCAACGAGAGGTACTTTTATATTCGAGTTGTAATCAATACAGTATATAATATATATAAGGCACTATTGGATAGAAGTACAACTTTATAACTCAGTGTACGCTTAATATACGTAACGTACATATTGTACATTGCTATCAAATGTATTTGTAATAAATGAGCTGAAATGCTTTTTATTGATGGCTAAATGTAAATTATCCTTGGTAACTATTTCATGCCATTGTAGATTGCTATCTTTTCTATCTGATGCAGATCTACCGAATGATTCGAATGAAGTAGCGTAGAATTTTAAATAGTGTGCAGTATCATTGTTGAAGTATTCGTTCATATGAAACACTAATACTACAAATATGTTCTATATACGAATTTCTGTATACTGTACACAATAAGCTATATTCATTTTAAAAATTACATCAGTGTTTAACACTCCTAATAAATACTCGATGACACTAGTATGAATATGATGTAAATCGTAATTATCAACTCATAAGAAAATTATTCCACATGAAAGCGAACCTTGAAATATTGTACTATCTAATATTCCATAAATAATATATTATTATTTTTTATTCAAAGTTGCCTTCATGATCAATAACTTAATAAAAGGAAATGACTACAATCATAATTATAATTATCAATAGTTTGTTAGACGTCAATAGCAGAAGTCAAAATTTTCAGTTATCGAAAGAGTAGACGGTCTGTTGCATTCAGAGACTGGCCAAAAGTAAGTAAAATAATAGATTATTATTTTTATTAAGATGTAATAATCGCATTTAAAGAATTGTAAATAAATGTTGGATAATTTGGCGTATTTACACTGTGGATCAAATATCAACATATTCTGTGTTGTATGTTACCATACATATATATTGTCTCGTAAGTCGTAAATATGCAAGATACTTGATAGAAATGTGTTACGTAGAATGGCCACATTTCATCCATACATTATCCGACTGATACTGTACATACTCTCAATTACCGTACTCGTATATTATAATTTACTCAGTTTATTAAAATCCGGTACTCCCTGCCAACGTTACTATATTATGATTATTACATAGCATTATGCACATTTGACTTCATAAAATATACGATACTTGTATACATATAATAACTACATTTTTATTTATCTTTAGTAAATATAAATGGTTATCCTTTCGAGTTGTTGACGCTAAATTGCTACGATACATATATGAGCAATGGCAAGTATATTTCACAATTACTAAACTGGTATTAGAGTTAGTACTGTTGATTTATCGTTCTTAAATACGTAGATTAACATGATTTATTCCACAAAATCTAAATAAAGTATTATCTTACGCTGCTGACATAACCCGCAATATACAGTACTATATTACCTGTATTAAATTTATTGTTAAAAGTATGTTCGAACACAAAGAGAAGTTTTATTATACCTACTACAATATATACATCCATTCAGCATTCTGAAAATAACCTCATTTAATACTGTAGTAAATTGAATCTTATGAGAGCTAAGAGATTGATAGAAAAATATTACTATGAATTAGAAATTAACATGGATTGAAAGTTTCTTAATATTCGAGTAGGGATACCAATGAAAAATATGATCAAAAAAAGAAAATAGCTGGATGTACTTCATAAATTATTTTGCCTTGGATGAATTAATCGAATTCCAGTGATTACTATTATAAGTAAAGATTTTATTAGCATTTTACGGTGTATTTGCATTCATTGACAGTCTGTTCGACATGATGCACTAAAAATATAAAATTGAATGAATTATAATTGGGATTTCGATACATATTTAATGAATACAAATAATAAGCAAAACGCCTTAAAAGTAAGTTTATTTGTGCAAAAGATATTATTTTCAGTGTCTGTATCTTTCTAAACCATTATGGACTGATCGATGAAACAAACATCCTGCTGTATGATTGATCATGATATTGGTTATAATTAGCCTTGGGAATAAGAGATTTTAAATTGTGTTCAATACGGCTCAGATCGGATAAATGGGAATAAAGGATCAATTAGTTCATCTTCAATAGATGATATTATTACAGTTGTAATTGCTGTATATTCTACAAAATTAGCGATGGTGAAAGTTTAGTTTTACTTTCATCAGTTGAATAATTTAACAAATTTGGCTTGTCTGACAATAATAGCTGCTTATTGATTATTTAAAGGTTAATGTAAAATATGAAGTTTTTTGTGAGTCTCGCAACGAATTTCATAATAAGTAATAGATTACAACATTTAATGTAACTGCTGATAAACTGAAACAGTTCACGAAGGTTGAACGATTGAAATTATAAATATTGAAATGATGTCAAATTGAGGACGATTATATGTGGACTTTATTTAAGTACAATCGAACAAGATTATTAATAGCGAATGATTATAATAATCTGCAACAGACAATAAGTATTATCTGCAAATTTTACATTTCGTTTGCGTAGGTCTTCGAGCGGAATTGGAAAGTATTTAGTCTTTTGTTTTACTCACAGTCAATAAATTGTTATGGACAACATCTGCTCTATTATATATATAATTATTTCCTTACCAACATTATTTTTATGTCGAAGGCTTTAAAATTCATATAATTATAATCTTAAATGGTGTAGAAATCTGGTAGTAGAACTAACAGAGTACCACTAAATAAATTTCATGTAATGAGAATGCATAATTATTAAACTATTTTCAGTCAAATTTGATTTCAATGATATTAGATGACAACAAATAAAATTTTGTAGTACTTTGTAACAGTAAAAGATGTTATACGATACAGCGTAATATATTAGTTTTATCGTACAATTTACATATAATGCTACGTATATTTTGCCACTATAATTTCAGTCAGTTATGAATTATGTCCATATTTAACAGTGAACATAATGAAATGTATGAGCTTACGCACTGTACAGTATATTACATATCTAGTACATAATAAATGAATTTTGATCAATTAAATACGAATGAAATTAACAGAAGGTAAAGTTTTGATAATATATTATCATTAATACACGAAGTCACAATTATAGGATATCGTCTCAATATCAATGGTTATCTCAAATATACAAGAAAAGTCTTGGAATAGTTCTATATAAGGAATAAAGTAATGCAACCAATAAATGCAAATCCCATGATTATACAAAATACGTTTAGCATTCTTCTGCCATTTCGATTCATTTAGATCTTTAGGTATCATCTCAACGAAGGTGATGTAAAGAAATGTTCCGGTTGCAATTGCAATACAGATACCGCTTACAATATTGCCTTGAATGTTTTGATGTGTATTCGCACTTATAGCAATAGCGGCTCCAATTGGTGACGTAGCCGAGAAAATCAACGAACAGATCACAATTTCTCGCAATTGAAAAGACTCTCGTACTAACTTGATACCCAATCCAAGTGAGACTAATAACTTGTGAATCATGATAGCCACATACAGCGTAGTTAAGTTAGCACGATCATTGAATAATCCAATAGTAAAACCTTCGAAAATTCCATGAAATGATAAGATAATATTTAATATGATGCCTATAGTACGGTGACCCCTGTATTGACGGTTCTGTTGCTTCGTATCCCAGTTATCTTCCATATCCGATTCGTCGGAATAGTTGATAGGAGAATCCGGGTTTCGGAGTGTTTTTTGCTTTCTCTTAGTATTTAGATCACTCTTTGCAGGACTATAAGACTTGTAGCGATACATGATTTTTTCAATACAGCTTGTAGTTGAATGCTCGATGAACATGGCCAATAGAAAACCACTAGTAACAAATAAGTGAGTCAATGGATATCGTGTATGGAAACGGTTCATTAATATATTCTCCACATTCGGCAATAGTACAAGTAAACATGTACCTAGAAAGACGCCAGATGATACGCAACTTCCATAGTGGATAATAATGCGGTTAGCTTTTGCTGAATAATTTTTAAATTTCAGCGGTAGAATAGCGAATAGGAAGCTTAGGATAAACAAAATGACGACGAAAATTACTTTGGATATTATTACTGAGCCATGGATACGGGTTGGTTTCACTGTATCCGCCACACCGCTGAATTCGTTAGTTGCCATTTTTGATAGATATTATAATTGATGATAATGTAGTAATTAGTTTACGGTAAGAACCTAAGTATTATATACTAGGTTAAAACAGCTGGAGAAAAAATTTAACTAGATTTCTCAAAATATAATCTAAAACACAATCATGTTATATCATCAATTGACATCAGATTGATCGCGCGGATAACTATTTCCAAGATTATAATGCGACTTCTACAGTACTACGGACTTTTATTGACTTTGGGGGTAAAAAATTTTATCTACTGTACTGTACTGTACTGTACACTACAATACAATGTGTACAGTGTATAGTACTGTACAGTACAGTACAGTACTGTACATGTAGTGTAGCTTTTGGCTTTGATACTGTACAGTACTGTACTGTACATGCAAGCTGCGTATGGGCACTTAACCAAGCCCAGTGAGCCGAATTTATAAAGGTATAAAAAGCGAGTGTTATAACCTCGGTCAAATAACCCAAGAATTCACTACAAAAGTACAACCTAAATCAAATAACAGGCTGTAACAAAGGGTTATAACCCAAGTCAGCAACTAGGAATCACGAATAACCCGTGTTTTTCCAATACTGATAAAAAGATCCTAAATTAAAACTGAAAAGCGGAGTCTTTTTCTAAGTCGCCGTAGTAATTAGACGACAGCAAAAACCCATTATCGATTTTCCCGTCTGGTAAAATCAGGGATCAGTCTCTGATAAAGGAAAGCCTCAATGATATTTCCTTTAAGTTTTAAAATTATAATATTAAACCAGAAGCGACACGTCGGTTATCACCGCAAACTCCGTTGTCATAGCTAATTTTAGCACGAAACTTACAGTACTGTACTGTACCGTACCACAGTGCTTTATACTGTACTGTACAGTATGCTGTACGCGTGCAGTGTGCGTGTACTGTACATTGTACTGTACGGTATAGTAATTGAGTAATAAACGTAACATAACGATGCAACACACGAGTACTGTAATGTATGTAATTCAGCTAGGACTGACATTCAGCATAAATGTACGAGTACAAGAGCTAAATGAAAAACTGCTTGTAATCATATATACTGTACTGTGTACAGTAGTCTTCAACATTTTGTAATTATATGTTACTGCCTAGGTTTTTGAACGCAGAGAGCAGTTTCAATAATAGGTAGTAAAATAGAACTACAAAATGCCGGAGACTACTGTACACGTGTACAGTATAGTTCATACGTCATTTGATTATCTCTAATGACGATTAAAGGGTAGCGAACGAGTTTAAGACATTTTAGTACCAATTAACACTACAACACCAATCTTAAATTTTTAATTTTATTTATTTCATTAGTTTTTGAGTTGAAGCTTACACCTTTTTAGAATGCTCGTGAAGATTTGTGTAACAGCATTACAATTTGTACAATGCGTGATTAAATTCTCATCTACAGTACAGGTGATACAATATAGCTTATCACCACACTGCCTGCCTTCGTTAAACGCTACATAGGCAGTATCTGCTAGCCTATACCAGGTACATATAGATAGATATATCTATATGATTTAGAGTAAGTAATTCAGTGCTAATAATAGTTAGCAATGAATCAAATTTCTCTTGAGAGGCCGCTATTGTATGGCTTGATAGCAAATGATAATTAACAACCATGCTATAATTTATAATAAGTTAAGGTTAAATTTGGTTTAAGAACGAAGAAACTGGACGTTATATTGTACACTTTTATCACGGAAAAAATTCGCATACAGTTAAACTGCCGATGCGATATTACCGTTGAGAGTATGATACATTAGCAACCTTTTAATTATTATACGGATTCAAGTAAAGACTCTCTAATACGGTTATTATCAAAAACATACAGAAATTAACTGTCCATCGTTGTATTATTGTAAATTCTTGTGAACAGCTGGTGACATGACTTTCACCAGTATAGATCCATAGACAGTCAATGATCATTTTCGACATGCCTATAACTATGATTTAGATTTCGTATTGGACTCTTTAAAACGTCAGTACGAAATCTAAATCATTAATAAGAGTTCATCGGATAATCTATCGTTGTACCACACTTGGAGCGATTTAACTTGAGTTCATCCGGTAAAATGAAAATTGTTAATCATTTATAAAATTAAAATAAATTTCGGCTGCATTGCACAAGGTAATCCAGCTGTAGATAATTCATATAGTCTCTTGAAACCACCTTTAAATAGCAATTGTTATGTAACATAGTCAAGCCCATTCACAATCACCATCTTTCCCACACTGCAAGCGCCACTGCAAAAGAAGCCGTGAGGGCTAAAGTAGTATACATAAGAAATTTTTTTGCATCTTCTTGTACATCTTCTGTATCTCTAAAGTAGCTCACGTACTCATCCTGGAAAATCAATAAAAATATACATATATATAAGTTATCAAAGTACTTTACTATATCAAGAGCTATTTAATATGTTCTATATTACTAGCGCCCTATGATAAAAATAGTGACAGTAGTGGCTAGAATTAGAACTGCTGCAAAAAATGAGACCCGTCAACCTGCTTCGTATTCTGTTATTCCAATGCAGTGATATAATTAATGTACTACTGTATGGTCGCTTGAATCTCTCAAGGAAATTTCTTAAGATTCAATTTAACTATAAATTAATTTTTATTTTCGGTAACTTCAAAGAAATTATACTGTACAGTACTGTATTCAGTTAAATTAAAAATCATTCCTTAGTTTTTCATATTGCATCATATCATGGCCCGTGAACTCGAGGTTTCATGTTAGATTAACGCTTTCACTAAGGTAAGCTGCTATACAATCGGAGCCGAAGTTTTCCGATTCAAATCACGGAAAAGTATCAGAGCGCGATGTACCGAAAATAAACGGATGATCACATGCAACAATGCAATAATCATTACTAAATGATCAACATAAATTAAGTCGACTTACAGTTAAAAAATTGAAGACGTAAACAGGATCATACTACTACATGCATGTATAGTACTTGCTATACTCTGTCGTTATTTCTATATTAGGCAAATAAATATTCGTACAGTCGTGAGACACTCGTGACCGCCAGCAAGTACTGTAGCGTAATAAATATGAACGTACTGTACAGTACATAGCCTAATATAGCCGTCAGCCTAAAGCGTTAGCGTTAATCAAGACCATAATAGCATGTCTACAAAATCCTTTCAACTATTATACGCCGTAACAATAGCTAAATGCGTTGCCTTTGTGTGCACTAAACATGACATCTAGCTTACTAAAAAGCGACTAAAAGACATTGTGGAAAATAACGGTCAACCGAAGAAATAAACGGTATGAGGGTTTTTGTACAATAATCCTAAACGCAAGATGGTGAAAAGCCAAACTAAGGAGGTTGAGCAATAAATTTAGGAATATCTCGATTTAAAATAATATTCTGTTCAGTACTGTATATAATGTATTAATGAAACGAGCGGACATAACATACGTAAATTATGATCACAAACTAGCTCAGATGCGATCTTCATTTTAAACGTCATTAATCACTCGTTTGTAGTAAAGCATATATATAAATGCGCTCCAACGCTCGAAACTATTGTGGGTGTATATTAAAAACCGAGAAAATGAAGTTGAGTTTAAAAAAATATTGATTCTCTTGGAAGACCGACGTACAACACTAGTCTCAGTGAAAAATTTGAATCGTAACAATTTTTTGTTTGCTCACTTTTCTACCTTAGACAGTTCCAATTTTAATCTTATAAATATACGCTACCGAATATAAAATAACAAATTCATAAAAGTGTCTATATCGATCGTACAAGTCTCCATCATGTTTGAATCATTCGAAGGGTCAAACACGTTCGGTTTACGTTGATAGATCCAAGTGCAATATAAACGAAAGTTAATTTGGTTAATTTTCTGTTCCCCACGAACCGAAAATTATCCAAGAATAGCTTTTATCGTATGCTGTTTAATACTGTCTGTCAAACTGCAGTTTATTAATTAACGGAGAATCCAAGGCATTTATTACGCAACCGAAAATCAGAAAGATTATCTCTTCTTATTAAAAGGCGGGCGCCGTGTGTGTAAAAAGTCTTGAATAAGGAATATACTTAAAGTACAGATTTTACATCTGCACTAATGCCCAGATTTACCGATAATATTACTCGTAAAGATACGTAAAGATAAAAATGTTAAAATTTTTATATTAAATGAAATAACGTTTGACTGAAAGTGGGATACTGTATGAAGTAAAGAATAGCCAAATTATAAAGTATAAATCCGTACGATAATCATTTTTCCGTCTACCGTAGTCCTCAAGGCGATTTGAAAATGTTAAAAATGTTAAAAATGTAACGTAAAAAGTGAATATAATAGCTCTAATTACACATACCCAGCCTCCCTTGGCAGCGATCCAACTATGTAGTTGTCCAGTTAATATATCAGCCAAACATCCTGCTATTTTGTATATGATGTCGTAATATCCAAGCTCTTTACTATTGATTGCAAGTTTTCGACATAAGGCAAATAATGCAGTTATACGTCCCCAGTTGCAGCCATTACGGAACATTTCAGCAGCAATCGATTGCAGCATTCTTCTTACTGGAGCATCTTTACTTAGTTTCATCTTCGTACAAGCACTTTTAAATGGGATATCGTGACGCTCTAACATGACCTTTGTCATGCGATTTAATTTCTTGATACAGCGACTAGAAGATCTTTTACGAATATAAGATACAGGGTTCTTCTCACCAACGACTTCATAGACAAAATCATACGCTAACTGTCTCGATTCTCGACACATTTCTTCGTCATTTACGGGTTGCAAATAGGACGTACCGTTAGCGTAATTTTCCGTACTTTCTGAGTTTGCTATGTTAGTTTCTACCATTTTTTCGCGTTCAGGAGACATTCCTTGCCTTCTTAGTAATGTAATTTCCAATTTCCTTCTTTATACGTTAACCTTCAGTTCAAAGATCGTATATAATCCAAAAATTAATACAAACGTTATCGCTAGAAAATGAAATTATTGACTGTACAGTATAATACACCAACGGCAGGATTGCTCGATATGAAATAGCGTTAACATATCGAATTGGGCGATCCTTAATTTTTATAGTCGCAGAGATCTATAGAACCATTTATTTCAATTTTCACTGCGTAACGAAGAAAACGCTAGTAACTGTCTATTAATGAGTATGTTGTACATAGAAACACTTACAAGTAGAATCAATTGACGGTACAGTAGTACTTCTTTCCGAAGAATCAGTAGGTCCACTGTGAGCAAAATGCCTGAATTTTAGCGACACTTTATCTTATATACTTTATGCGCAGTACAGCGTTGGTAAGGGTGTTTACCGCTTAGACTATTTTTAGATCCTCTCTGTTCATTTTAGTACAGTATAATGACCGTATTTATTATTATTATTATTATTATTACTATTAACAGCAGTACTGCACCATATCAAACTGTACAGTGTACAGTACAGACTGTACTGTATGTACTGTATAGTTTGATATAATTAATGAATAATTAATTATTAATATATGGATAGTTTTGATTGTGATGCACTACAATTGTTTTGAACTTCATCCAAATGAGGAATGTTCATATTGTACTGCATCCAGTGTTGATCGCTACAGTACAAACAGCACGTACTGTACTGTACGTAGTCAAAACAAAATTTTGGGTCATACAGTAAACAATTTGACTATAAAATTATTTTAGACTTTTATCTTTTGTTGACACTAATAGGGACATACTGTACCTTGGGCATTAGCGTAGGCTGCGTAGCATACGGAAGCCGAACAGTGAAAATATTATCAAGAAAAAACACTGAACAGTGCATCAAAGCACAAATATCGATGAAAGCAAGATATCTATCCCAACGGCACTGATATAGTACTGTACTGTACACTACAGTTAGTGTCCAGTTCAGACTAATACCTCCTGACGTTAATCGCATTGTACAGAGCTACACTATAAATTATAATACAGTACCTTGATTCTGGTCTCTATCAAGAGTTATCACTTGTACAGTTTTGTCAGCAGAGAAATATCTATGGAATGTATTTACTTAGTTTTCTTAGCCAATAGTTTTCAAAATAAGTACAGTACAATGCTTCAATGAAAACCTTTGAATTATCATGATAATGTCCTTATAATGATATTAACTGATGTGCATTATGATGGTCATCGGTTTACGAGAAAATGGTTATAACATAATTACATTACCTATTCAATAATGGCCCAAAACCAGTCGGAATACGTTCTGTATACTATATTGAGAATACAGTACTAGACGCGTATATGGGTACTTCCAGACAGTACTAGCATGAACCGGATTTCGCAACCAGTTATGTAACGACGCGTGCGCAATGCTAAGGACTTCCCTTTATACTTGTTACTCATTCCCATAGCACTAACGTCATCAGCCCCTCAGATCAGTACTGTACAGTAGTGTACAGTACAGTGTACTGTATCCTAGCGGTGTTAAATTACAGTACTGTACAGTGCTCTAGCGTTATTTCACGTCGTTCAACTTGATTTGGCGACGACTAATGTGACTTGTTCCCAAGTTGAGCGCGTAGCGGTCAGTGTATGTACGTACTGTACAGCGTATAGTAGTTACTAAATATGGCTATAGTAAGTGTAGCGATTTCACTTTCAATTGAAATTCCCCTGAATATGGATTTTTAGCGAGAATAATTTACATCTCTAGGAATTTCTTTCCCTTGTGAGAATCACGAATCCAAAATCACGATTATTCAGGTTCATAATAGCAAATTGGACTGTACTGTACATTGGGAAAGTACACTATAACGGTAGCACTATACTGTACTGAACACTCTACAAATAGTATTTACTGTATAGTGCAGAGTTCCGCAAAAAGGAAGAACTTTGATGCTTGTCAGTTTTCATGCAGGTTGTCTGCAGCATATCCTTTTGCAAAACTCGGCGACAGTACAGTATAGTGTCCGTGCAGCCTAAAAATATTTTTTTGGACAGCGACCTCGTATGAATACGCCTTCAGTATTCTACGCGTATTTCAGAGTTATTACGTTTAACAAGTACAGCAGAAAGGCAAAAGAAAAGCAATATTTGTACAGACTAATAAGTACAGCGTAAGGTCAGAGTACATTAATAACTGAAATATTCAATCGGGGGATTCCGGAGGTGAAACCTGACGTAATGTAATATAATATTTTTTGATACATATTGTCGACCTTCAAAAGTTGTAATGACGACATTTGACTTTGACAAGCAAAGGCGCCGTAAACATTAAGTCAATATAATGTTGTGTCTGGTGAATGTCACCAAGTGTTTGGTTGGTCTACCCTTTTTTACAATGGTCATTATCAATAATAAACTCGCTCATTATTTAGCTCTTAGATATTTTCTAAATAACATGAATGGGTTACATCATGTTATTATTTATTACGCTAGATTTATTTATTATTTCCGTAGTATCCTTTTCAATGCAATATGCAGCGTTAGCATGATTAAGACTGTCAGCAGAATAAATAAGGGAATAAAAGTGGTAATATATATCATGTACTTAATAGTTTTTAAGAAAAATAGGGAGAAAGTACTATATCTATGATTTTATTTTCGTTTTTACACTTTCGAAAATTCTTATGCAATGTTGCAATTTCAGAAAAAATACAATAATACCAGTATATATTTATGAATCATTTACATCAGCGATATTTTGGACTATACCTTAGCATTAAAGCGTTAAATCTTTCCTGTTTACCAGTTACGGGATGTATAGAATGCCTGCTATGGAGCAATATTACGTACATGAAGTAAAGGAAACAAAATAGCAATTATTCGGCTGCTTTTGTCTACTTAATTTCCGTTGTCTGTTTGTGATAATACTAAACTATTGTAACAGCCAACGGAACATGATTTCTATTGTGAATCATAGTGATAAAAACATTGTAATTTAGTAGGTAACTAATGTAAGGATGTAATGACGCCGTTTAAATCATAAAGTTGGCACAGAACGTGAGTGTTGGGAGAAAGAGGGATGAGTCAGAAATTACGAGTAGTATCTATCTGAACGTGTTCAGCATCAGGCTACATGTACAAACATAACAACAGCCATAATGTTTTTAGCTGTTGGATTGCGGCTTTAGGATGGAAACGACGCATAGCTAGATAACGTCTGAAATTTGTTTAAAATAATATGATGTACAAGTGTTAAAATTTTAAGTTCGCTTATTTAAAGCAAAACTTGAGCTGCCTTTTATGTACAATATCTTACAGTATGTAGTGAACTGCAATATAATGCATCTTGTGCAATTCATTGCTACTGATACGGCATCGTATTTTTCTCCAGGCAATGCCTTAGCTGTATTAGCTAGATTCATCTCAGATGACTGCAATACATAGAAAATGTTTGAATATTACTCGATAAACGTTTACGTTAAAAGTTACCATGCAATTATGCATGCATAATGTACGCGTTGCACACATGCACAAATCGTCTGTCTCAATGACCTCAATCTGAGAATATTTTATAACAACATTTTTATAATTTTCTTGATATAACTAGACTAGTCATGGAACTGACCACGATGATACAAAAAATTGATTATCCAGCTATCATTTTTGCATCATCAGAGCTAGATAATTACTTTTTACATCGTCGTGAGCTCATCAATATTAGATTCAACCAGGTACAAGTTTATTTGCTTCTGTAAATAAAAAGAAAACTTCTTAACTTGAAGTTTGCCCCTAAATTGATAACCTTTGTACTTGCATAGTCATCTTATTAAAGATTTATTGATCGATTTATCTTACAGCTCACTAGAAGCCCATTGTTAAATCTCGGAAATCTTATCCGCCTATGATATAGAGTGGTAATAAAACTACTACTCTTTAAAGCAATCGATATATCATACCGTTGACATTATGCTAGAAATCCTCGGTCATTACTTTAAATTTCGATAGGTAGAATTTGGCTTACAATCATTTTCAAAGGTGCGCTGTCATGGATAAATCTCGACGCTTAATAAAAATTATTATGACGTCATCTTTGACAATAAATTTCAGTTTTATATTTGTGCAATTAAGATGCACTATTTTGCTTATTAGTTAGTTGTAAATCTTGTCTGGCTGTGCAAAGGTATTAACTACTGTATTATGGCAGTCAATTATAGGCATATATTTACCGTAATCAGTTCGTGTAAGAATGATAAACAGGATTTAAGCATAAATAAAAAATATAAACATGAGTGCATTTAATTGTATATAACATTTATATTGTTATAAGCTTAAATCCTCGCATTACAGAAAAATATATCAATACGCATCTGTACAGTATAAATAAAAGTCTGCTGACACGAATAACAATAAATATTCAATATTTGATATAAAGTTATATAGAGACAGTAATTAAGAAACTTAAAAAATTTTACTGATTACTTGTTAGTATGAAAATATTGCTTCTCATGATGGTATGAGTCATCAAAAAAATTGTCATAACACTTATAGTTGAAATAATCGAAATCATAACGGAACTAAAAACCGGTTATACGTACTTAACTTACATAACTAGGCCTGAACAGATCAAAGGTATTTAAAGATAGCATTGCTGTTATGGAATAGTTTATTAATAATAAAGTTACATGATAAATCAAGAATAAATACTTTTATTAGCTAATTGATTATATTAGTGCACTTCTAGTGATACTTAAGCCATGCTGGACTAAAATTGCGGCATGATATGACATCCGAATAATCGCCTGGGCGGAAATAATTCAGGCTTTACCAGTTTTTAGCGAATCGAAATTTATCATGATTAACCGTAACTGTAATCAAGCTTTAGTTGGCTTTGATTAAGCAATGAAGATACAAATATCCATAGTTTTGGATTACTTTTACAGTTTTATTTATGATACTGATGGTTATCGGAGACTGATAATTATATAAATTTAGCATTTATCTATAGCTATAGTAACACTATATATATATATACAATACTAAAGGTATAGCTCATTTTACAACCGTGCGTGGAACTCTAATTAGGTGGTTACAAGAAATATTGTATGCTCTAATTTGAGATCGTAACGGTCGTATGGAGTAATATTGAAAATGTTCTAATGCCACCTTTGACTACAAGCTATCAAGATATGAAATCAGAAACTATGGTGATGTCATTATCCTTCTAATATAAGTACCACACATGACAGACACTTTTTTGTTAATTATACTACTGATATCATATTATAGTAAGTACTTCAATTCCATATTAAAATTGTTTAGCAATTGACATTTAACATTTACTACTTATCTCTAATGCGATATTTTATTACTGTAATTATTATAAGATAACATGGATTAACATTTTAAATCCCTTTATAGTTTTTTGGTCAACCAATGTGATTGATTATTCCCTTTTATTAAAAAGATCAAAAGCTTTATTAAATTAAAACTATGTATTGGCTATACTGTATATTAGATATGCAAGTAATACAGGTTCAATTTAATTAAGTTAAAATAAATTTAAAAGTCAAGGATGAACCGGTATACGAATTTCTCCCTCGCTTGCTCATCATCATTTGCTCTTAAACATTGTCATAATTTATTTGCACAAGTACGGTGTCTTAGAGGAAGCTGTCAGTCATATTGAGAATCAATTGGCTATTTCTTAGCGAATTGTATTATTATTTATTATATCTGTTGGTAGTCAACTAAATACACTTCTAATCTTTGGAGATAAACCATGAAGAGCAATACTGTATGCCGACTAGCATCTGTAGGACTCATGATGTCGTATTATCATCTAGAACGAGATCTTAATCGTTTTATCAATCGCATTACTGAAATATTGTATCATCATGAACTAAAACAATAATGGATCTTAAGATGTTGATTAAATTATAGGCTTAACGAAGATGGTGCTATTGAACAGGTTGTTTCCTAGAAGAGTTAATTCATTTATAGGAATAATATAAATGCACTCTATTGTTCTCTCGTTCGTCGAATAAAATTAGATAGTAATAAAAATGCACTTTATGATGTTGCATTATTGATGTTAATCCACTTTCTATGATGTGTTATTATTTGTTTGCAATAGGTTTGCAATATGTCGTGATATAAGTTGTATTGAATGATCAAATTATGGGATATTATTGATATTAAATCAAATGATACGATATATAGTAATTTAACTTCATATCAAATCCAGTTAGCATTGGTCTCACATTTCTTTCTTGTCTCTCTTTGACTTGTGACAGTCAGAGTATAAGCTGGAAAATTATTCAGTTGATGAGTATTTTTCGTAAACAATGAGATTATTTTGTATTTACCAATTATTTTAATCATCATTAGGCTGTAAATTTGATCGAATTAAATACACATCCATTGAAAGTAAAATTTCTGATAAAAATGAGTTATTATCTAATATTAGATCATTAACGTAATTCCTAAATTATATGATTCAGTATAAAATTCCTCAATTGATTCACAGTGTTTACTTAAGTAGAATTAGTAGTTGATAGTAATGTTCGGTTCACCAATTTTTACTCTATTTCGTGGCGGTTGTGTACATTTTGCTTATAGTAAGTAAAATGTTCAAATATGATCAGCTGTTACTTTCATATGGTATTTTGCTCTGTCATGATAATTAATTAATACGTAAAGCATTGTATTTACAGTATAGTTTATTTGTGAGTACAAATTGTTACCAAATTCGAATATTTTAATTACGATGGAGAGCTTTATTGTATGCACCATAATTAATAGTCGTAAAATACAGTATAAAAAAAATCAGAAAAAAATACACAATAATAGCAACGCTAATCATATTAAAGTTATATCAATGAGACTTTATGTAATTCGCTTCAGAATCAATTATATTAAGCCTACTTTATCAAATTAGTTTAGATAGCATTATAATATTATAGCAGAAAAATATTCTTATTAAAGCTAGTAGTGGTTAGTATATCTAGCTAATAGTAAAATTAAATCAATATAGTAATATAGCATCATCATCATAATAATCGAACGATTATTTGCTTTTAAGGTTTTAGTAAGAATTCATTATTCAGTTTGATTAAAGCTCCCATACTGAATTCAAATTCTTATTATTCGAGAGGTAGAAGCAGAACTTGATAGAAGCAAATTAAAATGCTCTGTATATCTTTACCATCACACAATGATTACTTTAGAATTAAGATCTCGATAAAAAATTTATTTACTTCCGCAAGAAAACATGACCTTCGATTTTCATCCAATTATTTTTTAATAGTTAATTGCATTTTATTTATGTATACTAGCAAGCGTACGACTAATACGAAACAATCCCGATAGTAAATATGTGATTTTGTTTAAGTCTAAAATACAAGATATTTTATGTACAATGTACTCAAGGTATTTTTATTATTGTCTCTTAAATTAGGACATACAGTAAGTAACATTTGATCGCATAATACTACATAAAAGTTAACTAGTAGAAGGTCAAAGTCTGAGTCATAGTCAAAATTCAATAATTACTTTGTAGCGATAACTCGAACAGACGAAATTTCAAAAAATGGCATAGAACTTATTTTCCTCCCGAACTAAGTCAATACTCAGCATGTGGTATCATTGACGTCATCGTTTAAACTAGCTACATAGTATATACACTAAATATGAGGATGCATTCACCATACTGTAAACACAATAATTCAAATGACATTGACGTCAACTGGGTATCAAGGTCATGGTCAATACAGATTTTTAAAATTATACAGTAAAAATAATAGCATTCTTATTTATCAATGTAATAAATTTGTTGATGCTCCAGTAATATCATAAGACATTTCAGATGAATCGAAGGGATTATGAATAACGTTAGGAGATAATAAATTGGAGAGGATATTGGACTGCTTTAGAAAATTTTCGATGACGGCATACCTTGCCTGTAATGATAGCAGTGAAAACAGTGCGATTGGAAATATTAATAACATATCATTAAACAGCAACAAGGCAGTCTTTATTTAGCAATCATATATTACAGCACTAAATAATCTTCTTTGATAGAGCAATATTTACACCGCAAGTACTATGATGTAACACTGACATACGGCCAGGTGACTATCAACACTTGATATAACAGAAAATAAATTGAAAAGTAAAACTACTGGTTGTTATCGTACTGTTGTTGCTAATTGTATACGTATATATGTATCATCAAAATTCTTGTGTGATAAAAATGTACGTAAATTGAGCTTAAAATTTTTATAATATTAAAAATTACAGTATATAACGCAGTTATTTACAAGTATTGAGTGAGTTACACTAGATTTATAGGAGTGTATATATATTGTCAACAATCTATAAAATCGCTAGAATCGCATCTGTAAAGTTGTTTATATCATGTAGTTTAATATTAATAATACCTGATATACATCATTATCAGCTAATGGAGCCGCTGGCTGTAATTCTGCGGAATGAAGTAATGGATAAGCGCTTCGCATGAATATCTTGATAAAGAAATTTCTCATAAAATCCCGATCTTTCTATATATAGTGGAATGATAAAGAGTTACTCAATATATCGTGTATAGTTTTTAGCTTCATACCAAGAGTATAAAATATATTAAATGCTTTATTTATCGGAGTACTCCGATACGTCTTAAGACTTCAGTAATAAAATTTACGAAACAGTTTCATTTTTATGACATTCGTTATCCAATAACAACCCGAACTAGTAACTCGTAATTACCATATGGTATGATTATAAGCTAAAGGTTAAGTGTGATTTTTTTGAACTAAAAAATAAATTTCCTTTTCGCCTTGTGATATTTAAATTTCTGCTTCTTGAAAACTAATATTTATTACTAGAGCTCTAATATAAAGCCTAGCATCATTAAAAACAGAGAAAGTTTTCAAATACTACTATAAATTACATAATTAAACTGATCCATTAATCAAAAGGATCGGCAACAAAGTCTAACGGAAACTCTTTGGCTACATTGCTATTTTAACAGAAAATATCCGTTACCCTTTCAGATCGTGTGGCAGATTTAATATTATCTTCCCAACATGTCTAGTATAATAACATATGGAATAGTTACGGTTATAATTGCTTCATATTCGTTATGTAGCTTACAAGGTTATGAATTTCAAAAACGATTTATAATCCGAGCAAAATTACATATTTTAGGATGTATGAATTTTAGTTTTGTTGTCAACGAAGTAATTCGTACATGTTACCTTTAGCGCATCCATTAGATCGGTATGCTGAATAACTTTGGAAAATGATGCTAAAACAGGGTGATGGATCAGATCTATGTAAAATATGATAGTAGGACAATTCATCATTTCATTTTCATTAGATGTTAGTTTAGTAATTCGAATATTGAGCAGTTGCTATATAACTGTACCTGTACTCTGTTCATCTGGGGAATCGTGCAATATAACTTTGCCTAAAATTTCTCTGTAATACTTGATAAAGGGAGCGTAAGATTGACACGTAATTATCGTATTCGGTAGAAAACTAGGAGGATAGCAGAAACAAATATAAATAAAATAAACAATGTAATAAATATAGTAGACATGGATAGCAATGAGGTATGCAGTATTATTGATAGCTAGAATATTGGATTGCATACTCGAGAATTTCCAGATCCGCACGTTTAGGGTTTATTAAACGGACTAACAGACGTGGATGTTTCTTGGAAGAAAACGGATTTTGTCCACGTTTGCCTAGTTTTAAATCATTATAAAGTCATGGACAATAGCGAAAATGTTACTTGTGGAATCGCAATACACTAACGAGGTATCTTATAGCAATATTTAAAACTCTCAATTAATTTACACTACACTTTTCAGTGGAGATGTTACCAAGTGATAAAATATTTATTTTAAGCAGAGAATACAATTCAGATGTTGAATTAAGAGTATGCAGTATTTATACTCAGAAGCAAAGTCTTAACATTCGAATGCTGTACTAAAATTGTCATGCAGATTAATATTCTCGATTAATTTCAACATTTAAAATAGCTAGATTCGTTGCTACGTGATATAATATTTACCTGATTTTTGTGAGTTATCTATCTCTACTCCTGGTTCGTATATCGATCCACCTTGCAATTTTAGTTCATACGTTCTAAAAATTGTAACCGGTTAGCTTATTAATTAAAAATATTTTTACAAGATGTAAGCATATTGGACGCTTTAAATATAGCACTCATACTTATTGACGACGGGGGCACCATTTGTTCCAAAAAGTGGCAAGAAGCACCAGCCACAACTTAATTCTCCTCTTTCTCCGGTACTCTAGCAAATCACGTACAGAATATCATTGGATCAGATAATGATGATCAAATGGAACTTAGAGTTGGAAGTAAAACTCCTTTAGAAAGATTGATCAGATCTTTTAATATTGTACAACGCCTTACGTTTCTTTCAAATGTATAGCACATCTCAAAAATGAGTCCTAGAAAACGATAGATAGTCGATTTAATCAAGGAAATAGAAGAAAGCGAACCTTGCTGATAAGCATATACTGTGAAACATCAAGAATGAATAAGCCAAGAAAATGAGAATTATCAAGTCATTACCAAGAGAGGAATCAGTAAAGTCGATTCTTGCTACAGAATTACCATCAAATAAACTAGGAAGAGTTCCTTTGACCTGAAATAGATTGTATTAGTAATTGAACAATATCACCGTTTTTGGTTATACAACGGATATATCTATAGCAAACTCACAACGGGTGAAAATTTCCAGGTAACCAAATTATCTTTCAAGCAAACAGCTCGCACTGTATGAACATTGCTCAAGATCTGGTAAAATTATTGAGATTAAATTTTTAAAGTATGAAAATATGATTAGCATCAAATGGCTCTAAAATACCTAAAATAGCGAAATACTTACTTTTGCTCTATTAGAGAACGCGATTCTAACATGTCGACTGAGAACATTAACTCCTAAATTGATAACAGAACGTAGGTATTGCATCGTAGCAAATAATACAAATTTAGAATTAAATCTAACTAACCTGCGCCAGGTAATGGAGCATGTTTTGCTGTAACCAAGTTGAATAATCGTGTAACTTTACAGTTATAAGGTTCAATCTAAAGAAATAATTGTTAAATGTAAAATTTTAGCCATTTCTTATTGAACATTTGTTTAAAGTAACAAGTGCATCATAATTTTAAGGCCTTATAAAGTCCGGATTATAACCGTGTTTGATTTAGAATTCCATTGCAAATCACGATATGATAAATTTGATTCACTTAATCTTGGGGATAGATACAATTGTAGATTGTGTACTCCTGCATACGATGATTGGTAAAAGTAAAAATATATTTAGCTTAATGAAAAAATAATAAGAATGAGAGCTACTTAATTACGTAATTGCACCAGATCAAGAATTAATGATCGAAGTAGGTTATAATGGTACTATTACGATAACTTCTCAGACCTCCTTTGGCAGCCAATCTACCAAGTGTTGTTTCTCTAAAGCACGAAGGCATAGCCCCTAAGGCTGATAAAGCTTTACTTACTGGGGTAATTTCCTGTGACTACAAAATTAGGGCAGTTTATCACGATGAACATGGCTATTCATGTTAATTAAAATATATGCACTGACATATGGATGCACTTAATATGTTATCAATAAATAATTTTTAACTTACAATTGATGCTGCTTCCCTTACTTTAGCCCATAACTCTTTACCACTAATATTGTATAAAAAAGATTGCAATCAAAGCAACGAATAATTGCTATACAGTCGTTGAACGAATGCAGTACAAACTGTTTAATTTGTTATTATTTCAATAACACAATCAATAATAGGCTACATCTTACGAAGGGCTGGGTCGACCATCCTCCTCTAAATATATAAGCCAAAGGAATACTGTTAAATGTTATCCATATGTAAAGGTGCGGATTATTAAAATAAAATTCATTTTGCAAACCTTCTACTTGTTTTTCGAAAGAATCATCATTTTCATTATCAATTTCCTAAAATTTTCAATCAATAAATGGTGGATAGTTTTAGCGAGAACGTTTAATAGCAAAAGCAATGTGCTAGTTTCATATGCAATAGTAATCGCTACTCTATATACTTTTAAGTATGTGGTTGGTACTAATCCACGGTCGCCTGATCGATTTTCAGCTTCCCACCAGCCATCCTCCCTGTAGGAACACGAACGAATAGATAAAATATGATAGCAAGCAGCCCTCTTTACCGCCTATCGCTGTGATTGATTACTACTTATCACCTCGTAGAAATGATTGTTAACACTTCACCAGCAACAAACTCTAAGTCACCCGGTTCTTCACCTTCAAAATCGCAAATAGCTTCGACGTATCTAGGCTAAATATTAGTTTAGCAATGGGAAGCTCCTTAAAGCATCACATTAATGCTAATTGATTTATTATAAAGAATGTAACAGCTGATAAGATACGCACTACAGACATATCTTCCCCCTCCTCGTCATCTTCTTGATCTTGGTCTTCCTCTTCTTCTTCTTCTTCGTCTATATCATCTTCTTCTTCATCAAAATCATCATCTTCATCCTCAGATGTGTTATCTTGATTCTGATAGTCCCTAAAGTAAACCAAACACTCTTTTTAAACCAAGTAGATTTCGTATGGAAAGCTCTTATATTGCAATTATGTTAATTATTTTACCCTTTTCGTTTAGGTACTTTTGACCGAGAATCTTTTCCTGGTGATTCCTCATAATCGTCATCTAATGAATCATCCATGCTAAGATTCTGAAAGGACCTAGAGTTATGTTACATTAAGGCCTATTAAGGAAGGAGCTTTGGTATCCACCGTAAGGATTTAATTTAGACATTATACCTTACGAATAAAAGTTATTCGTACCTTTCAGACTCCTCAGGGTCAATCTTATCAGCAATTTCATCAAGTTGTTCCTAAAAGCAACAATGCGAACTTTTAACAATCGTAGATGAAATTTCGAGCAGTATATCTGCATTTCATGTACAGGAAATGGCATTCGAAAAGTGCTGAATTAATGCTGATATTCGACTGTTCTCTAGCTTCGTAAACATAGATTTATAAAATTATGATTAAATCCTTACCTGTAAATTTTGTAACCGATTTATTTCTTGCGATTTTCTCTTATTAAAATCGGTCATTCTAACTTTGCCATCGTCCTTTATTGAAATGTTATTATATTATTAATGAGAATAAGATTATTTTTTAGTTAAATAAAGCTAAATAAAGTTAAAGTTATTATACAATACTCACTCTTTTCAAACTACTTATTTTTTCCATAGCCTCTTCAACAGAAGATGTTAAGCTTATATATCTGAAGATGATTATCACAATTTAGATTAGAATGACAAGATTTCAAGACTAAACGACATCAAAGCTTGATTTATTTATACTATTAAAACGTTTCGTTACTAATAAGGTACAGGCCCATAGATGACTTATAGTGCTTCTATAGAATCAATTAAATTATACAAGCGTCTAAAATATTAAGTAAAACAATGTGAAGGGTGAAAGTGGTTTTCATCTCTAGACGAACTGCATTCATTATTATGCATTTTCATAGTTGAAGTCTGTGTATAAATAACGGTAATTAATATAACATGAGCTGTAAAAAACCGTCAGCTTTACTATTCAATCTATCTAAAGTTCTACAAATTATACGTATTAAGTGTTCCGAACGTGTTTGTTGTGTGATATCATTAGTCAATTACTGTACGTTCATTTGTTGAACCTGTAGTAGTAATGTTACCGTAGATTTACAGTACTTATTGGTACAAGGCTCATTCTTAAGACTAGACTGTGGACGAATAACGTATAAACATGTTTAGATTACATTGCTCTCTCTACTAGTCATTAATCTCTCCGCCACGAGGCTAACTTATCTCTGTAACGTCTCCTAATTCTAACTGTAAATAAAAGCTATCTACCCTTAAACATTTTGCCTTGTCTCCATCAAGAATATCTAATACGACAGTGACAAATATGGATTAGGCAGATATCAATCAAATTATACTAAAGCTGTATTCCATGAAGCAGTAGCACGAATTCGGTACGATATACCTAATAAAAAATCGTGATGTATTTCAAGTTTGCGATATAGTCAATAAAATTTTCACTAAGGCCTAGTTTAAACCAAAACCTAGAATTCTCTAGAGCGGAATGTGGGCTCCATTGCTTATGTATCCATTCAGAAACTAATTAGTACCCTACCTTAGGAATGCAGTATGAAATATAAATATTGCAATGCGGAATTAAAATCGTATTGTACTACTTTTATGACTATTTCTTCTCATACTAAACGTAAATAAGACGAGGAAATTAAGACTTTTGTTAAAATCCAACTTATATTCGGTGAAAATACAGTGAACCGATTGCGATGATACAAATAAGTCACTAGCTAATTTTGAAATGAAAGTTTCCATAATATAATTTTCATTAAACTGAAGACCAAACGTTACCTTGATGCACGCACACTATATCCAGCGTAGAGTAGAAAATACGCGTATAATAATGAATTTATCTGATCAGGATGATATGAATACATCGCTATGAGTTGCAATAAAGGTATTATATATATATATTATGTATATAGATTCGTATATTATATCTGACCCGAATCTTATATCGTTAATATATACCTTGCTTTACCAATGAGTATGCCACACTCATCGCGTATATGTGTGTACTTGTATAATATAGAGTAGACAGTATATATATATATATATATATATATATATAATGTATGGAAAACGCGTATTTTCGAAATCACTTAATGCGATTTTTATCAGCTAAATGTATATACTGTACATATATTACTTCTTTAATAGGTCCTTAATAATAGCTTCTTCTTCCTCTCTTGTTGCAGCTTCTTTGATACTAATAAGACTGTCATTTCTAAAGCTATCGACCTATCGAGAGACAAGTAAGAAAGGCTTGTTCGCATTCTAGATACGTTTAATTTACATTTAATTTAGATTCAATCTTTCACTATATTAATTAATTCTTATCAAACTCACGCTATTATTAATTTGATCTTGTTTTACGACAAATAGTGCTACCTACTACGATCTCTTTAAATAATATCACTGGATTTTACCTGAGATTTAAGCTGATCTCCAACAGCTTCTAATCGGACTAACGATGATTTTTTATTACCATGACGATTGCTAGCCATTTTCCCTCCAAGGATTCATTTGCTTCTTCTTGCGACTGTACTATACTGTACAGTACAGTATGAGACACCCTTGTACAATGTACTGTAGAGTCCTACTGTACTGTACTGTAAAGTAATACAGTTCAGTACAGTACTGTACAGTACTGTACAGTACATTACAGTGGGCCCTATACAGTACAGCACTGTGCACTTGGCACTGTGGACAGTAATCTACTGTACGGTCAATGGGAAAAGGGTCCAACGATATTCAAAACAAAACATGGCAAGCGGCGATGATGAGGACGAGCTCGGACTTGTCTCCTATTGCATCCATCATTTCGACTTTGGCCATCAATGTCAGGTACGATCTGTAGATCATTGCCGATCAATATCTTAAAGAGTGATTTATGCGAGATGACGAGTAAAACTGCTTGAAATTGATGGTAATACGTGCATTATTTTTGTCATGTTTCTTTGCAATTTTTCATTTAGCAACGAGAATGGCTTCAAGATTTAATCATTCATGTTCGTACAAACGTCATTATTGACAGCATTAGCTTAAATATTCTGGATATATGTAAAAGAATTATATCAATAGTTCGAGATTGGATTGCAAGAGATGATCAAAATGTCAATACGGAAATGCAGCTATTTCATGCCATTAGTATTCATGAATTGTTGACTAACCAAGATGGCTTGCAGATTTATCGAGGTGAGAATGAATAGTATCGCACATTCTGCATTGCAGAACAGAGTGCACCCATAGTGTATGCTATAATTAACAACATATTAGAACTCATAATTTAGAAGGATATCAATATATTGCAATGAACAACCTCTATTGCATTATTGAAATTGCAATTTAAATATGCTAATCACGACTAGAATGTTTGCAAAATTGAATCTAATTGCCAACTAAAGTTGGGTAACTACCGGTGTTGTACGAGTTGTAGTCTTATCTAAATTTAGGAGTAAGTGATCGATGTTAAGATATTACTGTCTTAGTATATTAACTCACTGGGTAGTGGGTATGCCTATAATAGTCATTATTGAGAAATCTAGATTGTTTTCGCATACAGAATGGAATAGATGTAGCCTTTAGGGCTCGTATCAACAAATAAAAATGGTAAACTGTAATTATAATACTAGAGCTACTTTCGACGAACTAATGCCACTACAGTGTTATCATGCATACGTGTATTTATGACTTAAAATTGTAAAAATTTCATCTTACAGCTCTGAATTATAGTTTAGAATACGTCTACTATTACGTTTTAGGCTGAAATTTGTATTATATTTCACAGGTAATAGTCCGTTATTGCGGCGTCGATTGTTATTGCTTGGTTACTTGACAGATTCCTCTGCAGCCTCCACTCATCATTTAAATTTCGGGTGTTTATATCTACAAGATAATACGGGTGCCGTCATATCTGAGGTAATTGTGACGGTAAACTTTGATTAATTTGCTATCGATTTTTAATAGCGTGTAGAATCTATAACAGTCTTTTTGCTAGATCGTGCATCCCAATCCAAATTGGCTGAGGAATTTAATATTAGTGCCCTCATGGACGTTTGTAGTAGCAAAGGACAGCAATACAACTAACATAGAAAGATTTAGTAAGACATATTTAAAGGAGACTTCGTGTATAATATGCTATTGTGGAATATTGCGCTAGCAAAGACTTAATTGTTAATATAAGGTTTCATTTTTTTATCAATTATCAGTAAATACTACTGTATTAAATTATCCTACTTACTTAAACTTTAAAACTATCCTAGGAATCAATCAATATCCATCACAATGCTACTTAGAAATAATAGATGATTGTATACCATTATCAAATTATGGAACATTTGGTATGGAAGTTCAGTTACCTAACGATCGTTTAATGTCGGTATCCGGGTTACAGGAAATAGTAAAGTTAGTTAAGAATATTTTCCCTATTCCTTTTATTGATAATTTCAGTAAATA
This sequence comes from Trichoplax adhaerens, assembly GCF_000150275.1. Lineage (NCBI taxonomy): Eukaryota > Metazoa > Placozoa > Uniplacotomia > Trichoplacea > Trichoplacidae > Trichoplax > Trichoplax adhaerens. Next base: position 4,642,707 of record NW_002060945.1, on the reverse strand, counting down.
ATAAAGATGAATATCAAAAAAACATACATAGTAATGATATTTTGCTGCCATAGAAAAAAGTGTAATCAAGGCAGAAATGTTTCACACGTTTTTGGTAAAATTACATCCAAAAGTCAGATTTTTAGGTAATGTGCTGCCCGGAAAAAGATTTATTCAAGTTGTAACATACGAGTATTTAAGTGCGAGTTGAGTTATAAATTTCAATTTGATGGCTTTCTGTAGCACCCATGGTAAAGGCTATTTCATGATACAGTTAATGTGCAGTCAAAACTCAGTTTATACGCCATGTCTTTTCAAGGTGTGTTATTAAAATTATCTTTGATGTATTGTATAATCAAAAAATTATGTTGGTGTCGTCAGATAATAACTATTAATTTGCACTAACTTTCTTTACAGGGAAAAAGCTTCTTACATTGGCATAGCTTTTTAATAATTGGGCGCGTTTATGTCTTTACTCATATGATTAACGTTGTAAAGAATAAGGTATGTTGTATATATATTATAGTATCTGTGGCTGATATCAAGATTTAATTAAATTTTATTTTATTTGAATTACAGGGAGATAAAAATGAAAGATTTTTGTTAATTGCTACAGCACAATCAACTTTCTTTCCTTATAACATTAAATCTGAAGTATGTAAAACAGAAGCAACGGATATTGATGAAAAGCAAGTTTTTACTAAGTGTACAACTAGTAAGTCTGATTTTTACTCCAGAAATGTTTATTTGATTCATCCTTACCAGTAATTAACTGTAAACATTATTAATCGCGCTATAATTGTTTTTTGAGCTTATGAGCAATGTTTGCAGTACATAATCATTTATACTGTATATCATAAAGCTGATACTGTACTTTTCGTATTGTTATCAGAGTATAAGACCGTAAAATGAAGAACTAGCTTTGTCTATTAATTGCTATATCATCAATTTTGCTGGTATAGTCTACTATATGATCGTCTTACCTTGTCACCTGAGTGTAACACTATACTCCTACTGATTAGATTATACTAATGCTTAATTTAATATAAAGATATTACCAATTGACATAAGGTATGTATATATAATCTAATGTGATGACATTATATAATCGTTTAATATGGATCTCCAAAGGTGATAAGCAATCGGTACCTCCATTGAAAGATAATCAAGACATAAAAATATCAGAAAGTGAAAGTAATGATTTATCTTTAAGCGCCACACTAAAAGAAAGGATTAATACAGATTATCCAGCTACGGATAATGTGGAATCTAGTGAAAAGAATAACCATCCATGTAGTACCTACGAAGAAGTTGGTAAAGCGGCAAAGTTAGGTTTATGCGTCAGAAGCAAGTGCATTTCATACCAGGTAAAATGTAATGCACCACCGCAGTTCCTAATTTTAATTTCAACCTATTATTGTCATGGAATGCTAGTTTTCTTACGTATATATTATTATTATAGGGTGTTATATCCAGTTATACTAATGTTGAAGCTGGCATCTATGAAATAGACAATAAATACAAGTACGCTGGGTATTTAAATCTATCTCTTTTCTGCAAGGATAGTTTATTAACTATTTATAGCTTGAAGAGATTGTTTACGGTTTAAATCATACTGTACATGCAGCTATTTCTCCTTTACCGCAGGCTTTATATGTGTTATTCTCCGTGTTTAAATTGTTGTCGTGGAATGAGAATTGGAGCTTGTATCAAAATGTATCATGCACATTTAATTCATGTCAATAAGGTAATTATACTAACATAACTTATAAAATTATCGACAAACCTTGTCTATACTAACACGATCTATTTTTATTTTTGTGTTTATGAAGCATGTTATCGGATTTTGCCTTTGTTCTCAAAGTTCAGTTGAGGTTGTAAGATTTACAGATCAAGACTCTCCATATGTGGTAAAACATGATAACATTTTATACGTACTTTCACTATAATTTATCCTTACTGTTGTTATTTTTCTTCTATCTATGTAGCCCTTTGTATCCTGTTGTAGTGTATTTGGTAGGCATGCTGGAATGATGCCAGTGATGTTATATGATTGGTTTTTGAGTGCTTGTGAAAAGTTATCTGGAATGTTTTCACATTGGTTTTCGTAAGTTTGATAAACATGCTATAAATTTGCAAACTAACTGATTAGCGCACACTTGCTTAATATTTCGTTTCTTTTGCAAGGGTTTCATTTTTCGTGATATTCCTATACTCAGTCTAAATTTAGAACATTTCTAGCTAAGAGATTTCCGAGATTAATGCATAGCTTTGACGTTACTGTAGTAAACGTTAGATTGTTATAGTTGAGTTCTCATGGCAGTTAGTATAGCTCGTCTAAATTTTACTTGCTCATTTTATTTAGTTTTAAAGATTTTAATTCACTAAAGGTTCATATGAAAAGATCACATTCACTTTATCCTAAAGTTAATACCGTATCTTCATAAAAGATCTTAACTGTGGTCTATATTTAATTTCTTCGATTTATAAGTACTACAGCAATGATTAGATATGGATATAATCTATGTTGTTTTCTCATTATTACTGGCATTTCTATGTTTACAACAGCCGAAAGATGTTATTTGGGACGTGCGATGATTGGCAGGAGTAAGTTTATATTTACACCAAGTGTGATTTTATTTCCTCAATCTATTGTATTCGGATATTTTTAGTTCTACTAATAGCGTTATTTATATTTATTAATATTTAGGGGAGGCAAAATTCTCAAAGGCAATCAGGGTGCGATCGATAGATTTATCCATCTGTTGTCTAACTTAAAGGAAATACCGTATCCAAATATTTCGCGTAATTTCTACGACGAATTTTTCAATTGGCCTCATCGATGTCATGTTACGACTCACCCTTATTGGCCCATACTTCTTCCATCAATTGCTTCTGTATCAGATGTGTTACATATATTTGATGAAGCAATAAACGATACCAGTAACAGTATGAGTAATAGCAGTAACTGGCGGAAAGACCATTGGCATTCTATGACTGAAGAAGATGGATATGGTTGGATTAACGTTAACAGAGATAGGGTATCATGGAACTATCAAATTATCTCTCCTTCTGGAAAAGATCGAGCCCCGAAAGTGAGGATAAAAGTTATAAAATCGTAATTGTCATTTTACAAGAATGCTGTACTTCACCTGTACATTATTTTTATAATACAATCGTTAATACCCACATCACTATTTATTCCCCTCTTAGGTTATCGTCGGTTGTTTGTTAAGCAGCAAAAAAGATGGACACCTCAAACTGGTTGATAATACCGGTGAAATAAACTGTATTGTCTCATCGCGATATAGTGGCGTAAGAAATGACGATTTAGATCAACTAACTAATATGAATATTAAATTTAATGAAGTTGATCAACTATGGATCATTAGGAAATACCAGCTCATCATAGAAAGATTACGAATTCCAAATATGTACAGTGTAGGAAATGAATTTCGTTATATGAAATACATTCAATTTTCAATTAATGATGCTTGTCGTTTTGTCAGCCGGCCATACAGTATCGATAGATTATTGTCAAATTTCAGATCGTCAAAGAAAGCATCGTTATTCGCACCTATTCAAATTACAAAAATTGTGACTCAAAAAGACTGTCAGGCAAGCGAATCATCTGGAGTTACAGTTAAATTAGTTTCTTATAAGAAGCGACTGTTATACGTAAAGCACAAACATGCTAGCAACTCTTTTGATTTAAATCAAATTAAGAGATTTTCTGTTGGTGTTCAGTTATTCTATGGTCGTAAAATTGCTATTATTGAAGAAAGCACCAAGAAAATGTTAGCAACTGTTGAAAAATGTAATTTAAATGGCTTAAAAGAAATTACTGATGTTGTTCGATCTGGGAAAATTAATCCAACCAATTATGGGCAGCAATTTAGTGTTGATATAGATTTATCAAGTAATAGTAGTGCTGTTATTATCTTTGATGATGAAGAATCACTTTCTTGGTACCCATTTTTAGAGCCTGGGATGTTTTGTTACCTTTGTGAAGCAACTTCTAAATCTGATAGATCGACTACAAATAATTCAATAAATTTAAGTAATCGTAAGAGGAAATTGGAATCTCAATTAAATCAGACATATCTACAAAATGTTGTTAATTCATGTCATAGTAATGGCAACTCTGAGAATCAACGCTACTCGGGAAATCAAAGTTACGCAATAAGTTCATCAGTAGTCAATTTTAATTGTAATACAATGTGGTTAGAACATTATGATCATGAGCTTGACAGTATACTCGAATGCTTCCCTAAGAATGATGCTCAATATATTAAACAATTTCGGGAAATTAATGGTAAATATGAAAATTTTATAAATATTAAAGATGCTCTAAATTGTACTATATCAGATCGGACTAAAGCAGAAGAGTTATCTGTATCTAACTTCAGGTAAATATGTAAGATTGAAAAATAGAGGGATATGAATTTATAGTCATTCTTTACATACTCGTACAACATTAATCGTATCTTTTTTTATTTATGGTTTTAGTAAGTTGGTATCCTTTCAGTGTATTATATTATCGAAGCATTATTGCGACGCAAGTAACTCAGTATTTGGTAGCGATGAATATGGTGAAAGTTTAGTATCTGTATTATCTTTTAGTTCCGATATAAATTTACATGGACCCGTTGAGCAGACAATAGTAATCAAAGCTATCGATTTAACTTCACCTAATTGTATCAAAATCTATGGAAACAATGCTCATCTTCATCACTGCCTTGGATTATTGCCTGGCTCAATTGTCACTTTTCATTCTATATTATGCAAAGTTTCGCAGCATGGTACAATCTACTGCGAATATTTGGCTAATAGTAGTGTTACATTGAACTCGATATCAGAGAATTATTATGATAGCTATTTTAATAAATCTGATTTTCATGCAAGGTATGAAGTAGCATCATTTTATACAGTTGCTCTTATTGCATGCAGGGTACCTGAATTAACTTTGGCTGTCGTACTTTCTAGGTCTTCCTTGCAAAATGTACCTAAACGCTACTTAATTGACTATTATCAAGATGATAGCGAGCGTAGATTATGTTGCGGCACGGCACGTATCGAATGTCGATTAGTGGATATCGAGAAATTACACTTACGCTTACATTGTTTATATTGTGATAGTATCGTGATCGATAAGTGCCCAGCATTATGTAAATCTGATAATTGGCAGTTAAGAACGGAAGCAAGGTAAGTGGTATATTATAAAATCTAAAATAATAGGCAGTGAGTGCATGTACATGTACAAAATATACTTAAAATTCTTTCTTTCAATGGTACGGCATTAGATAGCTTTTAATTTTCCTCTTTGTATATTTAAATTATGGTTATTAACTAAATCTTATATTACAGGTGTACTGTGGAGGATGGTACAGCAACTGCTGTTATGCATATACGTGGTAATCCAGTGTTAAAATTACTGCAAGTGTCAGGTTTAACTATTTCTGTACTTATTAAATTAGCATTACGAACTGGAGAGCTGATTTATGAACAGGAGAGAGGGGGTTCTGATTGGCAGGTAATAAAATTGCATTATTAATCTTACCATTGGTTTATTTATTACTATTACAATAATACACTATAGTATAGTAACGTATGTAATTTTTGTTTACCACATTTTAGCGTGACCATTCAAACGTTGGTTCTAGCCAGAAATTGTACGCCAAGTCACAATTAAAAAATTATTGCCAATCTCCTGCGGTTGAAGGATGTCCGATTACGCTATATTGTAATAGGATTCATAACAGTAAAAGCTCTATTTTAAGTAGGATGTGTCCTATTGAAGATATTATTAGTAGCCAACAAAACACTCAGTCATCGGCTGATTGCAGCCGGAGTCAGACAGATACCGAAAATATGCCGTTCGCTGCCAAAGGTAAGACTGCTACATATAAAATTATTATACCTATCTCATACCGTAGATGTGTTACGGCTAATAGAGTAAGGATTAATCTAATGCTATATTAAGATTATACAGATTGTACTTTTTGTTATGTATTACTGTTGTGGATATGTTGGTGACAGATACAATTTTGGCTATTTATCAAACCCATAATAGCAGTGCAGTAGTATATGAAATAATATAAAATAAAATTTATATCTATATTTACAGGATATATGATGCGCCCTGTAAGAATTGGTATCGATCTTTATACCACCTTGGTGAGATCAACGCGTTTGCATCTCCATGGAATTTGGCTAAATGTTGAGACTGACTAGATGACTATATTACATAAAGTAATTAGTGTATTAAAAAAATTTCGCTGTACACTAGAATAACAGATATTAGCAAGTTCAAATCTATTATAAATAGGACTAACTATACACTATCTACAGTGATAAGAGTGGACTTTTTTTGTAAATACGATTACATTTGAATATCTAAATTTGCTCAACAAAGTTATCTGAATGCCTTTGGATGTAAACAATCAATGTACAATATTAATGCTCGATTTAAAGTCAAACATTTTTTGCAGGGACAATTAAATTTAATTTATTTATCATTACAGTTCGTATTAATACGCTCCGATTAAATTTCAAGTCATCGTTATTTTACTAGCCTTCTATTTTAATATTTTATTACTTTTCTCCTATGATATTATGGTTCTATTTACTTTGTTATTGTCTAGCAATTCAATTGCTGGAAATAAACTTGAGAAGATGTACGTTTATATTAAAATTTTTGGAAGGGTATTTCAATGTCTCGATTGTTATACATATGCACTAGTACGAGTATGTTATGCTGCATATTATACAGTACGGTATTTATTTCGTTAGCTTGCTGTGATAGCTGTTAACATGCTACCGTAGTATGCATCGAATATGATCTTAAAATTAAGCCACAGTGTTTTGAGCTAGATTGGCATTACTGTACCATGGACTACTAGATAATATCCGACTATCTAGTAATTCATGGTACTACTTTACGGGGTATGTTTATCAACGGTGTATAACATATTTATACATATACTCATACACTATACCGAATGCATTCGTACAGTACTGTTTACAGGGAGCGCTACAGTGCTTTCATTTAGTAGTTCCAGCTGTTGATTGCAGTGTCATGACCTGCGATACCATAGTAACTTACAGCATTATAAAAGAAGTTGAGTTTGTTTACATTAATATAGCTCGTAAAATATGCTGCGACCCTGCCGATCAGCCGCGAAACGAAATATATCATTGTAGCGTACTAAGGGTAAACTCCGATGGTCATTTTGAAGAAATGAGAATCTTTTATGTAGGAGATATCTTTGCCATTGCACGATAAGTCTATAATATGTGCTGTTCTAGTTATTGTACAGTATAGTGATGTGAATAAATATGCAAACACTGTACTGTATAACTTTCTTTAATTTTTCCATAGTAAAAGCTATTAAATTTTCAACTCCAGACATCCAGTATCATGTACATTTGTACCTGGACTACATGACTTCGCGGATTTCTATACTGTACGGTATATCACAGGCGGGCATACAGTACCGTATAGTCAGAGTACAGTACAGCAATATGTGCGGTAAAAGAAAAGAAAAGCAGCCTCAGATTTACAGTACAGACAGACATCTGTAAATACTGTAGAATTTGCACAGCCAAGCGTGTTCGTGATGGTACTGTACTGTACATTGTACAACACTCATACTGTACTGTACAACTGGTCTAGAGTCTAGACTGCATTCTGTTTATTTTATTGAGGGGCAAAAAATTAGCAAGTACAGTATCTGGTCAGAGATAGACTAGGTAAGGTAAGATGGCGGCCGCTGACGACGTGGTGGAATTAAATCTAGACCAAGAAAATATATGCAAGGTTAACCTCCATGGTAAGCAAAATGTCAGGTGTAAGAAACTTTAATGCAAGTACACACTTACATGAATGATAATAAATAAATAAATAAATAAATTGCAATACGGTCGATTTTGCTGCACTTTTGCATGATTTAGCAAATCCCTTGTATCAGTAAGTAAATACACGTAAGTTACTCATGCATGCTAACAATATTCCCACAGTTTACGCGAGAGCCTTAGTATATAATTTGTTATCAGCTGTTAGCATAAAAACCCTTAGCATTGACGCTGCCAACACTGGATTAAAATTTAGTATTGTTCCAAACTTCAGATGAAATATTAACTGATTACTGTATATTGGTAAATAAATTCGTGCATACGTGGACGTAAAACGTCGACTATACGTATAGTTATTAATTAGCTATTAGAAATACGGTATCGAACTCAAGATCTAATATTGTAGGTAGCATTTGATCCCAAATCATAAACATCAGAGTATCATTCTCACATAATGTTGTTAAAATGTAGTAATATCAACGCAGTAAGTTAGATTATACATTATCTAATCATAAGTTCATTTATATTGCACTGTACTGTACAGTACTGGAATACCGCAATCCCATTGATGGTTATAAAATCTTACTGTTATTTGTATGATGGAATTTCCTGTTGCAAAGAAATTTAAATGACCTAGTAAGGAACTTCACATCACTTTATCATATTTATCATCTACACTTATACCGCAATCATTTAGTGATATAGTATCAACAGATCCTATTATATATGTTACTCTAACAAGTAAGAACCATCAATTCATATCTGGTCATCAATTGTCTCAATACTCGCTAATTGAATGTTCACGCGGGTACCAGATGTGACAACTAGGGCCAAAGTGTTTTGTTGATTTACTTTTAATAAACAAGGTTTTTTAAAAGTTTTACGTTAATGGCACTATTTCAGGTGCAACGTTAACATCTTGGCTTTGCGATGGCACGGAAATGCTATTTGTAAGGTATTGTGCCTCAGTATCGATTTCTTATTGAAATCATTACATCAAAACATTGTATACATTTGTATCGTTTAGCGAACTTACGTACGTTTAACGAATTATTGTTGACTGTTACAATCCACAGCCAGCAAGCAGTTTTTAATAATGTTAAAGCTATTCGTGGTGGTATACCCATCGTTTATCGTAAGTTCTATCGTCAGCTCGAATTAAATTTCATAATAGATGCATTGTTAGGCTTTTAGTGAGATGGAGCAAATCAGTGTGCTCATCATGCGGTATTAAGAGCTACCTAGTTATCTTGCGTATGTTGATTATATTGAATGGAAATAAGTCGCATGATAATTACGTAACTCTAATATCGTAGCTCATTTTGGCCCTTGGGAGCTTGGACCACAACATGGATTTGCTCGGATAAGTCGCTGGACTTTGGAAAAACCACCAGCAAAGGTATCTAAAATGTGCAGAGCATGGATCATTCTTTGCTGCAAATTCTTTTAATTAAAAACAGAAAATTAGTATGATTCAACTGATAATTCGTGGTCATTATATAGCGATGTAGAGCAGTAAAGACACAAATCATGCGTAATATATTCGAATAGGAAATAGAAGTACGAGCGTAACGTGATTAAGCTACTTTGTACAAGTGCTTGTTAGTATTCTGTATATTGCAATCTTCAACGATTGCTCTTATTATTATGAGACGTAGGACAAAATAGTAAATGATATTCGAGCACATTACGAAACAATAGCTGTTACAGTAGCTGCCATAGATTAAAGCTGATTTTATTTCAGGATGGGGATACTGTTTCTGCAACGTTTTTACTACAGGATAATGAGAACACAAGACAAATGTGGCAAGATAATCGGTATGATACTATCACACGAAACAATTCTGATATTAAGTTTAGTTGATTTCTAACCAATTTACAAACTCGACTTTACACTTAAACCCCTTTAATTATCTATTCTTTTGCTTTAGCTTTAACTTGTTTTACACTGTCATCATCGGTAAGCGTCAACTGAAGCTCAAATTAGACGTTAGAAATGAAGGTAAACTATCCAAATTTGCTGTTACTGTTGAATTAGATAGATTTTGATAAAATTATAAATACTGTAGATGTATGACTTGCAACTTCATTCTATAGGCAATGACTCCTTTGAATTTACCACACTTCTACATACATACTTTAAGACATTGGATGTAAACAAAGTTACAATTTCTGGCTTAAAGTCATTAAAATATATTGACAAGGTAATTTATTTTCCTTACACTCTTTAGAATTAAACAGGTTGTAAGACCGTCATAAGATCATCATTAGTCCTTGTATTTGATGAGAATTGGTTACGTATTAAGGTATTTCTTGTAATTCTTGTACCTGCAGGTAAGGCAATCCAAGAAATTTGTAGAGGAAAATGACTTGGTTACAGTTAAAGAATTTGTTGATCGGTACGAGTTGCTTTCTCGAGTTTATCTTTATCCCGTTTAGTGTAAATTTTCTATTTACATTATGTATTGCTATACCGTTAATATGATCATATATTACTACACTTAACTACACTTTAACTTAACTGATCATTATTGACAACTACAGAACTAATATTTAATATGTAATTCGTTAAGATTGTATATAGGTTCAGTAGATAGAAATGAAGTTACTAATTTGAATGGCAATCAGAACGTTGTTATGACGCGCGTAAATCTGCCCGATGTTGGTCAGTAATAATAGTGTAATAGGGTATTATTTATCGCAATTTTAGTAATATAATAAAATAAAAATTTGTTTACCCTGTATGAATACTACTGTATGCTTTGTCTATATCATGCTTGTTGATCAATGAAATGGAGTAGTTGTGTGGAATCCTTGGCAAGAAAAAGCTAAAGTAATGTCAGACTTTGGTGATGAAGAGGTAAGTCATCAATATAAATATTATGTAGTATGCATGATTTGTTGTAATTAAAGTAACTTTAAAGTCGCTATAGTTGTTATACAGTAATATAACCTAACTTTGGAATAACTTCTGTATTTAATAGTATAAAGAAATGATTTGTGTCGAAGCTGGATATGTAGCTAAGCCTCGTTCTTTGTCTGCCGGTGCAAGATTTGAAGCTTCAGTTGTTCTTGATGTTATCTAAATTTATATTGATGACACTACATTTCTACAGCATTACATCATAATATTAGAGATTTTTGCAAGTATTTATTTTATCTTCTTGAAAATCAAGGTATCGGTTTTGTTTATGAGTGAAGTAATTTCTGTTAGATAATTGATATTGGGTTAGTTTATCCGATTAGAAATTCTTAATTACTAAAATTGCACAAAGTCGATGTAGATTTATGTATTGAGCGATAATTAAGACGGTAAATTGAAATGCTCTTTTCGACCATTTCGAGTCTTGGCTTTATATATATCGATCTTAAATATGTAAGAGAAGACAATACAATAACATGCGTTTGAGATAATAAATGAACAATCTATGCTTTGATACCCCAAACAGAACATTCCAGACGATCGTTCGCATTGAATGCGAAAGTTTTTATATATTTGTAATACTGTATTGATGGCCAATAATATGCAGTATGTAGTGTAATGCTGCAATTCCTATGCCTGCTCCATTTATATTTACAATTTATACTTATATCCAATCCTCAAATTTCTCGTAACAGCTTGCGTAAACTATCTACACAATGAAGAAAATAAGAATAGATGGTGGTGTCATTAATTACACCATGAATTTAAAAGTAAAACCTCAATCGCTGAGATTACTCATGAAGATATTACTTATAATTATTGATGTTAATCCTTATTATATGCTTATATTAGTGAACTGTATTCCTATTAAGGAGTGTAGAAAGCTAGCTCGTATTAGTCGTAATGCATTAATGAAATACAGTGAACAGATTTATGTAGCTTTTTGACTACGACGTTTCTTTTTTTTATGCCAAGCTGATTCATCTCGTAGTACACGCTGTAAATGGCCGCTTAAATCATCAGATTCCTTTACTTGTATACCTTTCGATTCACTAATATCGAAATCGTTCTTAGCCGCTGTTGACAACATTTCCTTTGGAAGATCATGAATAAAGTTAACTGATTTCTTCCCTCGTCTATTTGTAGCTTGTTTCATCGATTTACTGCTACTTAATGATTGAACAAGGGTTTGCTGAGTTTTTAATCGTTGCAACGACGCTTCTGATGGTCTTTTCTTCGTAGAAGTAGTGGTTGATGCAGTTACACTGAGTGTTTTAGTTCTCTTCTCATCTGATTGTTATACGAAAGAGTAATATTGTTAGCAATTAATTCGTGTTGTAAAGAAATTGTACTCAAGGCCAGTTATATTGAATATGTTAAACTTTGGTATAATGCTAGATAACTAGTGCTTACAATCTTCCACCATTTTTTTAGTCCTTTCAACTTCTGAGTCGCTTTCAGACGAACTTTCACTAGAATTAATACTATCTGTATACGATTAAGAAAAAAAGCAATAATGATCATACTGAAAGAATATTGCACTAATATCATAAAGTGCATAAGCATTAACCTTGCAATAATAGCAAGTTTGTTAAAATACACGTATATGTTAAATAATCTTGTAGAGAATTAGTATTAACTTACCTGAATCTGATTTTTTATCAGATTCAATTAAATTATCCTCCGTAATCTTAGTTTTTTGTACATCTTCTAGGCTGTGTTGTAGCTTCAACTTCTTCGAGTCATTTTTATTTTCATTTATAAATTTTGCCTTCCTTTTCGTTGACTTCGCCAATTCTTTGTTCAAATTTTTTCTCGGTGATGCGGTTTCAGGATTTAAGGTATCGCTAGGTCTCTTATTATCTGCAATAGGGATAAAGTTCTTCTTACGATTACTATTATTGTTTGACAGAGACTTCTTATCAGTATTAACAATTGGTGATGAGGAACTTTCGCTGGCGCTACTGCTGCTACTATTTTCACTGTCGGTGCTTTCACTACTTTCTTCAGTGTCCGTAGATTGATTCTCTTCGTTTGATTTCAAATTTTTATGGTTTACACTTTTAACAACTCTAATGTTAGTTCCATCCTTCGATTGCTTAACAATATTGTCTTTATTCGCAACATTACCAGATTCATCACTGGCATCGGTTTCGCTATCATCGCTGGTATCGGTTTCGCCATCATCACTGCCACTGCTGTAAATAGAGCTACAACTTTGGTCGTGGCTAATTGATATTTTGTCACTAGAACCATCGCTTCTGTTAATATTATCAGTATTATTGGGTTCACCATTTGCTTTTTTAACAGAGCTGCTTTCACCATCACTAACATCGGCAGATAATTCTTTGTTTAAAATGTCTCTAGAATTGCTGTCATCACCAATACCAATATTAATATTGCCACCAGTAAGATTTTTCTGCTCATTCTTTCGGGAACTTTCATCTTCGGTTAATATACTGGCGCTGTTTCCATTATATCCTTTACCACTTTGTAGTTCCCTGTCAGTAATTCCACTGACATCACTTTTGTCGGTAGCCTTACAATGATCAGTGATAGCGTTATCTTGCATTTTGATTAAATTTTTGGAAGCTGGAGAACTAACATTATTACAATCTTCATTTATATTTTCAATATTTGCAGTCTTTATAGCATTGCTAGTAACAGTTTCAGCTGTCGATGTCGTAACTTTATCAATACTTGTATTCGACAACTTGCTAGTATTATGGGGTTTCGAGCTAATAGATTTCTGCGTTGAAATTTCGAGATTTAGCAATGCGTTATTTTGATTAACAGCATCAGCTACGTTTTCAACTGGTATATCGCGTGTCGTACCATTTCGGGCCTCTGGAACTGCAATTTCGCTATCTGAGTTAGAAATTTCACGTTGGTTTATGTTACTGATATCGGGATTTTCACGTTCAGTTGATGTTTGCTGATTTATCACTATAATTGAAGTAAGATAAAATAGAAATTAATGAGAAGTGTATTTACATAAGGTCTTTAATTCGTGTCAGTTTCAACTAATTATGTCGTTACAAATACTGTCATTGTTATCATTATAATTACCCAAGCCTGTTGTAGTCTCTCCAAAAAGATTAAAGGCTCCTAAAGGTATTTCAGAGCTGTGTTGATTTGAATTTCCGTCGTGAGATCGAGCAGCTTCCGTTTGATTAACTTGAGTTATTGCTGTAGTTGTTCCCTTTGAGGATTGTGCCAGTGGAAGTGTTCTGTTGTATGGGTGATTATGACTTAGGAATCTTTGAATAAAAGGTGTAGAGTGCGTTCCATAACCATCTCTATCTTTATTGCTCCTAGAGTTGCCTAAGCAATCATAGAGGTGATATAAACACACGCTGTTCATTTTGTACAGCTATTAAAAGTGAATAAACATTATTTACCCTTACTTGTAATGTGTGCGGGAGTCTTAGACATAAAGCTGTTGCCTTCTGGAGATAGAAAACTTGTCTATAGATTTTAATGAAAAAAATATATCGTCAAACAGCGATTATGAATAATAAATGTATGTATGATATTCTATACAAAGACTAAATTAGTAATCAATTTTACATAGAGCTTACAATTGATGATGCATGATATCCAGACGAGTCATCATCCCGTACTTTACTGCTAGTATTTAAATACATACAATTACTTCAAGTATTGAATCAAAAAAGCAGTAATTTTGGGGGACAATGATTTCAATTATTAGCTATATAATACCTATCAATACTTTGTATACTAGAATAATTAAGCCGGGAATCATTCGAATATCCCATCACTTCCATGGAATTACCAACAGCTAAGGAAATAGGGTAGGATGATTCTAAGTCACAACCGGTATCGTCTTGGAGTCGAACAATATTAGAATCTCTATGGATGCGTTTAGATTAATTATTCAATGTCAGGGTGATATATTGGACAGATATCATGCTACTTAAGATCAAAGATGATATGATATTACCTTTCGAGTGGATATAATCTGTGAAAGACGGCATTGGCTTCAAACACTGCATTGCTAACCGAAGTGTCGTCTGGAATGAGAACCTAGAACGAATAATGGTCAATAGTAAGACATGTTGATTTTGTAATTACCGAAGAAACTATGATGACGTTAATGCCATTTTTCAATATTGTATACTCGTATGTGGTTAAGATATATAGATTGTAAATAAGTACTTGGTCAATAGTTAGATCAAGAGTTCATTACTGGATATGTTGTAAAATATGTATAGCGAGGTAAAAATCCATTGCTAGTGTAATATTCTATTCGTAGAAAGCAACATCTTTTACTTGTACGCGTATTGTAGTACGAGTGAGATTAATTTTGAAGGATATGTCCGTGACAAAGATTCGAAGATTAAGCACTATCATGTTGAACGTGCGATTACCGCAGTACTATAGTCTTCGATCTAAATGATAACATCCGCTGATAGCTACTAGATGTAAAATTGACTTTTTTGTATCCCAATTTAAGAATAAGAAACTAATAAGTGATTTGGAAGTGCTAAGAAGCATCAAGTGACAATCCTACGCGAGCTCTTACATAGGAGAACGCACTATACATACGGCTTCCAGTGAAGCTGAGGTCTATCAGTCCGATTGACGATGTCCGACAGAATACAATTGACACTAACTGATGTAACTCTGATGTTGGCTATACTGTATGTAGCTGAACTTTGTATCATAAATTAATGACTCCACTAAACTGGTGGATTATTTCTGCTTGTAAGCACGCTTTTACATGTTGATACAGCACTACAACTAATCGACAGGTGCACTATGTACTTTCATTGGTTGCAATTGCAGTATTGTCCTAAATTTCTCCTCATCATGTTGTAAAGGAAAATGCATTTATATCCACTTTGATCTCCATTATTTTCATGTCATTATCTCATGTAGACTTCAAGACCCCTATGAGGATAATTTCTTCTTTTTATCGACACCTCAATCTCTTTGCTAGGGAAATTCTTCCCCATGATTGATGATTATTATTACTGGCTGGAGGTCGAGAATGTAACATAGATCCTTTATTCAGACCTCATTCAATGCGTAGAAACATATAGTAAAATTTCATCATGACCACTTATCCAATCTCCGTATACCTCTACAGGACAGCAAGATGCTGTTATCAACCTACCACAAATCGATGAGATTTGAAATTGACTTTCAACCTCAGTAGTGGAAATGCTCTCTTGTCCATGTTTCCATCAATTCAGTCATATTCTGGCATGGATCTTGTTGGTGTTGGTTGTCAGTGAGTTTTCTGGGACTCCAGTACAGCACTGTACTGTCCAGTACGCGAAGCCTAACCCTTACAGTGTACAGTACGCGGTTACACAGTCGAAACCTTCTGCATCCTGCAAAATAATAATCACATGTGCGCATACCAAGAATACTGTGCTGTACTGTACAGTACTTTTGACTCGGATACAGTGCAAATACTGTACAGTCCTGTACATTGTACTGTACACTGTATACAGGACAGTAGTGAGTCCGTTCCGTTCCGCGGAGCAAAAACCCTTCCGCGTCCGGTCCTCAAGGTCTGGACCAGACCATGAAGAACTTCGAGTTCGAGTCCTTCTGTCCTTGACTCTACAGTACAAAGATCTAACCTGTTTACGCTATACTATTTACCTGTCAACAGGCTCAGAGATCGCTATATAAATGAGCGTATCTCTTGCTAACGGTAGTAGTGATTATACCTCGTCTCTCTCTTGTTATCCTCTCTGTCTTTCTTTAATAAACATAGTTTTCTTGACTGTGAGTTGTACGTCTCTGCATACAGTACAACAGAATATATTACACAGTGTACAGTACGTTCGTACCGTACTATATACTGTGGGTTACAGTACACTGTACTGTACTGTACTGTACAGTGTAGTTACAGCGAGTCCTTCTGTCCTTGACTCTACAGTACAGTGCACGCTTGTACCGTACTGTACTGTAAACTGTAAATTACAGTACATTGTACTGTATATCCCCTCACTTGCGATGTAACGTTACACTCCGTGTACAGTACTGTACAGTTACTCCTGTTCACGGTTGACTCTACAGTACAATGCACGTTTATACCGTACTGCACACTGTAAAATACAGTACATTGTACCGTGTGTCCCCTCACTTGCGATGTAAACTGTACTGCACACTCAAGTGTACAGTACAGTACAGCAAACGACGTTCTTAGCGTACAGTACCGTACCTACGGCCTATCCAATTTGGTGCAGTTATCCTACACTATTTATCAATCAGCGCGGTAGAGGAGCGTCAAAGTATCGTGCGGCTGAGTGTCACAGTATCAGGACGATTCACCTGCCTGCGGGCCTACACTCTACTTTCAAGCTATTCGGTTTTCTTCAAGCAAATTTTTATTTTCAAAGCAACAATGGCCAATAATCATTATCCTTATTCCTCAGGTAATACTTTATTATTTTTCTTGTCGTCTTGACATATTTTACAATGTTAGAGAATCCATTTAAATGATGCTATCTCAACGTAGCTATTTGAGAGCGAGAGCTGTGGAATATGGATACTGCTAGGAGAAGGACAGTAGTAATGTACAGTATCAGTTGTTCGAGGATATAGTCGATATTAACAGTGTACGTAAGAATGGATAACTTGAGTTATACTGGTCATGCTAGATATAAAGCATGTTAGGATAAAAATAGAATATCATTCCTTATATCTGCGTTTTCTCATACAATTGGCGTGTTTTAAAATAAATTGTAGTAAGGTACACCTCTAATTGTATCCCATTTTTAGTTTATACATGGAATTGGTAGACTTGAGATTACAGTATGGTCTCAATAGGAGACAGTGTTGTTGTGGAGACAATAATGGTTTACCTGTAAATTACACGTTGCAACTGCTATGTACGATCTTTCAGCAGCATAGGATCATCTGATACAAATTAAGAATTGTTTAATTGTATTATTCATTTCCAATGAACTTAGTATGCAAGACTACCAATGCTAAAGGATAAGATAGTCTTGCCAGTTGCAAATACGATAATGAGATCACTGCAGGTTATATTCATACACGTAATGCTAACTTCTAAATTAGACGTGCGTATACGGTAAGTTGCCCTTTTGCAATGGACAATTTCTGCTTACTCGACGCTGCTATAATGTAGCCTTCGCATAGGCAAAAAGTAGAAAGAAAATATTTTTCTTTTTTCACCGACATCTAAATGACTAAAATTATAACTTTAATGAAATCATTGTAGTGCGAGAATAAATCCAATGCAATCTTCTTCAATCCAGGTTATCAATATCTTGATGAATTTTACTTATCACAGTTATTTCATAGTATTTTATTAAATTAATTGACGTAACACTTACAGTGCACGTAAAGCGCTGTAAAAGGAAAGAAAGGATAAGGACTACAGATAAGATGATTTATTCCATATCGATATCGGATTATTCCGGTCATTGTTAGTTTACTATGCAATAGGCAAGTATTCGCCATTAATTGCACATATAGTTCTCTGATGTATGGATGGATGTGTAACTGAATGACCCATACCAATACCAATATAGTAATTAATATATTGTACCGTGGTCATGACACCAAAATTGCAGATATTGTAATGTATTTATAAAGTACTGTAAATTGATCTCACAAATGTCGCACTTTGGAAAACTTTAATTTGAAGTATATATTTTATGATGGATAGGAAGACTAGGATAATGATATCAAAATAGAAATCTCTTTTATTTAATCTCGCGTTTTATTTATTTATTCATTCATTCATCGAATGCTCTAATCGAAATCGTACTGTACTGAATAGTAATTATTTTCAGCTGCACTGTTACGTAAAATCTCACCTTTAATTTCTTACTTGGACTGATTATACGATTTTAGTACCGGAAAGTACGTCACTAACGCCCTTCAATCAAGGCAATTACCTATCCAGGCCTCCTACTTCTGCAGCCAGTTATACCGACAGCAGTTACTCTTACAATTCTAACAGTTCCTTACTACAATCTCAGATGACTTCTAGTAATAATTCAGGCTTGCAACATACACCAACTAGCGGCTATTATTCCTCAAGCGATCAATCTATGGATTATAAAAGCGTTGGATATCAATCAATGCATTCACAACAGCACTACTACGACAGTAGAACTCCCACATCGTATCCTAAACGGACATCTTATTATTCTTCGCCGTCTTCTAGCAATATGTATAGTCATCAAAGTGGGCATCGTCCGATATCTTACGGCACAAGTATTAATTCAGCTGCAACTCGAAGCAGCATGGGTAGTTATCACAGTGGCCATGAAAGTACTACAGTTGGAAATAGGACAATGCATCATCCTCAAGCAATGGACAACGAAATGGGTCGAATTGGAGGAGGTCATCAACACTATGACGAATCCAATTATTATGAACCTCCAAATATGCTTCATAGCGGCGATAGCAGTCATTATGATTATGATCTCCCTGTCAATATGTCATCACATCACCATCGACAACAGTATCATCCATCTCAACTACAACACCGTCAGTCTCAATATAGTAGCTATCAATCTATGCCATCGTCCTACGGTGGACAGCGCAGTACCCCTGGGATGAATCGTAGCAGAAGGGGTAATATTCAATCATCCTACATTTCCAATAGAAATAAAGTTCAGAAGCCACCATCGAAACCGATTTATTGCGAGATATGCCGCATTAGTTGTATGAGCGAACAGGTAGGAGAATAGCTCAATAGCCTTGACTTAGAAAACCCAATTAGATTTAGAAAATACTAATTTCTTTCTTATATCCTTCGAACGAAATACATGTAAAATACGATCGTATTCTTTCATTTATTGTTTGTAATATTATGGTAAAATAATCTTACCTGCGTCGAATTTACGTTATATTTATTAAGAACAAAATAGTTTATAGAGGATTTAGCATATACTGCATAGAATAGGATAAGTTCTTTTAATTATTTACTCTAAATGAAGACAGAAATGAAAAATTACCGTCACGATTCTTATAACTTAATTTCGCTAGAATGATGAGTCTTACTATCGAGTGATGTTCTAAGCTTTTTCTTATGTTAATGTACGAAAGTGAAGATCATACGGTATACTGAACATGACTAAAAGTCCTCTTGTTTAAATAGTATTATTAACTATAACCAACATTTATACAGACTTACAAGGAACACACAGATGGACAGAAACATAAAAAAAGAGAACAGCAGTCAGCTAAAGCTACTAGTGAAAAAGGAATCAAATGCGAATTATGCGATATTGTTTGCCTAACAGGCGAATCCTACGATGCACATATTAACGGTAGCAAGCATCAAAAGGTCGTGTTTAAATGTCGACAACTTTATCATTTAATATTCTTACTGATAGCATATTGCACGTATAGATTTTCAGTATTTAATTATATTAGCAGCTGGATGATAACTCTCCTCTGTCTATTGAAATTGATACCTGCAGGTAGTGCGACTCCATAAACAATTGGGAAAGCCGATTCCTGATGCTCCTAGCCCGGAAACTATCGCCCGTATCAAAAGTGAAATACTAGCTCAAAAGAAAACAACAGATCAAAATTTAGATAATAAAGAAGAAATTAATGTCTCAGAAGAAAATGATAATATTACAAGTGGTCCCTCTACTACCCTATCAAACGTTGTTTCAAATGATACCTCTACTAATGCAAATGTGCAGCCAGCTTCACCTAATTCACGGCCTGTTCATTTAAACTCGTCCTTCAATTCTGCAGAAAGAGGTATACAAAATGATTTAACTAGCACATCAGTATACGTAAACAGAATCTACGCCTGTGCAGAATGTTTAGCTTTTTAATTCAGTAAGCTGTAATTCGTAATGAGCTTTCCAACAACTTTTCCAGATGTAGCAAGTCAAAAATCGATTGCCAGCGATAAGACTTCAATAGTCACTCCTTCGTCTAATATTATTGGTAAGAAGTATCTTAAGTAATCATAATTATGTTGCATATTTTGACGCACTATTATAGAAATACATACCACAATCAGTAATTATAATTGCTAATTTAATATCCTAACAACCGTCCTCTTATATCATTTTTTGTCACAGGTGAAGAATATTGTGTTTTAACCCCTGATAATAATATTAAAGTTCCTAGATTTGAATGTAAAATCTGTCACTGCAGCTTTAATCAAGCTGATAGACATTCTCACTTGAGCGGCAAGCGACATAAAGCGACATATTATCATGTTAGTACAGATTGAACATTGTCATTAAGTGAGTGCCTAATTTCTTGTGCAAGCTAGTAGTAAATTTACATGTATTTTCTTATAGATTAAAGGCTATGAAAACGAATCGAATCACGAAAAAACACCTCTTTCTGGTAAAATAGAACGTAAAGAGATGGAAGATCTTAGAAATGATGGTTATTACCCATCACCGACTAAGAAACGTCAAAAGGTTCTATCTGATGCTGAAAGCGAGCCAAAAATCGTTCCCGGTATTAATGATCGGCCTCCATCTTTAATGTCCATATATGTATCTCATAATAAGAAAAAAAACACCTCATCTAAATCTCATAAGGTAATTAAATTTCGGTATATACTGTATGTGTAAGTGGAAATTTGGTTGCCTGAATATAACAACGTAATATTTCTTACATGCATCATTTTATATTTCAGGGAGCATCTTACTTTATTCGAGGCACTCCTATTGTGGAGACAATAGAAGATCGACTTGTCATGAAGAAACATGACATTATCTTTCCTAATCAATCTGAAGTAACAGAGCTTGTTCCTCACATTCAGAGTTTAATTACTTACTCAGAGTATTTACTTTATTAATTACTGTTTATCCAATCAATTAGATCAAAACTATGCAAGATATTATTATGATTATTGAGAGTACTTTAAAGGATATCTCTGACGTTATGATTAAGACGTGAGTATTTTACATAAGATGCATTTAAATACTACAGTAGAAAGTTTTTAACATTGCTGCAGGAGATAAACCAGCATAAGGCAATATATACTTTTTGTACTGTCTTTTCAATTGCAATAAAGAAGTCTTTTCTTCATTGCAAGTATTTGTTTAAGAAATATGTATAGCCTTTAGCACTAAAATAATACTTAAATTTGATACCTAAATCCCAAATAAATATATCATTGTGTTTGTTTCTTATAGCGAAACTAACATTGGAGCCGTAGAAGAGACAACCGTTGTCAATACGCTTAGATCTGATGATGAGCAGACGAATATTGATGTTGCAACGGCCGGTAATAGTGCTGACGTTAATAATAAGACAGCGTAAGCATTTAGTAGCTAATTTTTGACCTCTAACTTCAGACAGTTATTAATTAGATTATTTCATAGTACTTAAGTGGTAATAAAGTTTTCTGTACTCAAAAATAATAATACTTAATTTTATTTTTATGGTTGTATAGGACACCGACGGAGCCCAACCAGTTGTCATCTGATATTAGTACGTTTTTGAAAAAGTTGATTAAAAATTTTTCTATTCCGACTTTTATCTGCTGACACACGTATTATTTTAGGGCTCTTGCAAGACATACGAAGAATAGGAACAATTGCAAAAGGTCTTATGTTGAATGGTGATAAGCAAGCGGAATTGGTAGTATTGTGTGCTGGTAAGCTGGATAGATAGATGCAGTACTGTCAGTGCAATACAGTATGATAACAGCTATCTCATTGACGTCATATGTATTAATAGCGATTAAATACTAAAACCGTCTTAATCCTAGAAGAACCTACGGTATCGCTCTTGCAAGGTGTAGAAACCAATATAAAAGAAAGATTAGCGGTTAGCACGAATGTCAGACAAGAATCACTTAATAACACGATGACAGCCCCTTTTTAATGTACACTTGTATATTGTAATTCTTACAATTATATTTATAGGGCGATAACTATGAAACTAAATGCGATACTGAAGAAGGTATAATAACCATTAGTCATGATCACAACGAAGAAGTTAAAATATATCTTACTTCAGCTACGATGGAGTCACAGGATGACTGTAAGTACGAATATTTGTATGGCGGAGGATATTATTGCTGGTTTCATTTCTGGTGATAAATATGACAAAATGTAGCATTAGCATTACCGTTATACTTATGAAATTTTTTCTTGCACATGCAGCTGATAATTATTCTATCGGAGTTGTCGATAGGAAAGCGTGTTTAAATGCTCTAATGGAACTACGTCGATTCGAATGGTTTAAAGTATGAATACTACAATGTATAACTCTGAAGTGATGAAATTTTTTCGGTACTAATGGTGCTTTGCTTTGTTTAAACTGTAGAAAAACGTAATCGATTTGGAACCATGTTTAATAGTTATGCGGATAATTTACGATTACTGCAGAAGGAATTCAACTTGGTCGGCATTAAAATTTTGGGTAAAATATTTGTATTTATACATGATATCGTTTATGAAATTTATTACACTTTATTTACTTACAATCTTTTTCGTTGCAGCCTATGGAAGTATTGATACATAATACAATAAATAGTTCGGATGTTGGCCTTGGACCAGCGAAAGCATTTCGACGGTTGCTTGAAGTTATAGCATCTGGAATATTATTACCGGGTAATAAATTATGGCCATTTTTGTTAGTATAAAAGTATAGCCATCATATAAAGAACACTGGAACTTCAGTCTTTTATGGTTTTTTACAACCGAATATTTATACCTAAAATTTCCTAAATGTTCTAAATCTATCATCAGATGGTCCAGGTGTCAAAGATCCGTGCGAAAAGGAACCGTGTAATGCGTTTGGTTACCTAGATATTCAAACGGCTGAAGATATCACATCGTCCGCACAAGTAATAGCATACAAGTTAAGAAATTTGACATAAAATATAGTTTATGATAAAGTGTGTTTATTTCTTCATTTTTAGTGTATGCTGCGCCAAGTAGTTTTTCGCCAATTACACAAAATACTAGATGTTGAACCAATTGCACCACAGAAAAAAGGCCAAGCTCGTAACGAAAAACGTAAGTTAAAGGGGGTGAACAAAGTTCAAGATAATATCCCTGGAAAAAGAAGCCGTTTAGAAAACTCTGAGACACCAATTGACAGAGAAATTGTTGAATCTATGTAACAAATATCTCCGTAATTTCGCATTTTCCTAGCATAATCTCGTGAAATCTTCATAAGTTTTTATATTCGAAATTCGTATGTATTCATATACATAACTGCCTGCTGTGAAGTTTGAACCTTCGATATAACACCCTATCAGCAAAACTTCTGGCAGCTATTATGTCCCACGGTAGCTTATTTAAGGTCTCAGAATTGTTGGATTTTAAAAAATCCTTGCTGATTTGGTACGCCAGTGACTACTAATAAAAAACATTCTAATGTATGGAATAAATTTAGAAGATATTATGCATACGCTGCAGGCTTTATATATACTTAGTTATGTTAAGAGAATGTTTAATAAGTTAAAAAATCAATCACCTGATTATTCAGTTATGATTCCTTTACAATGAATTAGATAAATTAATAAGTGGTCCAGTATTAAAATTTTTGTTTAAAAATTTTCTTTGTTTTTGTGAATTATGCCAACCATTACATACTCGTACAATTAAATCAGGTAAAATAATTTTACCACATTAATTAGTATGAGAGTTCTCTCACTGCTAAATATGATTTTGATTGATCACATCGTCAACAAGACGGTTGCGATTTTCATGTATCTTGTAAATTTTATGGCAATATTTGCTATTACTGTAACTGTTTGGCCATCCGCTGTTATCCAAGAAATGCCAATGTTGGATCATTTAGAATGTATTTTAAAACTGTCTACTATGCCGGAAACTAAATATACTACAGTACAAAATCCTAATGACGAACAGAATTTCTGCTAGCAGTTATTGTAGCCGCTAGCTGTCTATCCCACAATGACAATAGCTAAATATTTATCTCTGTAAATCTTTCCACGTGAATAAATTGAATCGCTTTTAGACTGATACTAAACCTGCCACGATTGTTGATGTATCTTATTATCTGATCGTATTTATTATACAATTAAAGGGGTTATGTGCTGGCAAAAATATTATCGGTACCAAAAAGTGATTAGATAATGTCGTTGCTGATTACAAGATTTAGGATAACGAACTAAGATAATCATATCTCTAATCAAAAAGTCTGTTTGCGATCCCTAATATTCGAGATTATATTACTAACAGTGAACGGGTCTGTACTAATTACAATATTTAAGAGCCATAATATGTATGATTCGATCTACGATGATCGCTTTTAAATGATAATGGCTGTCTCTAATTATGAACTCACAATAAGATTAGCAATTCGGACTGCCGCGATGTATTTCCATAGTTTAATCCATTCAAAAGTTTCGAAATAGTAAATTATAAGTAAAATTTTTCTAAAATTCTAAAACGCGTACAAATATTTCCAACTTGTTAAGATTGGAGCGAAATTGTACCAAAATTACAAGAATAGTAGGTTAAAATTGGCAAGTATATCAGCTCATTGTAGTTTTATTTAGCAGCTTGACAATCAACCAAACATTGTAATATTTGATAGGAACGGAAAAAACACATTATATGCATAATACGAAAATAACATCGTTTTATATGTTTATACAGCGTTCGAGCTACAATTCTTAACCAACAATTTTGAAATCAGTAGATACTTAGCGGAAATGTATGCAAATACCCTATAATATCAAAGGAAGCGCATGTAAAGCCATACTAAAACAAATCAAAGTTCCCCTTAACCTTTGCAAATTGTAATATGCACGTTACGTACATACGTATACGCGTATCTATACTGTACACACGTTATATAAAATCTGATTTATAGTAGGGATACCGCTGTTCTTACTATATCATTTTTTGTTACGACCATTAAGTGTAAATTATGCAAGTAGTGAGATAAACTCGTTAAAGCGGGAAAATGCCAATTTTTTATGGAAGGTGTTTTAAATTATTCATACTCATATACTAATTTAAAATTCGTGTTAAATCTCGCCCATTATAAATTTATAATTTCAAAGATAGTATAAGGATATTGCGCATGGGTTGATTAACATTAATTTATCACGATAACACTATTTAGTACAAACATTGACGTAAAATCGGCTAATGAAAGATATCAAGTGTACTTCGCTCGTACTACATTACCCAACTTTAAATTAAACCGCAGCTTAGAGAAGTGATAATACAGAGATATAATCAACTAGAAAAAAAATAAGTAATAGGATCCGTCAAATTTTTTAAAAGAGTTTCTGATGATATAAATAAAATTGTTCTGAATTTATTATTTTATACAATAATTACTGGTTGAAACTTGATGCAAGCTATTAAATAAACTTTGATTGGAATATTCCCTTGTTACTGTACTTTAATCTATCTGAATTTGGAACATTGAACGTCCACTATTTCATAGTTTATGTTAAATACTTTCATTTCCAAGGCGAATAGATAAAGTAAGCAACTTGCGTGTACTGCGTTACGTAATTAGTAAGCCATCTACCAACAGCTACACTGAAATTCGTTTTCGATATTGCGTCAAACCAATAACCACGAGGTAAATAAATTTTTCTGCTGTTAGTTTTCTTTTGGACAATAGGTGCAACCAGAATATCATCTCCAATAAGAAATTCATCAAAGATATTTTGAGCGGTAGTATCCTTTGGCGCTAACCACCAAATTGGACGTACTATTGGTAATCCAGTTGAAGTGAGTTGTTGATTAATCTGAATAAATTTTGGTACAAGAAACTGCCTACGAAATTGTATTAACTTTTGCAAAAATGCGATTGCTTGTACATCAAAATTCCACGGGCCAGTCGATAATTTTAGTATGGGTAAGTAACTTGATAATTGTATCCAACGAATATACAAATCTCGGTCTAACTTTGTTGATAAAGTTGTGAAATCGAAATTGTTGATTGTTGCAGGAGTAAATAATGGATAACCAATCAATCCTAAAGTTATTGCACTTGGTATAATTGACGGTAAGCCAGTGACATTACTCCAACTTGAGTCTTTTCTTTGCATCTGAATGATTGGATTGAGCTGTTGTGCTTGATATGCAGCTTCAACAAACGATACTGAAGCAATATCTGATACCATCTTATTAAATAGACGAGTATAATGATTTGGGTCATCGAGTGTCCCGAAGGTAACCATATCAGCTGGTAAATAGTCAGCCTCTCCATGTAAAAAATTAAAATAATCGATATGATAATCATGCTGAAATTTTATTAATCGAGATGTAAACCAACGTCTAGCTTGAGGATTGGTAACATCTAATAATACTCCATTTCCTCTCGACCATTTTATGATTGCTAGCACATCTTGACTGTATTTATCTTTCCTTCTAACCCAATAATTATTTTCGATACCTTGTTGAAAGGTTTGAGAGTTGATACTTGCAATTACACTGACAGATAGTGATATTTTTAAACCCCACTGATGTAATTGAAAAATTGTTTTACTCACATTTGGAAATCGATTTTGATCGAAATCAAAGTCACCATGGGCAGTGGAATAGTCATCTCCTAACTCTATTATACTCTGATTAAATTGATAGCGAACAATTTGATCAGCATAATATTCAACCATGGATTGATTGATACTCATATGTTGGTTGGACATTGTCCATATAATAGTACGAAATAGATCATCATCTTTAGCCGTTGTCGGTAACTCGAATAATCTTTTTGCATATATTTGATAAACATTTTTTAAATCATGATGACTACAAACTTGGTACTGTAATGCATGATTAGTTGCATATGATTGCAAGCAAAGGTTGTTTTTAGTGACCTGAACAGATAATTGTTTGGTCTGATTGGCTATAACAATCAAGCCATTAGAGTTGAACCACATTTTCTCTAGGACCGAACCATACGATATTAATTTATAACTGCTAATATAGGGCTGACTAGGTATTTCGGCATCCTTCAGTGGCCAAAATTGTTCATGCATTTCCGATCCGCTATACCAATAGCCACGATCTAAACGAAAACAATCACACAAGGATGTCCATTGGTTACTAGTAGGTTGCCATGTAAAAGAGGTACAATCCTCGGATATTTTACTCATAGTTAAGCTAGTTTTATCTTCCCATAGCAAGTGTAGTTGGTTAATTTTGGTGGTGATACGAGGTATTTCATAACCGATCTTACACCCTAACTTGCCCGATAATAAGATTTGATGCTGGTGAGTTAGATTGGATAATTGAAAGTTTCGCGTCGAGATATTGAATTGAATATTTAAATAAGTAAACAAATCATCATTGATCGGTGGAACATATCGACGAATTAAGATTATACTTAATAAGGTCATTATACCCAATATTGTTACTTTAAATTTTAGTCGTGTCTTGATTGTCAATCGATTATAGCCATAATAAAGTCGTTCTGCGATCGTTGGCGTTTTATCAGATGTAAAACGGACTCGTTTTTTCTTTTTTTTTTTCATTCTTGAATGATGTTGAATTTGTATAGAATGGTCATCATCGTCATCATAGTGCTTACTCCGTCGTTCATCATTAGCAGAGAGGAGACGATAATTAGACTCTTCGGACATTGTTGCAATTTAATTTCGGTTTGTAAATCGTTCGATAGTCATTTTATGAAGAGGATTCATTTTCCTTTCAACTTCATTAGTAAATATTATAATTTAATAATGAACATATCATCAAATTTGTAATTCAATAACAATTTCTTACTAACAGTTATAACTTAGACTAGATATAGTAGACGTTGATGCTTTGCCTAAAGTTCATTTTAGCCTGGTGCAGCCAATAATCACGAGATGAGGATAATCTTGAGATCAAGAAACCTCTGCAGTAGCGCAGATTGAAGATTCTACGGAAGTGGTGAACAGGCGTAGTTGTGCCTGCAGATTGGGTTACTACTGTATACTACAGTGTACAGTATACTGTACTGCACCTCATACAGTACACGGTACTGTAGTTGATAGTCAGTACCGTTTCGGCAGTATTACACCGTGCTGATATTGAAA
This sequence comes from Trichoplax adhaerens, assembly GCF_000150275.1. NCBI lineage: Eukaryota > Metazoa > Placozoa > Uniplacotomia > Trichoplacea > Trichoplacidae > Trichoplax > Trichoplax adhaerens. Next base: position 4,613,977 of record NW_002060945.1, on the reverse strand, counting down.
CAGGTGCACAACCATCAACAAAGCAATCAGAGCAGTTCAATAGTATACGAATATACTCACCATCTTGAAGTGATTTAAACTGCTTTGGAAATTTAAGCTGCAGCCTACTACCAAATATTATAAATTCAAAAAATATCAAAGCAGCCATGACTACAGACAATAGTTAAAATGCATCGTTAATTAAATAACCCAATCTAGTGTACACTGTACACTGTACGTACAGCAAAAGACGAATATCATTAATGGAGCTTATTTGAATTATAAATGACTAGTTTAGATGATTTTATATAAGCGTATAATTGTTTTACAGGATGCCACTCTATACAGTTTGATATAAATCCTTATAATAGGAAATATGATTTAGTCAATAACCGGGTGGGACTTTAATTAAAACGTGAAAGTCAGGTTACTGCTAATGCTTATGGGTGCTGCATACACTGATTGAATTCGAGAATTCAAATTCATAAATTTCATACAAATTATTGAAACTGGCCAATTATGTCTACGAGCGCGTATATTCAAGTTGACTCTCTGATAGGGCTAATGGCTGATAGAGAAGCTGTCATCGAATCATTTTCGCTCGAATTGGCATAGATTCGTAAATTCTGTAAATCTCAACATCATCGGGAAACAATTCCAGTCGATATTGTTTATACTGGTATTTAACCCTTTAGACTAAAGTTTTCAACCATGGTGGTCTCAGTAAATTAGAGTAAATATACTATTAGGTAATATCTCGATAATATACGCGTATAATATAATAGAATCATGAGAAACTAACATCTTCCTCCCATGCCCGAGTAGTGCCTAGTAGTCTAGTAGAAATTACTTATGTTTCAGATATTACAGATAACATACCCGTAGTGTTATAACGCATGTCAAATTAAGTATCAAGCCCACAATATGGCATAATTAATTAATAATGGACTAAATTAACAACATCAGTAAATAAATTAGCAAAGTGAATCCAAGAATAGATTTGACTATGCATGTCTAGGGATAAAGCGACTCATTTGAACTATAAATAAGTTTTATTAGATCGATAAAAAGATTTAAGATTCCAGTAATACTAAATATAACTGCAGTATTCCACGATGCTAGCAAACCGTTCAGCACATAATTTGTATCTACAAACTACAGTATGATCAATAAGGCCATAAAGAATGACAATTCTACGCAAGCTTTATTAATTAACAATTATAATATTTGATAATATATAATTATATATATATTATAACTCGTTTGATTGTCAACAATGTTCTACCAGGTTCATAACACGATGCGGTACCTTTAGATGATTATGATATTATGTGCTATTCAATACTAATCATTCATAGCATGATATGACAGCACATCTACCGATGATGTGATCTTGCATCAATTAATTCAATATTGGTTAATTAATTGTAGAATATTACAAGCATGTAATCATTGCCTGCTAGAGTAATTCCATAATACACAATAATTCTTATTGATTTTGCTATAATACACATTTTATCTCTACAATTCAGCGAAGCTGATTTAGGGTTGTTGAAATATACGCGTAAAGCTAACTACATTAGAAGACTTCTTCTAGTAGTCTATGGCTATAATTTCTTAGTATGTATCAACATCTTGAGCTAATGCGATATCATCGTACTACTTCTGACTAACATACAGAAGAAGGCAAGAAAATTGTATGCGTGGTAAAGAGTTAATGTAAAAACATAAAATTGTGTTATGAAGTTAACTACCTCTGTTTATCATCTTAATTTAATGATTGATAATGACGGCTTTATATGGCATGCACACTATTTACAATTGTAATGTAATTGCAGAATTTTAGAGCAGTTTGACAATTAAATTGGCACACGTGGCGGTATCTGCAATTACAATGTACGGATATAAAATTTGTTAAAGAAACAAAAATGAGAAAAATACCGTGTCCACCCTATAGCCGTCCATAATGTATCATGGATGTAGTCATACTACCGAGTAAATTCGCGGAATATTATATCGTAGTTTCATATCTAGATTGTGCACTCAGACTGCCTGTTGGTCTGTGCGCATTTTAATCAAACAAGGCGAAAAGGAATATCCAGTTCTAGCTATTAATTCCTCTTCAACAAAAGTAGGCTTAAATCAATTAAGTTAGCCACTGACTGACAAAAGACTTCTTCTGGTAGTCCATGTTGTTAAGTTTACAGGCTTACTTCGCATGTCTTCACACCAATTTTAATTTACTATTTACACGCACCATATAATAGTTGTAATCAACTCGTAACTTTCACAGCCCGTAGGCATAACACATTAATAGTAGTTACTAAACGCGTACTATGGAAAGATTAATTACTTTTACACTGTATTTGAGTTGCCATCGTTATACATCAAACTTCGATCTCAATAACTAATGCAGTATATGAAGTTAAAGTAAATTTATAATCACAGTATGTTACTTTTAATTACTTTTTATTCCCTATTGTATGAGCTCACCTTACTTGCGTAATACTCGTATAATTAACTAATTAAATTAACAATAAACCGAAGGGGTGATGACATAAAAACAAATAAACAATACTGTTGATTTTCAATTACCGAAATCATTTATTAGATAAAGGAAGCAAATGTTGATTTTTGGTGAGATGGAGTAGCAGGTACAATAAGGATCTAACTTTTCGTTAGATTGTATATACTACTCCACATCCAAAATAAATTCAAAGGTTTACAAAATAACTAATTAATTAATTGAAAAGTAATTATTAAACGTGGTCTTAATTTATTAGATTACTTTACTAATTAACATTCAAGACTGGATCGCTACTGCGTCAAATAATAAAATTAAAAATTTCGGAAACGTTTTAACTAATCTTCGCGTTTACCCGGAGCTTTTTCATCTTTTTTCTTCATGCCTGAAACGATATCGTCAATCCGTAATAGTAGGATTGCAGTCTAGCGAAAGTAAAATGAAACGCACACTTAGATATATACAATTAAGTATACTTGTACGAACATGTGAACCGACAACTTTATTTACCTCAATTGAACTTTTGTAAGTCTGTAGCTTAACAGATACAGGATCCCAAACATCAAATTCATTCATATCAACTATTTTTCCACTTTCTCCATCAACACCCCAAGTATTAGAATCTGCAGCATGTTTTGCCTTAAAAACAAGCGGTTGAGTTAAAAATGAAATTTTAAAGCCAAAAAAACGCTATCATTCCACCCTAACCCTTAAAGCAGTTAAAGTTCTAATTGAATTGCCACCACAATTCTGGACAAGAGTCTTTGGGATTATTTCTAAGGCACGTGCAACAGCTTGATAAGGCCACTGCTGAATTCCAGGAACAGATCTCGCTTTCTGATCTAATGCCTTTCAATGCATTACATAACAGATTAGACGTACGGATTAATGATAGTTACAATACTCATAATAAGATAGTGTCGTAAAAAACCTGTGAGAGTGCCATTTCAATTGCTCCACCACCAGGAACAAGTTTAGGGTCAATGATAATATTCCGTGCGACACACATAGCATCCTGCAAATTTCTCTCAACCTAAACAGTATTACAGTAACCAGGTTATTAGGGCCTTTGCAAAGATTTTCTGAAGAAAGGTTTGTGTAAGATCTAGCCTAACTTACTTCCATTAATATATCCTTACTAGCACCACGTAAAAGAATAGTACAAGCCTTTGGATCCTTGCACTCAACGATAAAGGTGAAATACCTTTCAAGTAGAAAATAATTTTTAATCAGTATGTTTTATAACTTACACGAGTACTATCGCAATTGAAGTATAAAATAAAATTAGTTACTCGTCTCCAATTTTCCTGATCTCGAAGAGCCCAGCTTCGGTACCAATATCTTGATCTTGTAATTCATCTGTTCGATGACATACAGTCGCTCCACAAGCCCTAAATTATGGTTAATTAGCAATTAAATCAGTGACTATCATCTATTTTATTCTAACATCGGTAATATTACATATATTTCAATGTCATGCTTCCTTAGTATTGGAAGATCTCATCTTCAATAAACAGAAAATGATGACCGTACTAAAATATCAGTGTAAAACTATGCCTAAATAATACCCCGCATAAGAATTATCATAATACATAAGTCTATAAGAAAATCTTCATCAGAAGATCTAATCCTCATTTTCGGTAAGATTTACAACTGTTACCTAGCGATTCTGTTGTTATCCGTCTTTCGAACGCGTCGAATAGCGGTTATATTATTTTTTACCAAATAATGCTGAGCGAGATCTGAAACTCCTTTTTCAGTGATAACCAAATCTGGTTTCAAAGCAATAATGTCATCACAGATTTGCTTGATGTAATTTTCTTCCAGCTCCAATATACGACTGCATAGTTAGACAGAAAGGAATAAAATTAAAATTTTATTACACCTATACAATCATTGAGAATGTTGATCTAGGGAAGGTACCTAAAGTCTTCTTCCTTTGTAATTTCTAAGCTTGTCTACAGAAAATAAAATTTTCAAGGCGAATAATTTATTAAAATTAGCGAATCAGTAAAGAGTAAGGTAGCAAAGAATGTTTTTTATATTCGTACTTGACTTTCCCCTTTCTTATATTCCAAGTTACAATCTAATAAAAGAATTCTGGGATTTTCTATCCTCCTGTTAACGATAACATGAGAACTTAGACGAAAGGTATACTTAAATTTTGAGAAAATATAGTATCAGAGTTTCAGCACGCTGTTACCTTCTCATCTTTGGGTGAGTTATATCTTTATTGATCATAATCCCGTTAAGAACACATGATTCTTCCATAGTTCCACCTGGGACCTATTAATTAAATTATGAATCAATTACAATCAGATCCAAATTATCATAGCGCAAACAAAGCAGCAATACCTTTTCAACTTTTGCATATCTTTTGATATCAATTTCTTTTCGTCCATTCTCTTCTAAAAATACTGTACGAACAGCATCAATTGCAATCTTACAGGCTAAACCTGACCTAAGATTATCAACCGTGATGGTTATTGGCTTAATAAGCAGTTATAATAAAAGCAATTTAATACAAATTCTTGTAAATAAATACCATTTTTTAATAAATTTAGTCCCCAGGGAGCTACTAACGATTTTAGTTAGTTCCGCATCTTTAGATGTATCAACAGTGACACTATCCGGTCATTTCCGTCAAGTGAATTAAGAAGAATTAATGTCGTAGAACAAGATCAAAAATATATATAAGTATATAAATTACAACTTTAAGGTATTTCCTACCTGAATTTTTCCTTAGTTAGTTTGATAATATCATCAAGAGCCCGACGAAAAGCATTAATTATTACAGTAGGGTGTATTTTCTGTTCTAGAAAGGGCTCAGCTACGGCTAATAACTCTCCAGCTATCATCAAATAAACCAAAACAATCATATTATCACTGATAATGGCTACGATACACCTTAAAAAATTACCGCTATATAGATACTACAGATGTAGAAATTGGGACTTGCCATAAAGCAGTTTACTTACTTAATACAATTACTGAAGTTGTACCATCGCCTACTTCTTCGTCCTGTGTTCTGCTAATCTCGATCATCGACTTGGCTGCAGGATGTTGTACATGCATCTGAAGAGTTAAGTATATCGAGATGGTTACAAGTAATTAATAAAGGTATACTGTATTGAATACACGGTAAGCGCTACCCCATACACTGTACAACTTTGGTAATTTTCAAGTAGTCCTTAACTGATAGAACGTAACTATCAACATCGGCTACATTCTGTGGTATAAGCCTTGAAATTAAATTAAATGTTAGCGCACCTCGCGAAGTATAGCATTTCCGTCATTTGTCATAACAATTCCACCCATTGGATCCATCAACATCTAGATTTTACAGTTACGAAAGCATAATCATTAACACACTGCAGCAGAATAAGGATACAGGTGAATTGTTCATAATCGCCATCCTTCATGCATCAATTACTTATATATATCAAACATTTCATCGTAACTTTAACTATTTCAGAAATAACAAATAACTTTACTATTGAGGTTCTTGTAATTTATTCGAACTTTTTATCTCATATAAATGATGTGGTTTTTATCGTATGTCTTGTTTTACTACATATCAGGTGACAATAGCTACCTTAAAACTTTCATGAGATAATTAATTAAGTGATAAATTAGGATAAATATATTATTTTGACTTCATCTAACATGATATAAAATAGGATAATTTTGTAGTCTTGAAAATAATACAATAACCACAAAATTGTAATAACTACTCCATGTAATAAGTTTATCTTAGTAATCATACCTTTAACATTGATCTTGGCCCTAAGCATGTTCGAATAACGTCTGCAACAGCCTAATTATGTGAATGATAATAGAGAATCATTATAAACGATACGCACTACAGTATTGTTAACGTGTTATAAAATATTGATAAAGAGTGCAGTGCAATTTACGTATTAATCACTTTTCATTTACGATATGACTTATAAGATTCAGAGTTTAACATTTTGATGAAATAATTGCGTTCTTCATGCCGTTTACATCATATTTATACAATGTGAACAATAAGTTACAACTTTATTGAACCATTCGTAATTTGATAGTTCAACTTTAGTCAGTGGTAAAAGCATAAAACCAATCACAAGTTTATAATACAGCCATAGGTTTTAACATATCTGTATGGCTGATAATAATTTTGAACTATAGTATCTCCTTTAAACATCTAGTCGATTATTGGTTCAAGCGAGTATTGCACCAGAAATTCATCAGTATTTGGTGACGAAACAAGCATGTAGTTCATAGCGGAATTTATTAACCTAGTACTGTCTATATTTGATATAAGTATAAACTAGCAGATTTTTGTTTAGTAGATATATGCTTCATACTAACGTAAACCGGTATATTTTGGTTTTTAGGCTTGCGCTGGACATTAAACTATGACAGACGCGTTAACCTTTCTACAATTACTCCAGCGTATATGAATTGTACTAAAGTTAAAGTAGAGTACGACTCCCTATTAGTCTAGTCATAGGTTGAAAAGATTTTATCAGAGATCGCGGTATAAGACACCATAGTCGATTCCATAATAGTATCATTGTAATTGTAAAACATTTATGTTTTATAAGAGTAGATTTTTATATAGCGTGATCATCATCAAGTGGGATGCAACGCGGCGGCACTTGTCAATTACTGTTCTGTAAAAGCTATCTCACTATCTACGCCATGCAACATGGTGACTTACTTTAGCAGCCCTAATATTACCAGCTTGTGCTTTTCTACCGGTTTCCCTTTTAGCACCTTGACCTAAGTAGAAATTGGCATCATTTAAACCATTATAAAAGGTAAAATTTCATTAAACAGCATTTCATAGACTCACTCAAAACCAAGACAGGAGCTGCCATGTTCACCACGTTCGTTGTCGCTTTTTACACTTGTTGCGAGGATATGAGAGAGACGCAGTATGCGCAGGATATATTCGTTACCACACGAACACGGACTTTCATACAGTGCAGGCGTGTGCAGCAGTGTATTTTGTGGGGTCTATGGCGAGGTGTTTCACAGTATAATGTATTGTAGGAAAGTACTGTGCTGTCGAGACTTTGTACTGTACTATTGTAGTGAAGTTAGGTTCTACGCGCGATCAATACCTACTGTGCTATACTGTACAATGGACATTCCTACAGTGCAGTAAAGTACAGTATCACACCACGGACGCCAGCGGCACGTGTACTGTACTGTCACTCACTCACTGTACAGTGTACAGTACAGTATACTGTATCTGCAGTCTGCATCCCTTCGTTAAAAAATCGAAGGTGTATTCCGTTGAACTTCCTGTATAATATTTATATATACCCGTAGAAGGATATCTCCACAGTTATTAGGCTACAACTACATATAGAATTTATCTAGTTTGGACCTGATTTAGCTTACACAATTATATCTTTTCAGGGTACCATCGAAATTATCGAAATTAATCAAATGGCAGTGCACAACTGCACATGTACACTGTACAGTACACTCAGTGTACAGTATAGTACAGTAGCGTACTGGCGGTCTTTAAGTTGCACTGTACCGTACTGTACTGTACTGTATAGTGTAGTCAGTAGACTCAGTCAGTACTCAAAGTACAGTACCGTACTACTGTATATCTACAGTACAGCGGACTGCGTATGCCGTACTGCCGGTCTTCAAGTTACAGTGTACAGTACTGTATAGTGTAGTCAGTACTCAAAGTACTATACTGCACGAAGGTGGTCATAGTGTCATAGAGACAGACTTGGAACAGAAAAATCGATCATCACTGCTACGGTATCTCCGCGCACATGCACGATATTATTACCCGTCAAGCTTTTGGCTCTTCCTTTTCCTATTCTGACCTTGTGTGACGCTACCAGATCACAACAGCTAATTTGAGATTTGTGGTGATCCTGATCTACCCTTTAATCGGTAATTTATCTTTTCAATCCTATGTTCTTAACGACGACTTTTATTGAATTTAAGTTCCCTAGCCAAGTATTCAACATCATATTGGATTTTTAAAAAGATATTTGAATTAGTAACGTACGAAAATTGAGAGAATATTTTTGTTGCACTTGTAATGCTGAATCATACTCGATAGAAGTAATAGTATTGAAAATACGTATTGATTACTTGTGGTGGATTGCATTTCTTCTAAAGCTGACAAAACTGGGTAGCTACATGATACCATGATGTAGCCACTTTTCGTGTACTCTACTTTGTACAATGTTGAATTGCCTGAAAATAGATTTTACATGTCAACGATTACTTTGTACTGTATTCCATGTCGACAATGATACACATCGAAACAGTTGAAACTGTCATGGTACATAGATCTTACTCTAGAACTTGCTGAACATGTCTGCATGGCTAATTCTGCAGATCTAAGCTACGTTCGATGTCTAAATGGCATATCATGATCAATAATGCAGTTGTGTTTGCAGATAGTAGTGAATACTTCGAACATATTACGGCATTGCATTCTCCTATAGGATATGTTTTTATTGACAACCAGCCTGAATTATTTGTTGCTGTGTTTTGTTCAGAATTAATTACAGTTATGAACGTTGTATACTCATACATTCTGTCAGACGGATAATTAAGATTGATTTCTAATCTTTTCATTTTGGCTTTTGAAATATTGATTTCTTAACCATTACTTGTGTATTGCGTTTGAACGTTATTAATTAAGCTGGCCCTCATACTTGATATTTAGATAAGTAAACATGGTAGAAGAAATGGCTGTAGGCCTTAATAAGGGCCATCGTGTCACGAAAATAGCAGTTAAGCGTCGACCTTCAAGAAGAAAGGGAGTAAGTCTATCAATACTTGCACGCCTTATTCATACTTTGTGTAAACCTCCGGCTCAATAGGTTACAACGACGTAGATAGAGTACTAAAAAATAGACAGTTTATAACGCACCTTGTACACTGCAATGTCTACATAAAATGTACATTTTAAAGAGATAGTAGTATTAGATTTGATGATTGTCAAAAGTTAAAAAGAACTCAACATGGAGACATAACAAATTAGATACTGTGAATCATATCTGTAATACCATTAAGTTAACTACTTTTATATTTAAACTAGACGACTTCTAAACGCGTAAGGTTTGTTCGCGAACTGGTCCGTGAAGTTAGTGGCTTTGCTCCATATGAAAAAAGAGTTATGGAACTGCTCAAAGTTGGTAGGGATAAGAGAGCGCTGAAATTCATTAAGAAAAGGGTGAGTCGATACATTAATACAGAGACTTAAATAGCTTAAATCTATATAACTCCTAGATATAGCTCAGGTTACGGTGTGAGAACCAGCATATCAGTAGATAGTGATGAGTTGTTCTTAGAATTCTTACACCTTGCAACTTAATGCATCATAAAATCACTAGCAAGTGCTAGTAATGCGTAAGTCGCACAGTTTTGTTAACTCGCCTCTGTCTAGATTAATGACTATAGCTTGGACTACTGTAGATATAAATTCTCTATAGATTTATACTTTATCTGTAATTGAGTATATAAACATTTTCCTGATTAGCTGTTTCATTCTAAAATGTTGTATTTACTTACTATTATTATAATCAGCCAATTAACATTAGGGCATGATAGCTATGTGGATACAGCATATTACTGTAGCATTAAATTCTGATTGACTTGTATATTAAAGGTTGGTAACCATACTAGAAGTAAGAGGAAGAGAGATGAACTTGGACGTATCCTCCAACAAATGAGAAAAGCTCAGCATTAACATTGTACTAATGTAAAAAAAGCATGTGTTGAGATATGCGGTAAAATACGACTGCCACATAATAAAAGATAAATTTTGATCTCCTTATGTACTTGCGACTGTAAATTTGTTCTTCCCACTGCTGTATTGAACTGAAAAGGTTGCGCCAAGAAGCATTCGGTTAATTCGAGTTAGCTACAGTACTATAACTTATGATTGCATGAGGAAGTGAAATTGATCAAGTCCAATACGTAATAATATCGCATTACCGTATGGATGTTATACTGCCTTTCTGTTAGATAGTACAATATTGACTCCTGTCAAGTCTCATTCGAAGACTCCTTTTGGGTAGATGAAATGCAAAAGGAATATTTAACGATACTTTAAACTTTAAATAATATATATGCTGTATACGTATATATCATGAATCATGATGAGACATCCCAAAACGATGTCCGACACATTCATGATAGCTGCGTAAAAACATCAGGGACAATTTGCTTTTGAACACAGACACAGTGGAATAGTGGGGTAAGATTGCACCGCCTCAACCCGATCCAATTGTTCATTTTCTAAGCCGAAATGAGTGCAATCGCAATGCAAACACTGTACTGTATCAGCAGCAGAATTCCTTTAGTTGAATGCCTCTCTCGGACTTGGGTTTCGGCTTGACTTGTAAGAACACTGTACAGTACAGGTGGAGGTAGAAATTGCCAGAAATTTTAAATTTTAAATAATAATTTATACTGTATACGTATATATCATGAATCATGACGAGACATCCCAAAACGATGTCCGACATATTCATGATAGCTGCGTAAAACATCAGGGACAATTTGCTTTTGAACACAGACACAGTGGAGCAGTGAGGTAAGATTGCACCGCCTCAACCCGATCCAATTCATTTTCTAACCCGAAATGAGTGCAATCGCTATACAAATACTGTATCGGCAACAGAGAATTGCTTAAGCTGAATGCCTCCCTCGGACTCTGGTTCAAGTCGGGTTTAGGCTTGACTTGTACAGTACAGTACACCGTACTGAGTGTACACTGTACTGTACACTGTACTGTACACTGTACAGGTGGAGGTAGAAATTGCCAGAAATTTTAAACTTTAAATAATTGATACTGTATAGTGTATACGTATATATCATGAATCATGATGAGACATCCCAAAACGATGTCCGACATATTCACGATAGCTGCGTATAACATCAGGGACAATTTGCTTTTGAACACAGACACAGTGGGGTAAGATTGCACGGCTTCAACCCTTCATTTTCGAACCCGAAATGAGTGCCATCGCTATACTGTACAGTGTACACTGTATCGGTAACAGAATTCCTTCAGCTGAACGCCTCCCTCGGACTCGGGTTTAAGTCGGGTTTGGGCTTGACTTGTACAGTACTGTACACTGTACTGTACTGGTGGAGGTAGAAATTGCCAGAAATTTTAAATTTTAAATAATTGATACTGTATACGTATATATCATGAATCATGATGAGACATCCCAAAACGATGTCCGACATATTCATGATAGCTGCGTAAAACATCAGGGACAATTTGCTTTTGAACACAGACACAGTGGGGTAAGATTGCACGGCTTCAACCCTTCATTTTCGAACCCGAAATGAGTGCCATCGCTATACGGTACAGTGTACACTGTATCGGCAACAGAATTCCTTCAGCTGAACGCCTCCCTCGGACTCGGGTTCAAGTCCGGTTTGGGCTTGACTTGTACAATGTACAGTACTGTACACTGTACTGAGTATACACTGTACTGTACTGGTGGAGGTAGAAATTGCCAGAAATTTTAAATTTTAAATAATTGATGCTGTACTGTATACGTATATATCATGAATCATGATGAGACATCCCAAAACGATGTCCGACATATTCATGATAGCTGCGTAAAACATCAGGGACAATTTGCTTTTGAACACAGACACAGTGGAGTAAGATTGCACGGCCTCAACCCTTCATTTTCGAACCCGAAATGAGTGCCATCGCTATACTGTACAGTGTACACTGTATCGGCACAGAATTCCTTCAGCTGAACGCCTCCCTCGGACTCCGGTTCAAGTCGGGCTTCGGCTTGACTTGTAGCGTACGTACACTCGTACAGTCGCAGTGTGCAGTACAGGTGGAGGGAGAAATCGCCAGCAATGACTAAATATAGTCATGAGTACAATGGGTGTAGTCATTTCTGATGAAATGAGGTGGACTGTCGAACGTCCAGTATTGTCCACTCAGCGTTCCGATCCCGGGTGTCGCGGTTGACGGTACCATGCACTTTGCGCGGCTGAACAGTAAAGATTAATATCAATGACGAAGCAAAACTAGTGGTAACGTATAGGGACTGGCGATGTCATGAGTCATGATAAATAGATTGTCGTGTTTCACTGTGTTGAGCACTGAGTTCCACGTTGACACGACACTACTGTACAGTGTACAGTACATCGACTACAATACAGCACTGTCGATTACAGTATATAGTACTGGAGTGGTAGGGTACTGTATTGAGTATTACTACACATACTCGAGGCAAAAGAAAAACTCTTGGACCACAGTCATCAAAGTCTGACGTAATATATATATATCCCTTTTTACAGTACCACGTATGTATAGTACAATGCACTGCGCAGATGTCAGAATCCAAAATCTGACGCCAAAGATGTTGCTAATTAAAGAAATGAGAAATCGCTTATATACTGTACACTGTACAGTATATAATGGTATGAGTACTGTACAATTTGCTGCTTTCAACCGCATTATTGTACAGATCCAACATGTCCTCGCAAGGCAATAAAATATTGGATGTTATTGTTAAAACTCCTAAAGAGAAACAAACTATATCAATTCATGAGAATGCTACCATTTTAGAGGTAAGTAGATGAATTATTTGAAATGAGAATTCAGTTGAAAAATTATAGCCAATACGATAGACGATGAAACATGACGAGTTGAGTAGAAAGCGAAGGATAATTTCTTCACCTTCTTGTCTTGAGAGAACTTGCCCATACCATCACTTTACTATGGGCAGGCAAATCGATATTTTATCTTGAGACGCTTTGGTATATAGAGTCACTTGATAGTGTAGTAACTTTGACTGATTTTAGAGGTATACTTTGATGACTCAATACTGCATTCAATGGGATAATTGCAATATTATACGATTAGAAAGCGTTTGCTGAAATCACTATTTTTTTTCATTGCAGCTAGTTGACCTGATTTAGTGCTTCTACTGCCTACTGTATAGAGTTAATTAGATTACAGTACGATCTACTTCACGGTGAATGACCCAAACATTACGTCTCTATGTATACCACAATACAGTACGCTCTAAGTCAAGAGTGAAACTGCCTTGTCGAGGAGAAAAATTTTTAGTCAATGGTGGAGACAAATGCACCAGTCCAGCCAGCCTTATTGCTTGATTGATGAAATCAATGCTATCGTTTATACGACAAATGCATTCTATTTTTCGTCACGATAACTACCCTTATTTCTACACCATCTCCCATTACCGTCCATATCATATGCATTCACGCAGCATGATGTACGCAGTCTAAACTCTAAAGTACACGTTGACTCGTACAATAAAAGAATGATCATCGATCGAGTAGAATGTCGAACTAGTAACAATATTTTAATACAAGAAGCATCGACTGTACTGTATATGAATTAGTATTGTACAATAAAAAAATGATCATCGATCGAGTAGAATGTCGAACTAGTAACAATATTTTAATACAAGAAGCATCGACTATACTGTATATGAATTAGCATTGGTGTTAACACTTTACTACAAGCCATCTGCAATACGAGTAGTAACAAATTAAACCTGTCTGACATACATATTTGGCTTGGATTGTACTTTTCATATAGTATCTTCAATAATAATAACATAATAAGTAGTTCACTGCAAAGATAAATAATCTGTTTTTGTATACGTTATTTTCATTATTCGAGTTAGTATCATTGAAACCAATTGTTACTCGAGTATTGCTAGAGAAACATAAAATTTATAATTGCTCTATTGAAGCTTAAGTTAATTTTCAGTTTAAGGAAGCGGTCTCTTTACAATTTGGCGCTCCTGTCGACCAGCTATGCTTGATTTTTGCTGGGCGCATCCTTAAAGACTCCGAAACTCTATCCCAACATTGTAAGTCTGATCGTTAGCAAATAAGTTATATTAAAATCTTCAATTTTTCCTGTTATAGACAGCGCAGTTGTGCATTGTTTCCTGATTGATCCAGATCTCGGCTTTATTGCAACCATATTTTTCAATCTTATGAGTTATTGAATTACAAATTCTAGATGATTGCCGTTAGTTAATTAATGAGTAACGAATAAATGACTGGCTCGCATTTATGAAACTAGCATATGAGTAGAATTCCATCAATGTACTACTAGGGCAACATTTTTAAATCTCTTCATTCGTCGTATGGCGAGTGCTGTATGCATAAAAGATTTAGCTACAAAACTTAAGCCCTTGTATGTATGTTTAAAGATAGTAACAATCGCCTGTACTCTATATAACAACAATGCGCTTATAGTTAGTAGGAAGCCCTATAACGATACCATGGCATTACAGTACTGTACTGTACTGTATTCGCTTAGGAAAGCCATGTTATTCCTCGCTTAATCTACTTGTAAATCGACTATCCATTCTCACCAAAGCGCTCACATTGATTCATCGCTAAAACGTACTGATAGGATAAAGTACAAATACAGTGATTAATGTACTTACATGTACGTATTCCAAATTGGATAATGAACAGTAAATATAAGATAACATATCCAAAATTATAAAATGATAATGGTCTTGAACTACAACTAGTAACACGCGCTGGATTTACATATACAGTGCATTGTATCCTTCGCTATTGACAGTATAATACTTGTTGTATACGTATGTCAACAATGTGCAATAGCAAAATATGAAATTAACGTTCTAGAGTAAGCCTAAGAGCATTAGCTTACATCTTCACCTCACTTTATAGTTTAATACTTGAACAATCACCATCAAAGATGTCGCAAAGTTATTACACTTTGGCATACAAGATAACAATTCTACTTGCGTCATGCCGTATATTCTGTACAGTGTATTAAGATTTATAGTCCCCTTTTAAAATTTACTATAAAGTTCCCATTGTAACCTTCTACTCTATCTGAACATTTAGCTATCAAGGATGGTTTAGCTGTTCATTTGGTCATCAAGTCCGGCACGAAGGTAAACTTTTGCAATATAATTATCATTGCAGTTTTTGGTTCCTGTATTTTTTATTAATTAATTAAATATGAAAATACAACTTTATGTAGGCCCAAACAGCAACGCCGAGTGAAACCACCGGTACTACCACGGTAGGTTTGTCCATATGTGTCATTATGAGTCATTATAGAGCATGCATTTTATAGCGTCATCCGTAAATTGACCATATTGTCCCTCATGTAGTGTGTACTACTGTACAGTATATATTCACTTGAAGGGTCGAGTATTGCTGTATGGATGATCTTGTATAACGGTCACTTACTAGATAGAAGTCTTCCTTGATAGCTAATTTTAAATATGCTATTTAATTAAGCAATTTTTTTGACTATCATGGGGCAGGAATACAACGATGTCTAAAATGATAATCTAATAGTATAACATATAAATTATTGGAGCATTTCTCCAAAAATTTCAATTTTGTTTTCGTTTCGGCAATACACTTGCCAGTTATAACTTAAACCTAACACTGTATGCAAATACGAAATTTAGTTTTACGTATCGATCGATAAATCAGTGATACTGCAAATATGATTCCCTTCGTAAATTCTTTACTTGTAGCAATCACATCGCATATTCTCGATGCTTTAGAAATGTACTACGCAAAAGTGCAATTTGCCATACTACTTAGCGGTTAAAAGATCTCGACCACAGTCTTTGAATGCCTATTCTTACCCTCAATCAACTATTACTTTAATCGTTATCGAGAATTTCATCCTCACTACTATACTTTTTTACAAATATTAAACCTACTGTCGTCTGATTGTACTTCTCACTTCGAGAATCATATCTAAATGTTTAAATACCGTATACCAATGTATCTGTTACGCTTTTGTTTAAAGGTTCTATAGGGTTACTATACATTCAATAGATGGTTTAATACCCGGTCAATTCAGAGTAATTGATATCATTTCTAGCCTAGTTATAAATATATGAATACAATAACTAACAAGTGTTATAATTATAGTTCGAGTTTTAAACGTCGTGATTTACAATGAATATAGTTTGCCACTCGAATCAGGGATAAAATTTTATCGATCTCTCGAGTAAGAACAATTACGGTATTAGAGTCCTTTCGTAGAGATGATTTTGTATGTCATGAGTTTTTCACGGATATTTTTAACTGCCTTAATATTAATACGAGTATATTACCCTCATGCTTGTAATTTGAACATGTGAATTCGATCGATTCTCAACTGTTAAATTAATGGGATCGAAAGTTGATATTTACGCGTGTACGGTCTTAGCAACATGTGCTAAATTTTATTGTAGCAAAACACTCCTCCCATGCAACAGCAGAGTGAAGGCACTCAACAGCAATTTCCAGTAAATTTTGGTATTGATCCTTGTAAGTATATGTCATTTTTTCAACCCTCCTCCATGAGTTAATAAACTGCGACTCATAAATATTAATTTCTATTATCTTATAGCAACCTTTCAAAATATGCATCAATATATGCAACAGCAGGTTAAAAATTTAGTGTTATGTAGTCGTTTTTATATGAAAGTACTTAAAAGCATATGGAGCCATCCTTAACACTTTCTTACTAGAATAATAATTAATGTTAAATTGAATGATAATTATCTCTTATTCTGAATTGTAACATTCTGTTCTGAACATTATAGTTGACAAGTAACCCGGATATGCTTCGTCAAATGATGGACAATCCAATGGTTCAGGTTTGGCAGTTATTCTTCTTCAGTAGTAAATGGTGTAATAACGCTTCTCTACAATATTTGTTAACTTTCTATCTTGGCTTACTTCAGAGTATGTTGAATAACCCTGACCTTATGCAACAACTCATTGGCAGCAACCCTCAAATGCAACAATTAATGGAAAGGAATCCGGAGCTTTCGCATATGCTAAACAATCCAGAAATGATGCGTCAGGTATTTAACAGTTTACTTAGCTTTTTAGTTAGCAGTACAATAATTGCATCTTAAAGAACATATGAAATGATAGCTGCTTCACTAACTGAACAATAATAATACTGTAGGCACTAGAAATGGCCCGAAATCCATCAATGTTACAAGAAATGATGCGTAGTCAAGATAGAGCTATGAGTAATTTGGAGGTAAATACTATTATAATTTCTAATCTACAAGTGTACACGATTACCTAATCACTAAAGTGGACATTTTATTTCATATTTGGCGTAATACTATATACAAAAGAGTATACCTGGAGGCTTTAATGCTCTAAGACGTATGTACTCTGATATCCAAGAGCCCATGATGAACGCGGCACAAGAAATGAACGAACAAGTTAGCCAAACGAGATTTTAGATTGTTCCATATACAATATTACTGATGATCTCTGAATTCCTGTAGATGCGATCTTCCTATACAAATCCAGGATCAAACCCATTTAGCTCTCTTCTCGGAGGTTTACAACTATATTCATTGTGCATTAATAACATTAAAAATGGATAATTTCTTGAGTTTTCAAAGCTTTTCTTTTCACAAAATCAGGTGCGGGAACACAGACCCAACCGCAATCTCAACAACCCAGTAGTTCACCTAGTAGTACACCTGCTGGCACTTCTCCTGTTCCTAATCCTTGGGAGAATAGATCAACTGCTCCTGGATCAACGTCTACTGGAATGTTTCAGGTATGTTGCAATGATAGTTTGTATAAATAGGCATCGATTAACAACTTAATCTTATAGGTTATAATAAATTTGAATATGTCGCTATTTTTTTGCCCTACTTTCATAGTCTCCCGGTATGCAAAGTATGCTGCAGCAACTTAGAGAAAATCCACAACTAATGCAGGATACATTACAGGTAAATTCTTTCCATATATGCCCAAGTGACGATAAACTAACCTATTCAAACATGCAAATCGTAGTCTCCTTTCGTTCAAAATATGATGACGCAAATGATGAACAACCCACAGCTTATGCAACAGGTAAAAGTTACATTAATTGCGTATCGTAAATTATATATTATCTTATATGTTAATCAATACTTAAAAAAATGCTTTCCTCAAAGATGCTCGCGAATAATCCGCTATTCAATAACGACCCACAACTATCAGAACAGGTAATACGAAGCCTTTGCATAAATACTAATGACGTAATGAATTCATAATTTTCATATATTTATTCTACGTAGATTCGCGAAAATATGCCGAATATCTTACGACAAGTACATTATATCAATTTACCAGATTATACAATATTTTTTGCAGCAGCGACTGCAATATAAAGGTTTATTTTATTTTATTCTTAACAATCTTAGATGCAAAACCCTCAAATGCAACAAATCATATCAAATCCCCAAGCGGTACAGGCTATGCTCCAAATACAGCAAGGATTTCAACAACTTTCTCATGCAGTACCTTCTACGGGGTAGGTTAACCACCAGGATATGTCGAATAGCGTTTATATAAGCTTGAATAAGACGATCTTTTGTTTGAAAGTATTTTTTATTGTATTATACTAATCCTGCTCGTAACAATGTTAGTAATACGCCTGGCTCCACCACATCAACTACAACTGGTACTAATACTACAACTAGTAGTGGCACTGGATCAAGTAAATTTCTTACACCTTTTCATATTTAGTAATTTTGCGAAACAATTGCATTCATGAAAAAGTAATGTTAATTGCTATGTTTGTCTAGCTACCACCACTACTACCAGTAGCACTTCGCCCCAACAACAAGAACAATTTAATCAATTAATGTCCCAAATGATGCAAGCAATGACTGCAAATAATCAGCAGCAACAGGTTAATTCTAATATTACCGGTTGTTACTGACTTCCAGTATTGCTTACATGTATGCGTTCGATGTTTTTAGTCTAACCTACAACCCGAAGTTCGGTTCAGAACGCAACTGGAACAATTAAATGCGATGGGATTTGTAGACCAAGCGAGAAATCTACAAGGTCAGACCTGTCGTAGTATTGTAATGAAAAGTTACTTTTGCTTTATTGGCTACTAAGATCCTAAGAAATGATAATTTAATTTTACAGTTCTTTCAGCAACCGGCGGCGATATTAACGCTGCTATTGAACAGCTCCTACGGTAATTGCATATCACAACCACACCATTATCACTTTAATACTTTACCGCAAATCACGTGACGAATTACGACTCAACCACACCTGAGGTCCTAGCAATAATATTTTCTAGGTTTATGAAAGTATATATATGGTATCAAGTAAAATTACCTGTAATGCTAAAAGTAACGCAATTTGATGATAGTTTTGGTTGAACAGATGTTGATCAAACTACGATGGTATTTAAGATTAAGATTTATGGAACAGATGTAAAGATGATCAATTTCATGTTAACATTGGTAATAGTAAAACGATGAAATCTTTCCAAAGCTAATGCCATCATAACCCGTTGCCACTATCATTACGTTTCAGTTTTCTAATTTATGTATTGTTAAAGTAAATTTGCATTATCAGTGTTATAGCACGAACGTAATGATCAGCTATCGTTTGTGATTTACTCATACACTAAAGCTTGTAATTATCTAGTTAATATTGGTTAGATATAAATTAACAACTTTGAAGATTAAGCACCAATATTGCGTGTCTGCTACAGTAATAAAGCCGGAATGTATCAAGCGTTTTCTTATTGTTTCACTATGAATATAATGTTATCTTCGCCTTGACAATGATTACTTACTGACCTACGCGAGCTATCTACAGTATATATACCACATTCTAAATCCGATAATTATAGTATGAACAATACCGGTATATCAGAAACATGGTGATAATTATAATAGAATATCATGGCTCTGAAGTTATCAATATTTTACTGTACAAACTGTAATACGTAATATGCTGTAAGGACATTGTACTATCCTAGATAATCACGCGTAGTTCCAGTCCCTGTATGCAGTACGCTGCAGACCATGAAGTATCATTTCGGTAGTTCTGATATTACAATTCAGTGTCCTACAAAGTCAACTCGAAACCCGAGATTAGGGTTCAGAATTTGTGGTGATACGGTGTTTGTATAACGATTGCACTTATTTCGGGCTCGAAAATTAACAATTTGATCGGGTTCGGGTTGTGTTTTCCCTTTTTATCTGTACTGTACGGTACAGTGTACAGTGCACTTAGTACAGTACTACAATGCGATCTACAGTAATAAGTATTGTACCTGTCTACTGTATACTGTGTGCATCGAATTAGACCCCTTCAATTTTCTCTATAGTAAAAGCTGTTAAATTTGAAATTTCTTCCAATGAACAGTATAAGAAATTCCAATTTTAACAGCTTTTACTATAGAGAAAATTAAAGCGTCTCAAATCAACGACGGTGGCGGCTTTTTTAACCTTCAGGGCGGGCAGACGAGACGAGAACTTCAAGTACCCATAGGCAGTACTGACTGAACCACAACAGTGCACACCGTAGTGACAGCTTTCGAAATTTCAAATACAGTATCGTAATATACAGTACGTTACATCAAGAAGGGAAAATGGCTGATAATGCTGCAAGTTTGAGACAGTTAAAGATTAAAACTGGCGTAGTAAGAAGGTAGAGACTGTAGATAGATTGCATAATTTTGATGGAAATGTTTACTATCAATCTCTTAACAATTTAATTTGATATTAGGAATTTGATTCTTACGATACATTGCTATGATTAGCGACAAAACAAGTTGTACTTTATAGTACCGCAATGTATTAACTCATTCATAACTGTATATGTAGTACTATGTATAAGGAATCCTGGACATAAAGTTTCTCTTAGGCAGCTAGCAAATTGCTCTAGCTAGCTTGCAAAAGATTTACTGGAGAATATTAGCATCCATTATTTCTACTGTATTCATTTTATATATATCTAACATTATACTGTATCTAATGCATGCAGTTGAAAGGCAAAAGGAAAGCTTGAAAGGTGGTAATATAGCTATACACTTCTTAATACTCTATGTCGACATCTACATACGTTAAACAACCATTTAAAGCAAGCTTCAACGCCTTGGGACTTTCAAATACACTAATCTATGTTATACACCAAATCTAGTCAACTTACAATCTTGCAGAGTTCAAATTTTACAATACTAAGTCAGTGTAGACTCATCGATATCTCACCATGTTCGATGCCCATCGTACCTTAGATATATTCTCCGAATGCATCACAACATCTTGAAGCAATCATACGCGTATTAAAGTGAAATCGATTTGTAAACAGAGGAGAAACTAAAATTACTTAAAAGATGATTATAATATGACTACGCATACTGTATGCTATGAAATTTTGGATACAAACCGTACTACAGTCTTAAATGGAAATAATAACATAGATATTCGTAGATCGAATTGAAAATTTTGGCACTATAACTAAAATAAAGCAGTTGTTTATTTTCAAATAGAGAAAGGTGTCACTCGCAAAGTTAATGGGACATATAAAATTATTCCGTTAAAAAGAATATGTTACTATTTAGGTTAGTAAAAGAAAAAGCAATGTATGAGAAAGAAGTGATTGATCAGCAAGCAAGGATTGATAAGTTGAAAGCCAATAATGAAGATGAATATGTGATCAAAAAACAGGTTATAATTGTATAGCACTTTAAAATTGTAGATATGCGAATATATTCCTAGAAGCTCGATTGGATTCGCTAGCAATGTGATACTGTAGTCAATCCTAGGATTGGCCAAATTCGGCTTTTGACCACAACTTATATGTACGATTCTGGATCAGTCAAAACTTAAAAATGATGTCTTGATATCTTCTTAAAGTAGCTAATTATAAAATGCTCGGGTACATTACGTCACAATGAGTGTAGTGCTGTAGTGCTAGACCGGATACAGTTCTATAGTATTGCCCTGCTAGTTGCACACTACGAAACAGCTAAATTAAAAATTTAAATGTCTATGTGATCAATCAATTAAAAGCTTTAACCTATACTTAATAAGTTATCCATGTAAGTTTAACAATAAACATTTGTACAAACACTTATACATAACACCAGTCTAATATATAAATTGGATAGTTTGCTATCATAATCATTGAAGAGGTTATCGGTTTTAATATAATTTTATGATAATTATACATCCAAAATAGATTGAGGTATTGCAAGAATCCGAAAATATAATTCCTGATTGCCAGAAGCGAATCAAAGCTGCTATTGCTGACTTACAAAGACTGCTGGTAATTATAGCGACCTTTACTTTTTACCATTTATATACTGTACTAATTAAACATGTTCTCATGCCAGTATTATTTATTTATTATTAAGCTATACAATAATCGCTATAGTATCGCGCATTGTTCTATTTTGTAATTTTTTTTGTATCGATAGAAGATATTCGCGATTTAAGTCATAAATAATCATTTTTCTATATTTCCTTCTTTCATAAGGAAAACGAATCAAACCTAGCCAGTTGTGAAGAATACGAAGTTGCTAAAAAATTACTATCGGAAGTGACTGCTCAATAGTGTAATATGCATTGTTTTCGTAATAACTTTATTACTATTGTACTAAAGCATTCAGCCAGCTAGTGCACACTTAAAATGTCCATTATAGAATTAGTTGTTACTGACACAGAATTCAAATTATGAAATTACATATACTTTGGATAACATCATAATTTGTGCCTAGTTAAGTATAGAATCTATCCAATTAACTGATGCACTCTTATACTTCAGAAATTCGTTCATCAGTGCTTTTCTGACTTTTGACATTAAACATTAAATAAAATTCAAGAAAAACTTTTACGAGATTTCAATGGCCTCTTTAATTGATTCTAAATCTTAACGAGTTTTCAGTAGTAAACCTGTATCCTTCATTGCAGCAGCTATGAATTATTTTTTTATTTTACGGTTTATGACAATGAGCCAATATTTACAGTCAGGTTTATCCTGAGTTATGATAAATACTTTTGACAAATTTGTCTAATATCTCCTTTTTGACAGTAAAAGCTCTTGTTGTTGTGACGGTACTAACGAATATTTTGAATATTCCGTAGTGAAGCTGCCAGTACCTGAAGTCATGCTTCTTAAAGCCGTTGCATATCCCTATAATTACATGTAAAATGTAATATAAGCTTCTGCCATAATATCAATATTGGTATTTTTGTGCTTTCACTTGTGTCATGACGTCGCTAATACTCACAACTAGAGTTTCAAGAGGTGCTTCCGCTAAGATTGTTCTTATTTCATCTTTATTATTCACTTCGTTAATGTTTGCTCTACGATTCTTAGACAAATCGGCTAAGACACTTTGCAGATCTTTATCAAAACATTGAACCTAAGTGGTTATGAAACAGTCATTAGCTTACTGTGATTACAAAATCTAAATTATTATCGATATTTCCACTTACTTCAATCTTCATTACTGGTTCTAGTAAACGACAGACACTCTTACTGAAAATCTAAGTGATAAAAAATCTTACAATTAAAGGAGTCGTTGCAACTTTAATACAGAATACTGATATCACATATGAGACAGAAATTTGTACCTGCTGCAAACAATTAGATGCGCAAGCAGCTATAATAGAAGGTAACGTTCCGACTTGTATTTCACAATTTATTACTGAGACCTTGATTCCGATAACAGGGAAGCTTAGAATAGGGCCTATATAGTGAGCAAATTCAGTTTTAATATTTAAAACCAAAATGTCAATTACAAATACAAAATTTACTTAAGTATACAATGTATTCCAAATATTACCATGAGACGATGTAGCAATAATTGAGTTTCTTATTGATTCAAAGTACTCATCGCTTAACTGTAAATTACTCCCACGTGTACATATAACAGGCTCTGCTTCAGTTAGTGATTCAACAGCTAACGTAACAGCTGCTGTATGACGTTTGCCATTTAGAATTCGATCTAATTTCGCTACAACATAAATGGCATATAAAGTTTTAGTATATATGAAATGTTTTGGCATAAAGAAGGTGAATTAAAATATACTTCATTATGCCTTACACTGTTCCGTTAGATTAGATGTAATTTTTTCTCGGTACGATACTTGTAAAGGACCTAAATCTACATTTACGTTAAATTCTTCCTTGATTCGAATTCCGATTATTTCTAGATGGAGTTCTCCCATTCCCGATAAAACTGTCTACGGTAAACGAAAGTCGATATCACTTTCATATAAAAATATCTAAATTTCATTATCTAATCTACCTGTCCAGTATCTTCATTTACAGTAACCTTCAAACTGGGATCTTCTAGTTGTAAGCACGATAAGGCATGATCCAAAGCTAAAAATACAAGTATAAATAATTTTATATCAAAAACTCTATTGAAAGCTACTATTGTAACATCATATCATAAGATATAGTATGCGTATATCTCTTGTTAACCTTTTTGCTCAGCAGATGTATGTGGTTCAATAGTACAGAAAAATACCGGTTCCGGAATTTTTATACTAGGTATAATTGCACTATCTTCTTTAGATTCAGCTTTCTTTAAGGTAGTTGCGGCAGCAGATGCAGATGATACAAGAATATCACCTGTTGCAGTCTGTTTAAAATATTGATGATACCGAACGTATTAAAAGAATCCATGCCTATGATAATTCAATATCTCAATTATAATACACATGTTGAAAGGTGATTAAAATGACCTGCTTAAGCCCAACAGCCACCGCTATGTTCCCCACAGATGTTGACTTAATTTCTTGATAATCATCAGCAAAAACAAGTAGCAAGCGATTAACTTGTTCTCTAACATGTAGAATTGTAAAATTAATTTATTGAATAGTAGGAATATTTATAGGTTTTATAAAACTGACTTACCGGCAGCTGCGCGTAGCATTAAAGATCGACTGACGAGATTTAAGGTTACCGGAATAAATCCTTAAAAATACTAATGGACCCCTTTGACGATCATAGATAACCTACAGTCAAATAGAGATAAAAAAATACTGCAGTTTAAGTAATATCACTAAAAGGGTAGATGCAGTACATCACGCTGCATCAGTCAATCAAATTATGTTAAACCTTAAAGGCGTATGCGAAAAGATTGTCTCCAAAGACCGCACTAGTTTACATAAATAAAATATTTTTAGCAATAGTGAAGATGAGCATATTCCATAATGGACTCTATAACGATTTCATTTTGATAAATTTTTACCTAATTTCATCATTCTCAGGAACTGGCGATGGTAAATACTCAGTAATCCTATTCATTAATGGTTGAATGCCCTTGTTCTTTAAAGCACTACCGCATAAAACTGGAATTGCTTTAATATTTTTTGTAACTCTGGCTATAGCAGAAGTAATCTGAAAGAAACGAAGAAACTCTTAATGAAATTTATCTACAGATCTCTTTAGCATCAATCAAATACTTTCAAACCTCTTCGCTTGAAAGAAGTTCATGGTTCATATCATCATTTTGTAATAGTACATTTAAAATATCGTCATCCAATTCAGCTAACTGAAAGGTGTACAGTTAAAAATTGTATGTTATGATTCTTTTAATTTCATAGGGAATGCATAACAGCGGTATTTTACCTGCTCAACCAATTCAGATCTCGCTTGTTGTGAATTTTCCCACAATAAGTCATCAGTCTCTTTGATATCTCTGCTATTAAACGTAGAACCATGCTCACAGTCGCTAGAATCCCATGTGATTAGTTGCATTGTGGGTAAATCTACAATTCCTGAAAAGGTAGCACCCTGGCCAACAGGTAGCTACAGTATATAGTATAATCGTGATAGCATAAATATGAATAAATAAATAGAAAAAGTGCACGATATACATAATGTATGCATGTTGTACATATATTGAGCCATTAACCAGGTGGAAATACAATAAATATTAACTTCTAGATACCTGAGTAACTAGAGGCTGTACACGAAGTTTTTCTTTAATGGATTGCAGCGTCATCTCAAAGCTAAATAATTGTCGATAATTTTATCAATTTTAGAAATTAGATTTCAATACAAATATTAATTTACATCATTAATTTACTTACTCCGCAGCATTTCTATCCATTTTATTTATGAAAGCAATTCGAGGAACACGATAACGATCTGCCTGACGCCATACTGAAAACGTTTGAGCCTATTTAATCGATATCAACAAAATATTTTTATAGGGAATATAGTCATGTTCAATGCATCTGCATCCCAAATTGTGACAAAAATATAGTCTGAACAAACCTGGACTCCAGAAACAGCATCAAATACAGCTACAGCACCATCTAACACCCTTAATGCTCTCTCAACTTCAACTGTAAAATCGATATGGCCTAAAACAATAAATGGATAGTTTTATAGAATTGAATCATCCTTGCAAAGATATTACATTGACCATAATGTAGTATTTAAATAAACTTGTAGTATATAACCTGGTGTATCGATTAAATTAATTCTATGTTGCTTCCATTGGAATGAGATAGCAGCTGACTGTATGGTTATCCCTCTATCACGTTCCTTTAAACACAAATTTATTAATTTACAGCTAATCAGAACGATGATTTGATGTGATGCGTTTCAAATTTCAGCTAAAAAATCTTAACGAACAGTACAAGACACAACATATCAATTGATTAAAAATAGAAAAAATAAGAACTTAATTCTGTACTTGTTGCATATAATCCATTACGGTATCCCCATCATGGACCTCTGTTATAGAAGTAAGAGATTACATTATACTGTAAAAAGAAATCACATTATAATGCAATAAAGTATTTACATTAAACCCGTACAATGATAATTTTATAGATGGTACAGAATTGAATATATATATATATATATAGTACTGTACTTAGCTGCAGATTATACAGTATTAATTAATTATATTTACAGTATGCAGGTTTTGTGTACAGTATTGAATATGTCTTCATTCAAGTAGACTCGTAAATGTTACCTCCAATGGTTTTAGTAAATCCAGAATAGAATAGCATCCTTTCGGTTACAGTAGTCTTTCCTGCATCAATATGTGCGATAATTCCAATGTTGCGAATCCTATCACAAGATGTAAAACAAGAATTTATTTTATTTTACGTTTACTGGATATACTGTATGTACATGTACAGTACTGTAGCTGATAATGCAGATATTCTACAATCTGTGGTCTTGCCTGTGAATTTCCGAGTCTTCCTTTACTAGCTTTTTAGAGCCTAAAATGTTAATAGATCCGGTAATGGCACAACAGGCTTAATCTGATCGCCTAACTTATCTTATTCTATGCTATACTAATTGAAAATTAATTCCAATTGCATAGTTTATCTTACCTAAAAGCCGAGCTGTCATGTGCAACCGAGAGCTGCGTATATGCTGCAAAGTGGACTACAATATAACATTTACATTTATATCATAATACAGTTTATAAAATTAACCACGATAGCTTTAGCATCATGCTCATATTCCAAATTCATCTTGAGTCATTTAAGATAGAATAACAGATTTATCCCATCGATATTTCAAAGAATAAAAGGAAAGTGCTAGCCTAATCTATCGTACTGTATGATGCAAACTCATTCAATGGAAAAGCTCACCTCAGCACCATCTGTATACTACTACTATACAGCGAAGCTGTTACTGTAGGAAAATCGAATGCCTGTTAATACCTGGTATATTCGAGATTGCAGCTTGATCATCATGGACTAGTTGCAAGAGGACGGAAAGAAATATAGTATACGAATTGTATAGAAGCTACTACACTTAAATAATGCGACAAAGTTGCGGCGTTTTGCACTTAAGAAATAGAACTAAAGTACTCTGCTGTTAAGTGTCTACCGCTGCTTTCATGATGAATCAATTATTAATTTATTTATTAATTTATTATTATCATTCCTACAATCTCAGCTTTAGAAACCCGAGGTTGCAGGCTATCAATGTACCGTCACTGCCCCTTCGTGAAGACGACTTCGTGTTGGGTGTATTGTAAGAAATTTGAGAGTACACTACAGTATGCTTAGTGCCAAAGTTGCACAATGTACTGTACACTGTACACTGTACTGTACTGTACATTCTACAATTTCAGTCAATTGCTTACGTCGCCATAGAGATGCAGCCACTTCAGTATCGTAGTCGTGCATGTTGAAACTTGCTGCGTACGAGTTAAGTAGTATCACTAGAGGTTAGTAGATAGTACAGTATTCTACAGCACAAGTGGCAAGTTGCAACTAGCCCAGTAGTCTTCAGCCCTTATAAATAAATAATAATAATAATAATTATTACCAATACTGTACGATTAAATTTCATACTGTATAGAGCATTAACAGCTATAGTAAAGTGATTTCTTGTAAATAAACTCTCCTTGATGAAAATAAATTTCATACCTTACGTTGCACCTGTAGAATCGATCCATTAGAACTGCAGCGATAAGTGCTTTCGTGATAGAGTATCCAGCGTTTCATTCGATCCAGCTATTCGCAAGTTAATTCTCCTACAGAAACAGCAGAATATAAACAAAGTAAGTTGATAGTCACAAAATGAATAATAGCAGTAGATAATTAATCATTTGAAGATCACAGCTACTGTAGTGTACAGTACATATTATACAGGTCTAGCTGCCTTCGTAACTAATTCATTCGTTGATGAATCGGCTTATCTAATGAAAGCATACATTATATTCTACTGTTTATTCAGTACTCTTGGTATGGCTACCAAAACCGTTGCAGACGAAGTTCCTTTCTTCGATCTGTGCACATTACTGGAGCGTATTAGTCAAGCCAGCGGCAAGGAGAAAAAGAAAAAAATTTATTCCGATTTTCTTAGCTCTTGGAGGACAGCTCATTTCAAACTGTATGGAAAGTCATCCACGGTAACGATACTATTATGGTGTGAATTACTGAAAGCTCTGCAATACAGTAAAATAATAATATATTCTTAGTGTAACATTGTAACGATATCATCTTATCTTTGTAGGAAGATAGCTTTTTTTCTGCAATGAGATTATTATTACCACAAATGGATAAAGAGCGCTTAGCATACGGCATGAAGGAAACTGCTTTAGCTAAATATTACATTGATATCTTGAGTATCAGTAAGGAAAGCCCAGCTGCTCAAAAGCTGATGAATTATCGTGCACCAGCAGCTGCCAAGCAAGATGCAGGTATCCCTAATTAAACTACCAATTTCTAATATGAAAGACTCTATGCAATAGTTTACACGTACGGTATACCCAATAATAAATGCTATCAATTTATTACTTAAATATTATATAACCACGATCAAAATATAGATATTTAATTAAATAATGTAAAGTAATATGGAATTTTTCATCCTACCAATGTTAAATTAAAAACAGTTTAAAATTTGTAACGATTTCTAGGCGATTTTGCAAGCGTCGCTTTCTTTGTTCTGAGAACAAGATGCCCAGAGAAAGGAACTTTATCTATTGCCGATGTAAACGAGTGTTTAGACAATATAGCTATGGCTAATTCACAAAGAAAGCGAGATGATGTCAGAAATAATCTACGAAAGTTGTTACGGAATACATGTGCTATGGAACAAAAATGGCTTATTAGAATGATTATGAAAGAGTTAAAAGTAGGCCTTAGCGAGAATTCTATTTTCAGCGTTTTTCATCCCGACGCCTCCGATCTGTTCAACGTTAGCAGCAGCTTATCAAAGGTTTCCTTTTGAATGCGACTCTTACAGATAGAATGTTAATATTCGATAAAAAGTTGCTGGTTTATATACTCATATACTAGCTACGTATACATTTTGATAGTCTTGTTGTTAAACTATGTACTATGATATGAGAATCAACAAATACGCCAAAGTTTCTTTTCTTTATCCTATGCTGCACATATGTATTATAATAGAGAGCTTATACAGTACGTCAAAGGAAAACAACAGTAAAAAAATGCTGCTATGTCCTTGATTATGTCACTAAAATACTAAAGGAGCATAATACAGTATATGACCTATGTGTTGTTTATCTTCTTCATGCTGTACTATTCTATTTCATAGTGTCAATGTTTGCGGTATATTCTTAGCAAATTTCGTAAACTTTCTGACCGTAGGTATGCTCCGACCTTATGGATCCTGACGTGAGACTTAATGAAACCTCAATAGAGCTATTCGTACCATTTCGTCCTATGTTAGCTGAAAGATGCCCTTTGCAACAAGTTGAAAAACTAATGAACCATGAAATGTTTTATATAGAATGCAAAGCAGATGGAGATAGAATGCAGCTGCATAAGGACGGAAATAAATACATGTATTTTTCTAGAAGGTTAGTAGAATACGCTTTTTAATTATTATCATCTAATAAAGTACTCTTTAAAAGCTAAGAAAAAATATTTGCTTTAGAAGTAATATCTATCAGACAGTACTTTGACAAATTTAAAAATTTATGTAAAGTAATTGTATGATAATTTTTAACCATTCATTTAGTTCTAAAGAATACACTTCTTCATTTGGAGCAACGCCTGATGAAGGATCCTTTACCCCATTTATCGTAAACGTTTTTAGTAGTCAAGTTCAATCTGCCATTCTAGATGGCGAGATGGTTGGTTACGATATGGAAAATGACTGTTATGTGTAAGTAGTCTACTTTTAGAGACTAGTAAATTATATGAGCAGTTTAAGTAGAAATACTTGATCTAGTGTCGTTAGAATAGTATACCTAAACGTATTCTTTAACCGGTTCGATATATGTAGTCCTCGTGGTGAGAATATCGATGTCAAAGCAGTAGGCAGAACGTCAGCTATTATACAACAATGCTATATGGTATTTGATATTTTAATGTTGAACGGTAAAAAATTAGCAAACCATTCCTTGCATGAACGACTCGGATACTTAAAGCAAGTATTCACTCCTATACCTGGTCGAATCATGGTAGTCAAACAACGGCAAGCTACAAGTAAAAAAGATGTTTTAGACTCACTTAATGAAGCAATAGATACTAGGGAAGAAGGCATCATCATAAAAAACCCAATTTCCACTTACAAGCCGGATCAGAGAAAAGGTACAAGAAATAAAGTATACGAGTATGAAGCGTTTCAATTTTGTTTAATCACATTTACTTATAAGCTAGTTTATGCATTTTACTCAACAGGCAGTGGATGGTTTAAAATTAAGCCAGAATATGTAGATAGCTTGAGCGATCAATTGGATCTATTAATAATTGGAGGCTACTTTGGCGTTGGCCGACGTGGTGGCCTAATTTCTCACTTTTTACTTGGGGTAGCTGTACCTCCGGAAAATCCTAGTGAACACCCTAAAGTATTTCAATCTTTCTGCAAGGTTGGTCAATGCTTATGGCAATAGATCCAATGCTATCCAAATTTTCTCATTATTTCATTCAATTAACAGTTTAATTTGTGATAAACAAATAGGTGGGGTCAGGATATACTATTGCTGAATTAAAAGAGCTTGGAGAGAAATTAAAACCCTATTGGAAACCCATGAATCCTAAGAAACTTCCACCATACTTTCAATTGATGTCTGAAAAGCCAGACTTATGGATAGAACCGATTCATTCTAAGATTGTACAAATCAAAGCAGCCGAAATTGTACCTTCAACTGACAAGTATTGACGGTTATTCAATACGTGTGAATAAGATTAGGTACAAACTAAGAAATTCTCCTATTTCTCCCAAAGATTTAAATGCAATTGTACCTTGCGGTACCCAAGGGTAGAACTTGTTAGAGAAGACAAATATTGGTATGAATGCATGGATCTAGATGAACTGGATCAACTAAAATCTGTAAGTAATTTATTCATTTAGAAGCATATCATGACGCTTTTTATGAAACCTGTATTTGTGATGCATGCTTTATATAACATTTCAACTTTATAGATTGCAGAAGGAAGATTGGCGTACCAACATGCAGACGAAACCAGCGAAACATTAATGTTTGGGCCTTCCAAAAAAAGGCAAAAAGCAAATATTCGACCTGAAACTGTTTGCACAATTGCTCCTCAATTTCGAACGGCAGATATTAGTGACGTAAAGCAGGCAAGCTCTAAGCATTTAATCAGCATTGTTTACAAAATTTTCACTGCTAATTAAGCCATTTCCATACTACATATTTCTAAGTATACGTATAATTGAAATCTAGGTCTCACAAGTATTTTCGGGTAAAGAATTTTGTGTAGTGAGTGGACCGAAACACAATCCAAAAGCCTCAGTTGAAAAGCGAATTGTAGAAAACGGTGGTACATTTGTGCAAAATCCAGGAATGGAAACATTTTGTGTTATAACTGATCGTAAAACGATACGTGCTCGAAATATCATTAGGTAGACGATGCATTTATTCGTACGCATATACCACAGATAAAGCTTAAGATTAATTTTTATTTTGTCCCATAATTACTTGCATCTTATCCTTAAAATAGCCAAAATATTTATGATGTCGTAAAAGTTGATTGGCTGTTAGATTCATTGGTAAGTCAAGTATTGTCATCTAGCAGCAATTTAAGTCATCCAAATAAATTTTATTATGTCGGAAATTTTCTCTATAGGCTGCAGGTAGATGCCTAGAATGGCAACCTAATCAAGTAATTCACAGTTCGCCTAAAACTGCAGAAGTTTTCGCGAAAGAATACGATAAATACGGAGATAGTTACACTAAAGATATTGACAACCCTGTCGCTTTAAAAGCGATCTTCGATAAAATTAACAATGAGGTCAAAGGAACATACTTTCATATAGTTCAATAATGTCTTTCAGTCAATGGAGTATTTGTTACTCAACGTATACCTTGATGATATTCTCTCAGGATGATTTAGTAAGTACTGCAACACAAAAAGAAATTTGCGATGTAGAGATGAGGTACTTCCCTGACGAATCTCCCCTAGGACTCTTTAGAAGATGCAGGTAATAATAAATTTTATCAAGTGTACACTTTGTTGTAACTCGAATTTAAAGCTACACCTGTAGAATTGCTAATTAATAACAACTTACATTTGAAATCTTGTAGGGCTTACTTCGATTGGTATCGTCAAGTTGACAATGACGCGACCGTAAGCAATTATGCAGTTACTATACCCTATAGTTCATATAAAACTAGTATGTGCTAAGTAAGTTTTCCGTTCTATTTAGCGCATACGAGATAGTCCCCTAGACTTGATTGGACTTAATTTCAGATATTATGGAGGAACTATATCTAGCATTTTAGATCGTCATGTTACTCATATCGTGTTTGATCCAAGGTAAGTTGCTAAAGTTGCTAAACTGGTCATAACTTACAATTTTGTACATATTTAATTTTTAACGGTATGTGTTTAATGTTGGATAGCGATTTATCTCGAATGCAAAAACTGCGAAAGTTAGACAAAAACAGAAAGTTATTACGTCACTTCGTCGGCTCAGAGTGGGTGACAGCTTCGATTGATGCCGCTTCTCAATTAAGTGAAAGAAATTATGAGCCATTAATGCCTCGAGATAATTCAAGTGACTCTGAATATTGATCTTAAAACATTAAAAAGTGATGAAATATCTTGCTAATCGTAACATTAGTTCAGTACTGATTTGGGCGATTAGTTAATATTATGTAGATATTGGCATTGACGTGTTCGTATGCGCGAAAAGACCTATAATTTGGATGATGAGATACTTCATCTTTTGTTCCTAACAGCATTAAATATCATTTTAAGTAATTGGCGATGCGTATTTATCTTACTGTCAATGACATAATATCGTTTCTTTTAATACGCTATATACCTAGCGTGCATTCACACGTTTTAGAATAGAATTTATTAAGAACTGATATTATTAACGAACCTGTAATAAAGATTTGAATTACTTTAGATTTATGATTCTATGTACCTGTGTAAATTTTCAACGAGTATTTGTGACTAAATACATAATTCGTGAATACTATCAAAAAAATTACGGAATCGGCAATGACGATTTATGTAATCTCAACTATCGGTAAATGTAACGAAAAGTCGTAAATTCAGCTGATAAGATTCATGATGAAACAAATGATAAAAGAAAATGATATCATTATCATCAACAATAATTATTAGCGAATATCGTCGATATACGTATACTGTATCACTCAATTACAAACTAGAGTGAGAACCTAAATATGTTTTCAATCGAGATCGCTATCCCTTCGGACAGTCCGATCGTATAAATTAATAATTAATCCCTACAAGAATGAAGCGATGAATTAGCTATCGTAACAAAGTTTAGAATTAGTTCTAAAATTGTCACTGATATGGTATGATACTAATAGATAGCTCAGTAAGTACATGAAGATTCTAAAGTGTTTAAATCTGTGAACCAATAATTTTATTCTACCGTACGGGTATGACTTGGATCTTGTAGGGAGTTCTTGTGAATACAGTTTAAAAAGAATAGTACCGTACATTCGTAAAGTACACTTTACACAGAAGATACAAGCAAGCATGGACTTCTAGATTACTTGGTCAAAGTGTTTTTTATTTCCAAATTTAAAACGGTTACCGAATCATTGCTTTATTTGATGACGCATAAGTTACTGGATTTAGCCCAGCGTAAGTTACTGAATCATTCACCAATTATATTTATATTGTACCATGATTTTAATAAACTAGGAGAGTAAATTCAAATATACTTGTATACGTATAAACCACCCCAACTGTGTATTCATCTAAATTTCCGTACATATCACCTTCAATTGATGGGTCTTTGAGTAAACTTTATATCAAAAATTGCAACGAAGACCTCTCCTTCTTAGACCTTTACGGATATTTGGTGTAAAAGTATAGTATGTCAAAAAGGTGACATTTTTCTTCTGAAAAACACGTAATTGCAGACAATATAGACATACAGTACGTACAGTATTCCAAAAATTCAGCAATGTGTCATTTTTTTAGAATTGTCGATATTTTAACATCTTTCTTAATTAAATACTCAATCAGAAAACGCCTCAGTTATATAATTTGTGGATCCTGGACCCTTAATACTGAAAATACTGATTGTTTGTATCTTAACAGTAGCAAATAGGATAAAAAAATTAAGGCAATCCATGATCCGCGTTAACGTAAGCACCGTGCAATATTAAATCAATTATAAGGGAAATCAATTTCCGTTGGCTAAAAAAAAGCATTCAATGAGATTGTACATTTTATTATTGCTTTTTCTTATCAGATTTCTCTAACTTCGACGGTCTAATTAAAAATATTTTTTCACCATCCGGGAAACATGTAAGCTTCGTATTTCCTGCTTGCCCTTTACCTGAAAATTTAGAATTACATACTCGGTGTAATATACTACCACCTGTTACACCGACGGCAAGACCAATTAATGGTTCAGCAGTTGCCATTGTATAGCCAACTATCAAGCTAGCACCAATTACTAACCCAGGCACCCAAGAACCTTGAACTATCATATCAAAACAAATATCAAATTTGGCGCAAACTTCATCAATAGCAGGCTCAAGTAGATGACGTATATCTCTTATACGTTCAACACCGAGATTTCGATATGACACAAAGGCCATGATTTGCAATATCGCATCAAGGTAATACTTGTTTTTTATATCGTGTCTCATAAGAGAATAATATACGAATAAGAAATTACGAGCGTTAATCAGACAAGTTTTGAGAGTTTTTTGACCAGATCGTGGAGTAGTATATAAATATAAGATAATTTCTTCGAAGAAACCGATAAGAGAAAGGTAATCATCGGTATCTGCTGTAGATGTTTCCATTTCCACGCCAACTTCTTTCAGAGTCTTATCTAATGAGGATCTTAATTCTTCATGTTGTTCGTTGCTAAGCCTTAAACTTAGTTCACTATCTTGCTGATTCTCCTTTATATAATTTAGATCGATATCACGCATTATAATTTGTTTTTTTCCCCCGTTTTTCGTTTCAGGAGCAGTTAGCTCCCGATCGAATAGAATAAGGAACTGTTTACCACCGAATAAAGCGTTGGTGTCGCTTTCATCGAATTTATAAACGATCTCATAATTTTCAAATTTTTCAGCAGGAATTAAAGGAAATAAACACTTCAAGTTGTCTTTAATGAATTCGATCGGTTTATCTTCATAAGTTGCTTTCTTTCCCATTTTTTATTTAACTGTAAAGATAATCAAACGAAATCAATGAAAGTTGTATGAACTGTTGTGGTTTAGTCTCAACATAAAAAATCGACAAGAATGCAAAAACCTTACAAGTATTACTGTACAGTGTACAGTACAGTACAGTACTGTACAGTACATTAGATTGCATACTGTACAGTACAGTACAGTACAGTACAGTAGAAAAAATGAAGAGAAAGAACTGTATCGTACTGTACAGTACAGTAGTTGCTAATACAGTACGGTACAGTATGCTGCTAAGTTGATTTAGTACAGTACAGTACAGTACAGTACAATACATTATACAGTGTACAGTGTACAGTATAGTACGGTTTCTTTGGTACTGTACACTGTACAGCATCTCTTTTCTTTTTAGTATACTGTACTCTGTACAGTAGCGCATACAGTACAGTACAGTAGTGCAAAGTACCGTACAGTGTATAGTGTACAGTACTGTACAGTATAGTACTGTAGGGTTTCTTTGGTACTGTACAGTACAGTATCTCTTTTCTTTTTAGTACAGTGCATAGTATACAGTACAATTATTTTTACTGTAGCAGCGCACTGTAGCGTTCCGCATCAAGCACTAACTGAGAGTACTGTAGTGTACAGTACAGTGCAGTAGAAGCGCACCGGTAAAATAAACTTCCACATGATTGCTATTCGCTCTACAGTACAGCACTGTCTGTATTTATTAATTAATAATTACGGTAGTTCAATACAACAATTTCCCCTACATACTGTATTCTGGGTATTGTGGGTATTATATTACTGTACTGTATATCTACAAGACAACGCTACTCGAGAAGGTATTCCATACAACAACGTACGCGTAACTGTAAATCATAGTCTGTAATAGCGCTTCTCGTGTGATGAGATGATGGTATTCCAGTATATACTAACTGGAAGTAGAGTTTTAAACCCAGATCTTTTCGGGTTTTCTTTTATCAGATTCATTAGACTGTTCCGTAGTATCTCTATCTACATCACAACTACTGGAAATACGAGTATACTCGTATTCCATATGCCAGCGTGCGCGCACCTGTAATGTCACTTCTTTCATGAAAGAGGTTCGTTCTACACCTATACCAATTAGAAGTGAAATTTTGAATCAAGGTCTTTTCGTTACCAAGCCCCAGTATAGTATTGTATAGATTAGAGCTGAAATCGGTCATGCAATGGAGAGCAATACTATTACCGATTCCATTTTCCTATTCAACGGAAGATTATTGCAGTGCTAGATGTGAATAACAATTTGATATAGTTGTCTGATATGAATACGAGTGTATAATAAATTTTTCGTATTCATTTTCTGTAACGGTCTATGTAATGTAACTTAGTATTTGTGATTGTAGACTGTTAGCCATGTGTAGTATAATGTACGGTAGATATTTATCCTAAGAGATATTGACTTCATGAATAGTTTATCAATAAAGGAAATGATCTCATAATGAGGTAAATACAATCATTGGAGCTTAATACGGTTTGAAAGGGGCTTTGACTACGCTCACTTCTACATAATATAATAATTAAGCAGCACAGGTGATGTCATAGAAGTAAATAGGAAAATCTATTTTTCTTACATAGTGGACGAAGCACTGCATTGTAATTATAGGATCATAGTTGAAAACATTAATAAAAAATGTAAACCTTTTGAAAATTTAATATATACTAACAAAGATTATTAATAATCATGATAGAATACCATGTTATTTTCTTAAAGTATAACGGAACTACTTTCTTCGATGCCTATATCATTATTTATTAATTCTGTCCATAAATTGTATATTTCCAAGTAGTAGATCATAGTTCCTTGAATTAATAATAATTTAGATAAGAAATCTGTTTTTGTCTGATTTTGATATCTAAACCTGCTCTTGTTGGTGATTGGGTTGTTATTAAAATAATAATAGGTTCTGCATTAAGTACAAACTCCTATGTCAATTTGTATACTCATAAAATATCGTCTATCTGTACTAGTTAACAAGGAGAAATGTGCCTGAAGGGCCCCTAGATCGTCAATACCCTTGAATATCTGTGGGTTTTTTATTTACTGTCTTCCCATCATTTACAGTAGAGTTACTAAGCAAAAAGTTAATTAATACAAATCTAAAGAACGACTATTGATCCTCGGCTAAAATTTAGAGAAAAGAACAATCTATACATAGCTGCGGTTTTCTTTAAAACGCATGGTTTGTCATTTCAACAAGATTGCTTTATATATAAAAATAAAAATTGCGTCATCCAGACGGTCTTTATAAAAACTTTATACTTTACATCATTAATATTAATAACGAACTTTCCATCTTCATTCAGCATTTCAGTTATAAGGTATTTGATCGTGATAGTAGCATGTATGCCCTCATAGTCATTTTATCAGTATATTACTATTTTATTTAAGCACCAGCGATAACATTTCTATCATATTAGTCGTAGTCCTAATTATTAACAACAAGTAACATGTAAATATCATTTTGTATTATGGTATTATCTCTGGATGAAAGATTTCAGGTAGGATAAGCATTGGTAGCTCTTAACAGACATCCAAAATTGGACGTAGCAGGTGCAATAAAGATGTTAAGAATGATAGTGAAAAATGTCTGGCGACAATTGCTGCCGGCAAAACTATAATGGAGAATTAGCCTGTACCTGTGAAAGTTAATACCCTAAATTAGCCAATTGTATGCATATAAATATGATACAAAGATGATACACTAATGTTTGAAATGACAGGATAGGGTTTTATGCACAAAAATGCTAGAGATTTAAACTGTTTATTATCGTTGTTAAGTAGTATAATTATACAATAGTTATCCAATGTTGATTTTGTTGATCTCAAATTGCGAACTTTTAAGAACAGTAGGTTGTACACGTTATGAAACTAATTTCCGGTCGAGTTACATACTTTATCAGGCAGAATACTTTTTTATTGAGAAAATACTTACCATTTATGACACATTAGTGAAGAGAAATCACGAAGTAAAATAAGCTAAATTGGAAAAATATTTTAAAATAGCATAACCTCATCAAGGTTAAAGAAGTCTTATTAGTATAAATATTGGTAACTACAAACTTAAGTTCCAATGGATGTGAATTGATAGTTTTCGTTTATTTCTATTTTTAACCAATGAATTTTTAGCTAGAATATCATCAAAGATTTTGAAATATTTCGAGAAATTGGTAATCTTTGATAAGTGTATCCTTTCTAAAATTTGGTTTTAACCCTACAAATATTTACACTATCATTAATTGTTTGATCAATTTTTGTAAATATTTTAATTTTATAGTTAAGAGAAAGAAAAAATTTCTCAAATCACGTTGTGTAAGTTTGCAAAGGATTAAAGCAGATGCTGAAAATTCGAAAGCATTTTCTAAGACATCAATGTACCAAGTAGCTTGTTTAAAATTTGCCAGCGATAAAGCATTACTTATTGATTACATATGTTAATCACTAATTATATCATATAAATTAAGAAAAAGTACTGTCGATATTGTCGCGTAAGACTACCGACCAAATCGATATTCACAATCATGGTGTAATCAATTTTTATATTGTCTTGGAAACCTACGTTGATCATTTACTTTCTAGGGCTGCGTAAATCTTATAAAAAAGCAGTTAGTAGTTGCTATTACGAAATACGGGAATGATACACATCAAGATTATTAAATAGAAATTGCGCATTTCTATTTGATTAATTCTTTATATAGTCTCTTGTAATCGATAGCAGCTATAATAAAAGGCCCCTTTTGAGATCAATCTATGTAACTAAGGATTATAAACAGCATTGTTTTGATGATATAAACGTTCATCTTCCTATTAAGCTAACATTTAATAACGAACAACTCTTGTTTATCCGTAATGCTCACAAAAACTATTTTAATATTCCAGTTATACATTTACATTGATGCATAGCTTATTTTTCACCACGTATACCCAATACATTTGATTTTTGTGATCTAAATGGTAGTGTCAAACAGAAAATGTATAGGTATGTAGCAGGATTCTACAGTACAATAATGCATTATTATAATTCATGGAATCAGCTGATAACATCTAGAATGAAAATAAATTGCTGGGATTGTTTTGAAAGCAGGCATAGCTACCACTCAAACAAGTTTTATGAACCAAAATCATTACACGATGGGGTATTTAACTGTTAATTAAAGTATTATGATAGATTATCTAAAAATAGAGATCAATTTTATCAGAAAATGCAATTAAATAATCATAACTAGACCGGATATACTTAAAATAAAATGATAAGAATAACTAATATTATTATTTCAGTTAGATCATGGAATTTGTACTAAGCTATTGTTATAATAAATTTATGTGATGTGGTTTGTAATTGATTATTGAGACAGTAGGGTGTATATTAAAATTAGCTATATCAAATGTAGTATGAAATCACAACCTATTTAATGAATGAAATGATTGTCATAAACATTAAATCAACAATATTGAATTATTAAAGTCTTATGGCATGATATTCAACTATTGTCAATAGATAGTCTCCATTCTAGGCGATGACGTAAAAGATGGCTGTTAATTACGCCAAAAGATAATCATTATCCATCTTATAAGCTCATTGTATTAGCTAAATCATGCGAATCTTATTATTATGTTGTTTTTGTATCGTATGACAGCCGTAGTTAAGAGTTACAATAACCATGTCGATAAACTTGATAAAGGTAGATTAGATAATTCATAAAACTGAGCATCACGACTGATTCTACAGATTGAATAATATTAAATTATTGTGATAATCGTGATGTTACAAGCCATTACTGAAATAAAAAATTTGCCGGATCGATATTAAAGGATGTGCCAAGACATCGAGTAGCTTATTAAATGTAATTTCCCGTATAACATATCAATGGTAATTACGTATGTGTTACGTACTAATTGATATGAGAGATAAACAAGTATGTATGCATTTATACGAAAATTACTTCCTAAGCACTGTCAACAAGTGGGCTACAATGTGTGTCCAGACTTCAAATAATATTTTATAGCTTGTTATGATGTCGGGTAAAAGGGTTCGTTTCTTAAACGACTGAATCCTATTGAATTTGATATACAATACTGCGGTTATCCGATTATTGTCAATTCTTTGAAGGATGATAATTCTTCGTATTCCCAAACAATTTACTCCATGTATTGACATATCTGGCAACCAATTATAAACTTACAGAAGAATATAGTATTCTGCATAATTAATAATTTTATTATCATGGCCGGGCATAAACAACTATGACAATGCAAATAAATATACAATTTCGAGACAGTCAATTCAATAGATCTATTGAAATCATATTATTTATTACGTATAATTACCTTTTCAAGTAAATTTTTTTAGTTCCACCGGGCCTATAGTTAAAATCATGATCCTATAGCCTTAAATTATACCAAAATAGTAGTGAAAGAGGTTATTTTCGACATTTTGTGATCGAACTTCGCGTGGTAGGGTACTGTACTTGACCGCAGCGTCTTGATTAATTGAAAAAAATCATAGCATCCTACAAGAAGAGTGTACAGTAAGAGTGAAGGATTAAGAAACCACTTTCCTGATAAGCTTCAAATTGCTAATTGCTTAATTATCGTATTATTCTGTATTCCTCTTTAACGCCAATCTCGCAAATAAATTCATTAAATCATAATTTATAGCTTTAGAAATTGAAATCGTCTATCAAATTATCGGTAGGTGCACATCACAGAACGTCAATATGAATTCTAGTTTTAATAATACCATCAATAGCACGATTGCAACTAC
The DNA here is from genome assembly GCF_000150275.1 of Trichoplax adhaerens. Lineage (NCBI taxonomy): Eukaryota > Metazoa > Placozoa > Uniplacotomia > Trichoplacea > Trichoplacidae > Trichoplax > Trichoplax adhaerens. The sequence continues at coordinate 4,571,820 of NW_002060945.1, read as the reverse complement.
CGCAGGTGGGGTTGTTGCAACTATCAGCCCTGGTGAACAAGCGATGCGAACAGCTTTCATCGTTATTACTGTTGTATATATCTTGGTTATGATTGTAGCTATACCTGGTAATTTTTTGATTTTATGGATTACATTGGCAAACAAAAAAATGCGAACACCGACCAATTTATTGGTATGCAACTTGGCTCTTGCCGGATTGCTGTTAGCATGTATACGAATGCCGATTAAAACTTACGAACTAATCTATCCTACTCAGACGCTATTCTTTTACCCGTTTAGCACCTCCGTATGTAAAATGGCTCAAATTGTACCGGCATCATGTATCACGTCCATATCTATTACGTTAACGACTATTTGCATCGATCGCTTTATTTCAGTTATATATCCAACAAAGCGCCATCTACGAATGACATTAGTAAAAGTTTATATATTTCTTCCGGCATCTTGGTTATTATCATTCTTGTTTTGGACACCTTATGGAGTTTTTGTTGACATCCTCCATTTAAACGGCGGTTTTAAACGTTGTGTCCCAACTTGGCCGCAAAATCCTCAATTGGACATTAATATTACTGATTCTCATAACCAATCCGTATATTATTTACAATTCTCAAAAATGATAATATGGTTACTTTTTATCATCTTTGTCTTTCTATTACCGGCTATCATTATGACAACCTTGTACGCAATTATTGTTAGAAAATTATGGCAAACAGGACCGGGCGATAAGCATACGGTACCACCAGTTGGTACAAGACCAACGACCGGTGGACGACGTGATACACTTACTAAAGAGAATCATGGGTTAAAAGCTAAAAGACGAGTAGTTAAAATCTTTATTACTTGCCTTGTCTTATTTATCGTTACCAATTTACCCTATTACTTGATCTTTGTCTTAGTGGATTTTCAATTAATTGTGATCCGAGATTTCTACTTGATCTACACTGTGATCAACGTTTTGATTATTTTAAACTATACTTGCATCGCATATAACGCAATTATTTACGGCTACTTTAATAAAACATTTAAAAATAATGCACCAAAATGGATACGCCGTATTGCTCGAAGATGCAATTCATCTCGCGTGGAACCATCATCGTACTCCCTTAATCCTGGTAGCGTGGCGCCGCAAACGCGTGCTGACGAAGTATCAACGTAGCCTTAAATTACCAGTTTAATTAATTGATCGAAATGTCAACAAGCTAAGTTAATGCTGGCATTTCAATGCAAATATAATTACTTACCATGATCATTTTCCCATCGATATTAAGCAAGAATTTTTGGCTTTGTTGTATCAGCGTTATCTTTAATTGAGTGTCATATTATTGATTTCAATGCTAGCAAAAATTGTCGGTAGTGACCGATTGATATTTATTTTAACAAATACGGTATCTATCGAAGAATTGATATGTTTATCTTGATCAAAATCGAACATATCATAACTATAATTTTGATACTATCCAAGTCTGTTATCGTCAGTTAAATAATTTGTAATACTTTAATATAGTTCCTTCTCTTCCGCTGTTCATTGTTATTCTAAAACATTTGATCAATGAAACTTAATTTAACAACATCTTTGAAAACTATACTTTTTTACTCTCTTTGAAGTCAACAATAATATCAACAGATAAATAATCAGAGTAATACTTGGTTACGTGACTTAACAAAATGACAACAAATATTTGCGATAGTTTCAAAAGGAATAGAGATTCTGATGTCTTCGAAGAAACAAGATGCATTACCATCTAAACAGCAGCATTTCTCAACGAGGGTTCACTCATACTCACTATTTATATTATTTATTTTGATGGGAAGGTGCGTAAAAAATATTATTCAATATGATATCTAAACCATTATATAACGCTTTTCAAGTTCATAAACTTTCAATAGATATTGTATTAGCCGTCAAACCGTTTAATAAATAATGAATTTTGACGAATTTTTTTAGTAATCGCTAAGTTTGATGTTGATAATTGCTTAATTATCATTTAATCAAGTCATATCCTAAACAAATTTTCCATCCACCAGTTCCATTTTTTTCTTAATAAACCGCATATCGATCTTGTACAATGTAAATTCAAGGTCATCAATGATTAAAATTTCCCTGTATATTACGGCTCTTTCTTTGTTTCTGATCATTTTTTTAATTCTACAAGTAAACTACATGGGAAAATGTTATTTTTTTAACGATGCTTATCGATACGTTTAGAATTACTGTATTATGACCAATTAGTTTAATTTACATGAAATGTAATAAAGACAAAAATTTCTGTTACAATATTGAAGTGTTTATAATAAACTATTGGATCTTTAGTTCTTTATAGCATTAGCACTGCATTAATTGAAAGGTGATGTATGTAAATATCATTACTTACGTTTATGATTCACTTGCGGTGATACGCTGTTCTTAAAATTAAAGTTATTATATTTCTCCTATCGTTAGCTATTGACTAGTAAAATTATGAGCTAATTAATGATGTAATAATTTTAATTTTAATATGTGAATTGTTGTAGGATTAGCCTTGTTCATGTAACTATAAGCTATAGTTATAATTTGATTATGTAATTGAACGGACTAATATTAAAGAAAAATATAATTACTATCGTAAAAATAAGGGATAATTGTATCGATGATTATAAAATATAGCAGCCAATCAAGAAGTGCAATTTCATGCCTGTGCTAATTATATACTATTAACTATCTTAAAAAAATTTTATCTGCTTCTGTGAGTCGCTAATTCTGTAATATTTTACGACATTATCTATCCATCTAAAAATAAACATAAGTATTTTGATTAGTTATTATTGTACACGTTTGGAGGATCATACTAGAGGATAAAGTCGTTACTTTGAGGTAATAATTGTAATTATTAGATCGTACCGTAGAATGTACTGTATTTTATCGTCTTCAGAAGTTCTAGAATAGGATTAGAGAAAGATATGGGTATTAAGAATACCGTGCCGCGAGAAGTATTGCTATTTCGGTTCTAAAATTCATTAATTAGAAAAGTCTTAGCTTTAAGGTTACATTTGAAGACAGCAGCATTGGTTGTGAAAGCTATTATTAATGTCAAATAAGCATAAATCGCCTTATTCCTTCTAGATAGCTTTTAAAATTAGTTTTTAAAACTATTAAAGTGATTCTGTTTCCTCTACGTTGATTTCGTAAGATAGGAGATTGGAATAAATTGTAGTTTAAGTGCTCAGAAAAATTTTTTGTATATTTTCCATCTCAATATTCTTCCAAGTTCTCCATATTTATTCCGAGTTTTCTAATTGAGATATGGTATATAACTGTGACAGTTAAGGTTTTAGTTTAATTAATAGCATTAATTGTCTTAGCGAATAAACTGTAGTCTTTAATATGTTATGTTTTACAACGATAGTAATTTAAATTAGAATACGAAACTGAAATTGACATAGTATTATTATTATAGATCAGAAAAGTAAAGTTTTCATTACACTTTTTACAGATACCAGTGGAGTTAGTGGTATACATTAGATTAATGTCAGTATAGAATTACGAGTGATCACTTCTTATTTAAAGACGCATAATATCATTATTGATATTACTGTTAGTTGTTTTTATTTATTTAACTGTGAGTTAGGAAAATATTTGATGATGCTCTAGTACTTTAAAATGAGCGTATCGTGGGCTGATATTAAATTGATTAAGCCACCTTGATTGATTAATAAATTACAAGTAGAAATTAAAATTACTCTCAATGGATCGATTCTATATAGGCTGTTGCTACTAAACAATTTTTAACAATAAAGTAATTATAGCTTCCTAACAGAAGTTAGCCCGCGTTAGATTAGACGCCGGGCAATTAAAAAGCTAACAGATTCTTAATTTTTCTTCAATTGAACGTGATTATTAGTCGCCGCTCTTCAGCTAAATTATAATTTTAGCTATGAAAGGCATGTAATTTATTATTTTTAACTCTGATTACTAAAGTAGTACTTGTAAATTGTAACACTTATATTCGCAAATCTTATATTTCTCGTAGTTTATCTTTTTCATCAATGTAGTGATTTTGCTGTATCGTTGTCTTGGCTTATAAGTTATAGGCAATTTCGTTCATATGCCTTACGGTAGATGGAGCTTGTGTTTGCCAAGTATTTTTAATATGAAGCTAAGTTACTATAGAACTGATCTAATTTTCGTTATCAGTTGTACGATACATGTTTTAGAAATGCATCAGATTAATCACCTCTCCCTGGGTCGACGCCCTGTAGTAATGCATCTTGTTGATGGGACACAATATAAAAATTTATATTATTCTGTGCACGGTGATGTGAAGATATGGTACTGTATGCTACATTGTAATTATAATAGCTATTGATCAATTGGATTACTGTTATGGATAAATAAGGTGGTTATCATTCTACAACTGCTTCCGAGGACATAAACTGTATCTTATTATGCAGTATGTTAAGAAATTTTAAAATTTTGCTTTAGGGTTTTTCGCCTATAGATAGCATTTACTATTGAGGTGATATGCCCTTCCTTTTGTATAGATGCATAGAAACATATTGTTTACTGTTGCATAGGAAGTCTAGGTTAATTGAAGTATGTATTATAATGACAGTCTCATAAATCAATCGCTTTTGAGAATTTAATACAATACAACTAGCAGATACGAGTTTTCTAATTATATAAGGATTACATATGCATAAAAATACATGACGTAGTCACCGCCCATCGGTCTGCATAACAAATGGGTAAAGCTACTGTGATGTCTTTCGTACAGTTCTAGGTCTACAATCATAATGGATAGGTGATAAAATAGTAAAATAGAAGTAATATAATTTAATTTCAGAAAGATTTTATTATGAGATAATAGTATCAGGCATACAGTATATACAGATAAAGTTATAAATATAATCGCTCAGCAGCTATCACAACATGTCATCATATAAAACGAACCTAGTTTCTATCCTATTTCAGACCATCATTGAAATTAATAATCTGAATTATTATAAATTGATAATCTATAAATAGATTTCCGTATACATCTACTTAACCTTACGACAGATTGTTGTTCGCATGAGGTGTATGTAAAGCTGTGTCGTAGAGCTTTATTAAAAGTAACTTCGTTATCACTTATCCTCGTTTTTGTACAGTCTTAGCAAAGGTCTCTGCTATGTTATATCTAATTTAGAACCTACCCTAATCTGGCTCTGTTTAGAAATGGTATATCAATTATTCAGTAATTAATTGAAGACAATTTGTGTGTAATTAATTCTGTTCTATATTTATTCTTTTCTTATAGCACATCTATGCTATGATTATTTCTGAAGCTATAATTCTTAGTCTACATTTATTCGTATAATCTCAAGTGTATTACTATCACCAATAGATGTACAATTTTTGTGACAAAAATACATTACGAGCAGAAGAGGTATATTGGTATTCTTTAAAATTTGAATTACGCATCTTAAGATTAGCATATTGTAACAATCGTACGCTACTTTCTTTTAATTAATTCTAACCTCTTATACATCAGCGATAAATTACGGTATTGAATTTAATTTACTTCTTTGTGCATTAAACTTAAATAATATTTATATATTTTCATGCAACATCACCCGCACAAATCATGAAACCGGAGTAATGCCATCAGAGGCTGATAATACATTACTGCATCTAAATTAAAGTGACTGCTGTTACATAGCGCTAATTAACACATGCGAGCATATGAAATTATAACCATATGTCTTAATACAACTAAAATAAGTCCTAATCTATCTCCTAAATTATGTATTAGCAACATAACCTAAACATGTTACTATGCAAAGGTTGCGGATTTATCGCAGCCATTTCTACCTATAAACATTTCTATAGTATATGAACTAGTCTGTAACCTTAATTGCTAGTTATTTATAATAATCAAAACAATAAATTTACACTTCACGGTGATCTGACAGTGTGATAATTGTACAACTTTCGACGTGCTCTATAATAGAAGAGTGAATATTACTGCTTATAATGTATTACGGCGCAATAAATTCGCGTATTAAGTGACTTTGGTTTCTATCGCCGACTACTAATCAATACGTGTATTTGAATTGTTCCTATTAGCTAAAGTTTAAAGATGTAGCCTATCATATCAAGGATATTACAATAATTACTGAAATATCCTAATGTATTTTAACGGGTTCAGAATTTATTAATTACAGTATACCGTTAGCAGTTATTCAATTTTGTATGTGATGGACTGCATTAGATTGATGTCGACTGATATGCATCAAAACAACAAATAAACTTATATAAGGCATATGGTAGTAGATATAGGTAAATTATAAAGCCCTTCCATTCTCTGCACTTTATAACAATTTATAGTATGTTATTTTGATGTTACTGTTTTCTGTATATTTGGTGATCGTGATTAGCTCAGACTTTTAATACTACAACAGCATAGTAATGCTGAGTCACTGTAGTATAATTATAGCATTATTTGTAGCTAAGTTATTTGCAACATCTATGTTATTCCAAATAGAATGACCTTGAAATACGGCTTGTTTACAGCTATTTTTTCTAATGGAATGTTACGTCATCTTTATTTTGATCGGATAGTATAAACATCAAAATGACAGAAATGTAGGCAAACAGTAATAGTATCGCAACTTATTATGAACAGTATACAGAAAGAGAAGGTTATTCCATATTTTGCCCGTACAGTAAAGATTAGGTGGACTACCTGTAACACTGTAGGGTCGTTTCTTAATAGATTGAATATACTATTGTACTGCAATGACACTGTCAAATTACGGCTGATGGACAATAAATCGTGTTCAGTAGATTACATGATTAGCAAATGCTTGATTAATTAATTAATGTATGCTTTTACATAAGGATGGTAAAATGGAACTCAGTCAAGTGCCAGTAACGGTCTATAGATATAGAGTAGTAGTACTAATATTGGATCTAATGCTTCACATTTGCAATGTTATAGAAGATAAAGTTATACTAACACCAGTATATCACTGGTGATAATCATGGGCGTCTCCATGCAATTCCTTACATTAAAGTTTATTCTACCTTTCTTAAATATTGATACTTGATACTATTATGTATTCAAATAAATAAAACAACTGCAATTCTACATTATATCAAAGTTACAGTAGGTAATACCTTAGCACCATAGCAGCATATCAAAAATGTACGGACAGTAAGGTATACTGTCAACCAAGTACACTTCAGATACTATAGGTCTAAGTATCACCTTGGCCACAAGCTCAAAGAAATCCATAATTACATAAGAATCCCACCAATAATACGGCTGTAAGACGTTGTCATATTCGTACTTCAATCGAAGAGTCAATTAGGCTAATTAATTTCACTTAATTAGTTTCTATACATGTTAGGGCTAGGGTTAGATTTCTGAAATCCGTGATTATACATTATAGCGCCAAATTAGCAGGCTAAGTGCTTAGCTCAATTAGGACTAAAATTTTTTCTTTACCGCAAGTATTTCTATAACGCTACTGCATTTGAAAATAAGATAGGACTCAACGGACTAATAAGTTGTAGGAATATGACATGATTTCTTCGCCTTGTGGTTTGCGAGAAAGCTACTTATATGTAACGCTATTTACAGATCTATAAGGTTGCCACTTACGAGTATATGCTGTATAACGTTAATAGAGATACTTACAGTAGCTACTATACGATACGACATACACTATAAGTTGTAATTATTCTGTAGATTTTAAAAGAGTTATTAATTTTATTAGGTGCTTTAGAATATATTTTTCTCGTGTATTCTTACCAATGTAAGATATCTTGGCAGAGAAGGCGTATAAAAATCGCATACTATTTATAACGAATATATAAAACAACGAATTTATATAGTACGTTATCTATTTTCTTTCATTTAATCATCCGTAGCAAAATCATTTATGTGGTCTTCATAAGAATAAGTATTATCAAGGGACATATTGGAAAAAGGCGCTGCTGTATCATCTTCAATTTCGTCACTATTATTATCTGCTTCTTCGTCATGTAATCCAAGTCCGTATTGCCCATAATAACTAGTATCTGCTACTCCATCGTAGCCGGTATCGTCGTCATATTCTTGTCTTCCGTAGTCATATCTCCTCACTAAGATAAAAATATGTATATAAGATATTAGATTTATCTACATTAGTACACTATATTATCATTTTAGAATGTAGTACTAGTAAAGTCCCGCGAAAAATCACCTGATACACTTAGATCTTTGGTTTCCTTTGTTTCTTGTCCACATTTTGGACACGGAATCGCTTGATTCTTAACATATTTAACTCCTTTACGGCGAACATGGTCTTCACAGTAACAAGCCTGTTAATAATTTGAAGCTTAAAAATTAAGTTCTAGACAAGTTATGGTATACAACGAAATGCTAACGTAGAGATAAAATTTGATATCGTCCAAAATAGTCCAAATTAAGATATTATATTATATACCTTACAACGAAGACATGAATACTGTCCTATTCTATTACATGAAACACCTAAGTTTGCAATATAACGTATTACCAATTAATGACAATGATTATAAAGTAAAGAAATTCGATAAATTATTTCAAGCACAAAAGATTTACATTTGTATGATTCTGATTCTAAATATTGACAGCTAGCTTGATGTTCAAATTGATCATCTTCACATAAATATTCGTTACAGAATGAACACTTGAATATTCTTCCACCTATTAAATTGTGACAGAAGGGGATATCTTGATGTGTACGAATATTTGATAAGTTGTAAAGCGTTTAGATTTTAATACCTTGATTCCAAACACCTCTTTTACATGATATGCACACAACATCTTGTAAAGGGCATTCACATGGGTGTGTTGTTAGACATTTCCTACTATGGCAAATGAAGACTTCGCAAAAATCACAAATTGCACCCTTTAAGAAAAGTGATTATATTTTAAGGCTAATTATCATTTACGTGCGTTCTTTCAATATAGCTACTTAGTCATCATCATATAAAATCTCTTAGCAATTGGTAATGTAAGTATTCCATATTTACTTCACTGCTTTTCTAGATACATTTAAAGGTCTAATGTATAAGATTACTTACAACCATTGCCATTCCAGTTGCATTTATACCGGTATGCTTAACCATGCAATCGCCAGTTTTAGCCATGCATTTTGTTTTTCCTGAAATTAGGAAATGGAAGATTTAAAATATGTAGTCAATTACATGACTTACAACGAGTGAAGAATTAATCATTTGTGCAATCCAATTTAGTAAATTTTAATGTTATAAATATTTATTAAATATTGATTAGTGTTTATTGAGTTCTTCATGCTGCTAGATTAGAGTACAGTATATTAAGCTTCAGATATTCTCATGACTAAGCAATGTGTTCCACAAGTGGATAAAACTGGAATGCACAATGTAAGGTTATGTTTCTAGGCGTAAGAAAATTGGATATTTGGTCATGTGATTTGTGTTCAACATACCCTACTAATGTTTAGGATGTACACTGTACAGTAAGGTCTATATAAACAGGAATATATTCCTTATGCTTACGTACAATAATGCTTAACACTACGTCAAGAAACGGTATAGTACAGTAATATTACTGTTGCCAGGTTTGAGTCTAATTTTTTGAGTGAAATTCCTTACCGCATTGTGCACATACGGGTAATTTTTGCAGTGATTGGCAAAAATAGCAAAAGCCTCTATTCTTTTGACGCCTATATACGTAAGATGTTATTAATATACTTAACGGTACATAATTTACTCTTAGTAGATCGATAAGTAGCAAGTTAGCTTATATTGACTTATATATATATATATATAATATAAGGTAGACATCCTTAGACTTGGACTTACCTTTGACATTTATCGCATTCCTACAAATAACAACAGATATACAAATTTAGTACCCTTTACGAGTAATCTGTCATAAAAGCGTAATAAATAACTTGATGCTATGTTAAAATTAAGCAGAGCAACAGGAGGTATATTTACTTCTATAAAATTAGTTGCTACGTTGTAATGTCTAGCCTAATGGAATTCAATTGCACTATAGTACAACATTCTTAAGTAATTTGTTCATTACTGTGTTGGAAATACTGTACGCATACGCGTATACTTTCATTCAGTCGTGATATAGTACTATCAAAGGTCAAAGTAATGCTATATTGGGTATAATTGCTATGCAATAGAGTATAGAGTACATACTGTAGAAAGGGATATTTGATAAAAGAATGAAATTTTAAGAGATCAAAGCATTAGCAAGAGCACTAGCTGCAAGCTGCATCAGTACGACATACAAGCTCACCATAGTAAAATTACATGGATAATCTGTCAGTTGGCGTTCTCCTGCTTGAGCCCGTATTAATCGCTGTCTATCTCTTTGTTTCTCCGCTTTTTTTCTAGCTCCACTCTTCTTTTTCGGCATATTGGTAATTTAGCTAATTTCTAGACTGCCTATACTGTACAATATATAATATAATTTATAATTGTAGTAAATTCAAACTTGCGAGTATTTTAAAATAACATTTCTGTAACCCTGACAGTACAGTACTGTCCACCGTATAGTACAGTACAGTACTGTACTGTACAGTGTAAAGTATCAGGACTGCTGCACAGTGCACAGTACTGTACGTTGTTGTCGCATAACACTGGTTGAGGCGGCATTAATGTGTTCAGTCAATACAGTCCAGTGTTATGAAGCGACAGTTCAGTACACTGTACCATGGAAACTAGAAGAAGACCTGGACTGATCACTCTTGGACGGACAGACCTATTCCGCTTCATCTCGTTAAAATATTGTTTCAAACACTTCTTTATGACAGTACTACTATTATCCATTATTAAGTTCTGCTCGGAAATAGTTACATAAGATTGTAAATGGTATCTAAATTTAGTACCAGTGATTTAGAAAACAAACACGAAAGATCCATACTAAGCAAGCCATTTTTCGATATTTGCGTCCTCATTTGGTAAAGAAAAGTCCATCTGTCCGAACAGTATTTGGAATGTACATTGTACTGTACTTAGTCTGTACTGTACACTGTAGTAAGATCTCCATCTACCGATTCTGTACTACAGTACTGTACTGTACTGTACAGTATACTGCATACTGTACAGTACTGTACACTGTACAGTGTACAGTACCGAGTACAAGGAGGCAGAGGAGTGGATTGCCAGCTGATCGAAGGTGAAAATAATGAAATAAGACGGCCACCATGACTGCTTTGCCCGATTTCAGTCAAGATTACTTTAATTCAGAAGAAGAATTGCAGACTGCTGATGAGATTCTTCAAGAGTCTAACGAAGCAGATCCATTTTTAATCGATCTTGAAAACGATGTGGCTAGTTTAGCTATTTCAGCTGGAGGAACAACTACGACAACTTACGACCCTGCTTCTGACCTGACCTCTTTATTGGAAGCAGACGATGATATTGTAAGTTAGCTCAAAGTCCAGTAGGAATTGATCTAGGTTGCAAGTTTTGCTAAGATTGAAATTTGATAATTTTTTTTTATGCATTTTATAAACAGCCAGAAGATTTTGAATCAGATTTACAACAGGTTGACAATTTGCCGTCTTTAGATTCAATCTTACAGGTACAGTATTACAGGATTATTCTTATTGCGCATGTGATTGTTTATTAATAATTAAAAATCGATGACTTACCAAAGTACTATTTTTAATGAATGAATGATCTTGCAAATATAATATTATTTACGTATGAAATAAATATCCGATACAGTAATATAATTATCGAAGTAATCGTATGTGATGTTTGTTACGGAGAAAGTATTTGTAATTGCTGTACCGACCGTAGTTGATTACATCATTAATTTAATGAAGAAGCTTAGAATAATACTCGTATATGATGCTAAAGGAATATCCACTATTTTCATATAGGCTCCAGATGATTTTGAGGCTGAGTTACCGGCGATGCAAGATTTGCCTACATTGGATAGTATACTAAATGAGGTATTTTCTGGACTTCTATTCGTATTATAATAATATAGAGATAACATCTCAGATCTATGATCAGAACTTTCCCTCCATCTGTATTGTAGGCTACATTATTTCCTTATAGATTTCATAATTACTCTCATGATACTTTTAATTCTATTACTAGATAGTCTGTATTAGTAAATACGGAATTGAATATAGTTTTTATTACTAAGGAGTACAAGCATAAATGTTGTCTAATTGAAGCTTTTATATTATTAGTCAGTGGATGATCCTTTCCTTACAGATGAGTTAGGATTTGATATTCGATCAGAAACTTCTGATAATCAGTCTGCTAAATCTGGGCATAGCAATTCAGAATCTGGAGCAAGCACATCTGCTGCTCCATTTGATTCGCGTCGGAGACATAAATCGTATGTACTTGTAGACAGCATACAATATTCTGTTGGATAAAGTAATGGTTAAAGATTTTTGCCTTTTAAAATTGAATTAAATGATAACTAAAAAATTGTTATTAAAAGGCATGGAAAAAAGTTATTGGTCAAGCATGATGTCTCTGGTTCAATTGTCAAAGTGTCTAAGTTACAGACTTTAACTGCTCAAATATGCAAAAAATCGGTAATATAGATATAATTGAAATATCGTTATTGCAAAATCGTTTTCACTTCATTACCATATTGCTTTACATGATTAAACATGAATTCAACACTCTCTCAATTTATAGTCAGTACAGAAAGTTGGAGCACCTACTGTCGTCGTGAGTACAGTATATAAAAACAATGACTGTTGACCTATTGTTAACTGAGCAATGTGTTGAGCTGAGTAAAGTTCTATAGATTGTTCTTAATATTAACTTATTTAGGCGTTGTCATCTCTGGTTGCAATTGGAACAATGAATGGTTTAACTTTAGTCTTTGATCTACGTGAAAACTTAAAGCATGTTCTAGGAGGGAAAAAATCTGGTATATTTAAATAGTCGTATCCTTCCATTTCATTGTTGTGTACTCGTATACCAATTCTTCTGTTACTTTCTAGCAATACATTTAGGGTCAGTTACTGCCGTTGATTTTAATACTGATGGATCAAGGTTGTTAACTGGTTATCAGAATGGGCAGGTTTGCTTTAATTAGTGTTCTTCTCTTAGCGCTTATGGGCATAAGTAATACCGTATACTAAAAATTCATGAAAACTATTTTAAAACCATTTAGATTTTTATGTGGGATACTCAAAAAGGGGAAATTATAAGAAATTTAACAAGCGCTCACCCTCCTCTAACAGTTTTACAATTAAAGGTTGATAGCATTTATTATTATTATTGTGTAAGTATTTCAAGTTAGATTTGCTCTCACATCATTGCTTCTTTCGATTTTAGTTTACGGATGACCCAACTCTAGCCATATTTAGTGATGCAAGCGGGTCTGCATATACCTTGTCATTTACGTGAGTAGTTGAGAGGCTGTCCTAGATGATCGTAATTCATATTGTTGCTACTATCTGATCATGTACTTAATGTTTAGCCGTAAAATGGGGATTCGTGGTTACAATAAAAGAATTATTGTAGATGGAAGGTATTGTTTCCACCATGATAGCACTAGATAATTATCGGAATATATTAAAGTATCTCTCGATCACGTTCGATTTTAACAAGCGACTAATTTAAATATCACGCAGTGATGCCACTGTTTGTTCCCTGGAACCCTTACACATAGAGGAGAAAAGAAAAAATCACCGAGCTAGCAATCTACAAATTGTTGCTATGACGACATTATTGCGAGTACGAATGTTTCTTTTTTGGTGCTAATTTATTCTGATTGAATAAGCTAAAAATTAACAGATACGATATTTTCATGGAAATAGGAGGTAGCTAACGCTATATTTTTCTTTTAGATCGTATTTGTAGCTCTAAAGCCTGAGCCTAAAGTGTTGCTTACAATTCCTATTAAAGCTAATGAGGATGATATACCAGCTTTATCTTGGCAGTTTAGTTTAATTAAAACTGATGGAAATAGTGAAGTTATGGAGCCGGTATGTTGACAGAAATTGTAAACATTCTACAATCTACAGTATACTGTATTATGAATTTAGTTTATTGTTTAAGTATTCACTTAAGACCAGCTCAGTATTATTAGAAAATAATTAATTTTTAATCGATTGTAATAAATAATAGGTCTTAGCCGTCGGAAGGGGCCAAATGATAGTATTTTATCAGGTGGTTTAATTGCTTGGTCAATACTGTAATTGATGTACTCGTACTATGCTTGATATAATGTTATTATTTCGATAGATTGTTCTTGATGACAGATATCACATCAGATTATTCCAATTGAAGAAACTTGGATTACCCGTCAAGTTATCGACTATCCATGTACTTTAATTTAAATTCATTAACTTTATTTTTAGTAATTGTAGATTGCTCCGCTACTCACATTTATTGCGCCTTCTTCATCTAATTTAGTGGATGACGCCTCATTTATTAGTAATAGTTGATGTTAATCGTAAGGCTCGAGTAATTTATATAAAATCAGAAGAGCAGTTAGAGGTGGGTAACTTATAGTAGGGATGATTGTCACGAATATAGAAATATATATGTATATATATAATAATATAATTTATATACGATCAAACTTTTTTAGATTATTGACACCGCTGCTATAGAGTTAGTTACGCCGAGTTATTTACGATCTTCCACGTCAGTAGAAGGGATCAGTGAGAGATTGGTATAATATTTTTATTAAATTTAGTATTTTTGAAAGATTTTGGTTGATTAATTTCGCGTAAAATTTTTGATTTTATTTGCATAGATTGCCTGTCATAGGCGAGCATTTTTTAGCACTGTCGTTTCGTTTCGGGGAGAGATCGCGCTTGCAGGCACTAAGGTAATATGGAATATAATAAAATCTACTAATGGTTATATATAGTGTTAAAAGATATTCACGTTAATGCTATATTGATTTTGTAAAAAACACTTGTCTCAGGCTATTTACGTTCTTCGATTGAGAACTTGGAAAGAGGTAATTAATGAAATTATATTACGATTTGTTATTCAATTTTACTTAATCTGATATTATTTGCTCTATAGAGGATAGATTATTTCGTAGAACTAAATAAATATTCAGAGGCATTAGCACAGGCTTTAGCTTTCTATGACGACAGAGCCAAATGTACTATAGGTAGGAAGTTGAAAAGTAATTTCTATTTCAGAATTTGCGTATTCAACATTATGCAGTGATCTAAACTGTTATCGAAATGTTGCGCTATTAATTACAGGCTTACCAAGTAATGATGAACAAAGACAGGCTATTATTGCCGATGAGGTATAAGGATGCTATAATTCGATTATTCTCATTAATAAATTAGATTATTCGTAGCTCTAAACAACAGTATTGATATAACAATGCCATATCACCATCGATTTAATTATAACAAATGATACAAACTATTTTGACAACTATTAACTACAGATAATCAAGTTGCTCTCGCAGTTTGTCGATTCTGCACTACAGTTTATTCATCAAGAAACTGTTGAAGGGACAGATACTGAGTTGTATTTTGCGGTAAGATAGAGTTATATCAATTTCAAATTCGTATTGCACTGACAGAGTGGTAATGTGCCTTTTATTACTATATAGGATCATATTTTACCAACATGCCTCGACTACTGCATAATGATAAATCGAACGTATGTCTACATCTTCATGACAGAAAAGTCAAGTGTTTAATATTCAGTTGATTTCGATTTTATTCGCTCTGCAGTGATTTCCTATTTGGAGAGATCTATGGAAGGTTTATTGGCAGCGTTCAGTATCAGGAATTATTTTTGGAAAGCATGGAACCTTATATATTGGCTGATAAGTAATATTGTTCTAAATTCTGCTTATAGTGCGTACAGTACTGTAGTTTGCTGTTCCTAATATCTTTACCTTCGTTCTTATTCAGGTTGGTTTGTCTTAGTCCAATTGTGATGAAAGATTTTGTAGGCAAGTTTTAGATACTTTCTTTCAGCTTCAAGTGACATTTATAATAATTTTTTCTTTACCTTTTATAGAATATTATCAAAACAGAGAAATGCTGGATAGAGTTGAGCAGTGTATACTTCATCTACAAGTAACATCAATGGATTTTCATCAGGTTATATTACTCACTTCTTAATATACGCTTTCATCGTGACTTCGGACACTGTGAACTAATAATCTTGCCTGATTTATTCGGCACAGATTGTGAATCTATGTTGGACGTACGGCTTATATGATGCAATCATCTACGTATACGCTCAAGGACTAAAGGATTACATGACACCAGTGGAGGTACATCTAACATTTTAGTTTGGTGTTTAGATTCAAAGTTATGACACACTTTTATACTTTTATTTTATATTCAGGAATTATACAAGATTATTCGGAACAAATTGAATTCTGGAGTACCAATTTTAACGGGTAAACTATTTACCAACTGTATCATGTTCTATTATTAGAGTAAAATTTATTGGGAGCTTTCATTTTAGATAAAGAATGTGAAATTGGCTACAAATTGCTCGTTTTTATTAGGTAATTAATAATTATTGATGTAGTTTTAGTATTTCATTTAATGCCCTTAACATTGGTTAATCCTTGCTAATACTTCTTATGGTACAATAAGCTCATGCCTTGCTGGTAGAGCCTATCCGGTTGGTACAATTGACGATGATCTGGCTAAGATTGTGAAGAGTCAGGTATTTTAAGTTTAATTGGGAGTTGTAAGATATACAGTATACTACTTGATCTTTTCGAAAGTAAGTAATTGAATGCTGATGTATTTTTCAGGTCTTTCACTTTTTGATCTTGAAAACAGTAGATGATCGCAACGGTACGGTGTTTTATAGCTAAATTATAATGTCAATTTTGATGTCAATCTTGATCTTGTCACTATCAATACGCGTAAACTATCTAGAAAGGAAATCATACCCACGCTTTCGTACTTTCTTAAAGTTCGATTCCCGTGAATTTCTTAACGTTCTGGCTTTAGTAAGTTTACTCTTCATAAGTTTGCTGGTTAATAATAAATAGGTGGTATTAATTGTTGATTTTAATTAAAATTGTCAGGCATTTGAAGACGAGGACTTTGGGATTAATGAGAGTGGTTTTGTGTATGTCAGAGATAGTGCAGGATAATTATGGGATTGATAGCTTGATGTATACTAACACCTCATTTCTTAATTGAATTTTCATAGAGCCATTGATGGACGGCAACTTGTTATTGATATCTTACTAGAAGTGATGCTTGAGCCTACGCAGAGTAATGTAAGTACCTTGTTTACCTTGTACATTCATCTGCACGTGTTGCAAATTTTTATTCAGTACTTTTAAATTAAAATTTGTCTAGGTGGAAGAAATTAGGAATCTGTTTACATTTATAGCTCGACAAGTTGCAAAACCACAATCTAACATTATAATAAGCAGCCATCTTATTGATCAGGTGAGTAATTAAAAATTACAGTACAGTACATTGAGGACTTACAACTTTAGTGAAGCTGATATTTAAATCTACTTATCTCGAACAAATCTTAGGTCTTAGAGTATTTATGTAATGCTATGGATAAGACTAGAATGGAGGAACGTCAGCAGGTATCTATTCAGCAAATTATTATTAGTAATTAATTGTAAGTACTTACGATAGTATCTTCACAGGCTTTGCTGGATCTGCTAGTTAGTGGTTGTCTACGGCAGTATAACGAAGAAAAATTGCTTTATCTGGCAGAGAGTGCTAGATTGTACGTATTCTGCAAATTTGATTAAATAAGTAGGTAGGGAAATGCATGGTGTACCATAAATATTGTAATTGTATTCCATTAGCTATCAGGTATGTCAGGTTATATATGAGCAAAAAGGACAATTGGCTAATGTATTATCATGCTATTGGAGAGACGATAGTCGTAAGGTATGAAAAGATTATGAGGTGTAAGAGTTATTTCAAAAGGATTTTTATTTAGTCATCTTCATTAATTACATATAATTGATATAAATGTATCTTAATACCCAGGATTTAGTATTTGATTATATCAATGGCTTTCTTCAAGATGAAAAAATTATCGAGTTCGATAGAGTTGAGATGAAAAAAATTGTACTTGCACATATTGAGGTACACTTATGATGTTACTTCTTCATTATAGTAGCTCTAGAAATAACTGAAGTTAATTTCTTTTTTAGGATTTATTAAGTGTAGACAATATAGCTGCAGCGCGCTTGCTTGCTGTTGATTTTAAGATTGATTTACCTACTCTTATGATACAATTAATGGTTTGTATTTAGAGCGATTTTAAGTTATGTTTTTTGGTATGTTATTATCCACGAGTATCCTCACATCGATTCGTCTTATTCAGGGAGAGTCTAAAGTTCTGTTTAGTTTATTGGATGGTATTTATAATGGGAAGTTAGTGTTATTGTATTATATCTTATAGCAGGATCTTTACATTTGAGCACATTAAATTCTATTCTAACATGTTATTTGGTATATTCAGTACGGGTGTTTTGGCTACGAAATCCGACATCGTATCTGATCCTGAGTCTCATGAAAAATATATCGAGTTATTATGTAGATATAATCCGGGTGATGTTTATCCACATTTAAAAGCTATAGAAGGATACCGACCGGAAGTTGCACTAAAGGTAACAGCGATTTAAATGGGATTTAAAACCTGATAATGACTATATTGACTGTGTTATATTTCATATCTAGATATGTCGTCAGTTCAAGGTAATGAACGCTACGGCTTACTTACTTGAACTTATTGGAGAAATTGAAGAAGCATTTCACTTAATTATTAAGGTATGTATTTAGTAAATTTATGTCAATAAAATACCAGTATAGACTAGATATGTATAAATATGTCAACTATATTGCCCTCTGGAATATTAGGATTTTAACGAAAAGTTTTCGGAATTAACGAAAGCCTGCAGAGTCGGCAATCTTTCAAGAGAAAATATGGGTAATTTAGACGAATAGATGGATATTAAGATTGTTGTAATAGGGGAACGAGAGATTTTAATTAAGATTATACACAAGAAGCCTTAATAGATAAGTAAACGGTTTCGTGAAGTATAATGATTTCTCGATGAACTGAAATTAGATCAATCTATCACTCAAACGGAAAGCATGTTACATGCCATTGTAAAATTCTGCAAACGAGGTTCTAATAAAATTGTTCAAGCACGACGAGAGGTAAGACTATTGTTTTATACCAAGCTACAAAACTTATAATATGAAATATATCCGTCAAAAGCTATATATTGCCTTCACTAATGTATTAGGCTATTTGGTTTGAATTACTGGATGTTGTGCTTGTACCCCAGGCAATAAAGGAAAATTTTAGCCAAGATTCTATTGAAGGTAAGTCGGATACGATCTTTTATTATTTAGTGATATATGGTTAGCATTATTAACAAAATTATTAACGTCGATATCTGTCTATTTCTTATTTTAAGTCTTTATGAATATGGCAAATATTGTTTTAAATAACATGATGGGTTTTATTTCGATTCCGCAAGTTCTTCGAAAAATTATGATGGTAACTCATTATATAAATATATATTTACATTGATTTGTCATTTAGAGCAAGTATTTTACAATTTATTATTCCGATTTAAAATACGTATAGGACTCTTCTTATAATAGCAAATTTGGAGACATTAAATCCTTAATACTAGGATTGTTGGATACGTATATTTACGAGGAAGTAAGATCTATCAATTTTCTACTGAGTGATTGAGTGTTATTTTTTAATTTTTAAATCTGTATTACATTCTTGTAGACATTGTTGACATCAACTATTAAACTATTGTCGCAAGATCTCTATACTTCATTGAGAAGTTTTGAGGTCAATAACAAAAAAGGCATTCAACCTGGTCGATTTTTTTGTGAGATTTGCAGGCGAACACTTTTATCTGATAAAGAACGGCTTGATGATGAAGCGGCTGTTTTTAAGTAAGCTTAATCTTTGAGTTATCGCTTTTACGGTATTACTGTATGATTGTAAGATAATATGTAATCTTACGACTTCTTTTTTTTTTCAAATATTCCATTACCATAAATGTAGCTGCGGTCACATGTTCCATATCAAATGTTTAGAAATTTCGTTACCCTCAAGGCAATTTGTATGCATATTATGTGCGGGAATAAGATCAACTAGTACTGGCAGTATTTCACTAAGTCGTCAGCAATCTACAACGAATTCAGTGGGATTTGAAAGCAATTCTAAACGCAGTTCTAAAAGCCTTGTTAGTATCTTCAATTTCATGCATGCGCGTGTAAAATTTATTCATTTTCGTAAGTGGCTTGATTAAATTGCCTAAATGAGTGTTGAATTATGTAGGGATTAGCAGAAGCATTTCACAATACTGTTGACAACCAGAAGTTAAAAAAATATGAACATTTTATTAGAACAACGAAAACTTCATCAAAGGTAACGAATAAATTATAAACCTTAAAATAGGATTGATTTGGTCAATAATTTAAGAGTAATTTAGTATATTAGATAGTGATCAATTCCCTATATTACAAAATAATAAAGTAAAAACACTTTTACAAACACAGATAGCTATGTTGGCTGAGTTATCGAAAGCGAGAGATGGCGTGGAAAGTTTTTCTGATGAAAGTCGCTTAATTAGCGAAGACTTCAAATTAAAGTCGATGCCACAAGGAAGTTTTGATCTCTCGCGATGCTAAATGTACTCGACAAATATAGTTTAATTTCTTAGTAAATCACAATATCACTCACGCTTTCTTCAATTTACTAGCCAATTTGCTATCTGCAGCTTATTTTCTATAAAAATTTGGAGGTCGTTAATCGTTGATGAATTCGGACATTTCACGTTCATAGATACAGTTAGATTGGTAAAGTCAGCATTGCATTCTATCAGGATATTTTCTTCGCTTGGTTCCTGAAAAACGATTTGCAACTGGATTATGAAGATGATCAATACACATTTAATGTTTAAGTCATTCTTCAAGTTGCTTTACGAGTTTTTACCTTCTGTGCAAAAAAGAAATATTTTATTGGGTATTGATCAGGCTTACTGGCTGCAATGGTGAATATTCCCAAAGATGTAAAATAGTGTTCAAATTCCTGTGGAGTCTTCTTTTCTTTCAAGTTATATGTAATTGTAATGCTGTATATTGAGGATAATGTCCAAGAAATTTTTAATAATGTAATTACGTACGTATTGTAATCATAAACCGGTGATGTAAAACGATACTGATATAATATATAAAATACAGACCTATGAGATATAGAAAACCACTGTTTTTCAAATTCGGCCGGCGATAGTTTAGCTTGCAAGTTCAGAGAAAATATATCCGGTAGATCTTCCTTTTTCTGTGAAAGATTTTTCAGTGTCGATATCAGGATGTGACGAGCTAGTTATATGATGGAATGCCGTACTAGAGTAACAGTTCTGCAATAATTACTTGATATTGATCAATATTTTCAATTGGTAAGGAAATATTCACAGCTTGGTTGTGAGCATTCAGCTCCTTATGCAAATCTTTATTATTGAATAGAACAGCTAGAGTGTTGAAGCTTGATGACTTCATATCCTTAAAATGAAGATTTATCATTTATTCGCTGTTGATGCATTCAACAGTGCGCAATTTGCACTGAAATATACGCCGCAGATCTACCTTTGAATCAATATTATCATCCTCTGTAAATCTTGAAATTTCTTTTCTTGACGTAGAAATAACTTGTTCAGCCTACATTTTATACAAAGTAATAAAAGCTAAGTTATGTTACGAATAGTGAAAACAAATAATCGACAGCAATTTTATGTAACCTTGTTGATGTCATGGTTTAGAAGCCTGTAATAAAATAATCCTCGGTCACGAACATCCACGTCAGATTCTTCGTCTAGTCATCAAATAATTATTAATTTACGTTTATGGATCAATTCATAATTAAGCTCGCAAGCCGGTGCGTGTAGCACAATTTTAAAAGTAGAGAAAACTTACTTATAATATGTTCGAGCAATCTACCGAGCAAAGCAATACATTCCGGCGGTCTTTTAAAAAACAATTTCATGGCTGCTGTCATTAAGTGTAACTTAACTACCGAGGAACTTTCTTCTTCAACATTTTCTATAATCTCTTCTAGTAAATACGGACTCTTTTCTATTATCTGCAATTTATGTTATTGTCTATTGTTATGAATTAGAAATTTATGCTGTAATAGTGTTTGTTTCAATGCTACAAACCTCTCCAAGTTCACCTAACATCCAGATCAAAGCGCATTTTCCATCAGGATCTTGCGATATATCATCCAGTTGATCTATTTCTGGGGCAACCATATCGCCTAGCCATGGATATTTTCTTAGTATATCTAATGGGTTGGTACGATAATTGACGAAATAGTTGTAAAGATACTTTTAAATTTATAGTTCATAAAGCTGAAGAAATTCAAATCTAAACAATACCTTTAATTACTCGTAAGGTATGAGATGTTACAAAATCAATTTCTAGTGAAAGTAAAGACAGCAACTTTTGTATGCAGTATTCACAGCATTCAGTTACTTGTAAAGCAATTTGACCCATGCAAATGATTGCTTCACGTGCAATTGTAATATCAATGTCGGTAATATAGGAGCTATAAAGAAGTAAATAGAAATTACTAAGACATTAAAAAAGAGTTTTTTTCACATTATTAACGTTAAAGCAGTATTGATGTGCTTAATTTATACCTTAATTCGTTGATGACGTTATTTGCATTATTCGGTGTAGTAATCTTTCTTAAAATATTTAATTTTTGTAATTTGATATAATTCGGATCGTTATACCTAACGATATTGCAGAATAGTTCAACACTATGCATATATATATGTAAAGGTAGCATATGATATTTTACGGATATACTTACCTGAAGAAAAAGCTATCGCAATTATTGCTGAATAACTGCGGGGATTGATTGAGTAAAAGTTCGATATGCTTTAAACAGACATGAGCGAGCTCTGGACGACCAGCTGATATTACAGTTAAGATAGGTTCTACGGCACATAAAAAATATTTAAAACTATGTAAGTTATAAAGATGGCTCGCAATATTGTATATATATTCATACAGATTTCGTCTTGATGCTGTTATTACTTAAAATTACTGCAATACCTTTTAATCGACGAAATACATGATCACGAATGTCTTTAAAATACTCTGTTAACGTTAAAAATAGTTTAGCTGCTGAAAATACGACTCCACTATTGCCCTGTTGTAGCCGATCGTCAATTAGATTCTAAAAGAAATAGGTAAGAAATATCATTTTGTAATTGGTTGCTTTATAAGATTGTATCAGCATATGTTACAACTAGTAATCTTACTAAAATATCACAAATTTCTTCTTCGCTGCTTGGTTTATAACGATTTAATATGTCGAGGATATAACATTGGCTCCATTCGTTAAAGTGCCTTAAACTAATGATATCAATAAATTGAATAGAGTTATTTAATAACATAGGTGAGATATTTCATTATTATTGTAGATTCTTGAAAAATTTTACTAGTAAGAAAGATCAAAATTACTTATTTAGTAAATAATTTGCAATATTTCTATTGATTGCAATGCCGCCTTCCTCCACCATAATTTCATCCAGCGCCACAACGCAATTAGAGATAACCTTATTCAAAGGGTAAATTGATAACTATAAATTTACAAATAATTTATGGCATGTAATGTAGCAGAAAGTACTTACTAATGGATGAGGATCGTTAAGCATTGCGTATAACTTATCTATTATTCCTAAATCTAGCAAGGGAGTACATAATGTTAAATATAAAATTTATATTGATAAAGTATATTAAGTTTTATGATAACCTTTAATCAATTTGGGTGAAAATTGAGATATACTAGCACAGCCCATTACAGCCGTCTTTCTAACGTAGTAGTTGTCATCAGTCAAGCCATTTAATAAAGGTTCTCGTATATATTCAATTAAATTTGATAGCCTATATGTTAGCGTAGGAAATAGTCATCCGTTACTATAAATATAGGAGCTTTGGTCTTGTCCATTATTATAATTATCATTGGCATTACCTTAGTGAGCAAAGACTTCGAAGAGCTAAGCTTCTGACAATGGCACTGTTATCCTTGCAGTCTTTCTGTAAAGTATTAATTGTTAAGACTGCTAAATCTGGGAAGCGATCAACGTAACGACAAATGTACATGTAAACCAGTTTTTTTTGGATTAAATCATCAGTTGCTGCAGCCTGAAAAGTTAAAAGGCATACGATAGGTAATTTAATTTGATTTTGATATAAAATGAACATTAATCGTTCAATCATTGAACAGCTGATCAATTTGGACTATAAAATCAAAGCATCCTATAAACCATTACTGATATATTATATACAGTAGATTATTATTGGCATTAAAACTGCAATATAAGTCGTGAATCATAGATAATTACTGGTTTATGTATGCCTATGCGATAATCAAGATGCTAATATGCTATGTTTTACTAGTATATATGCTATAAAGTGTGCTACGAAGAAGGTGTATCACTTTTGCAGATGAGAATTGTATGCTTTCATTACGTATTAGTATTAAATTGACTAAAGTAGTCGCTATTTCATAGGAAAATTACATCATTTAGGTAGTAAATTTACTAGGGCTTAACACTAAGGTTACTGAATGCACACACGTATGTTCTTACCATCGTCATCTCGCCAAATAGGGAAGAAACGTCCATACCTAGCGTCATACAGGCAATGACTTTTCGGATGATTAACCCATATTTTGCTTTATTACGTTGTATTTCCGGGTCTCTTAATAGTTTACTGAAGAAAAAAACTGAATTAGTAATAGTAGTCAATAATACGATTCGCTCTTGAGATAATAATCAAGGATTGAGTAGTCTAGGTATAGATAGTGTTTCGTATTTAACATATACTTTAACTTATCATCTTTTTGCATTAGTAATATTCGATTCTGACGCTATCTCTAGTACATTATCACATTTCATTTGAATGTTTCAATGTTAGGCTTAGAGTCAATGTTCCAGCCAATGCAAATTTGCCCGTGTTGAATGTACACTCTAGTAGATCCACTAATGTGTATTGTACTGTACTTGTAGTAGTATTCGGTTCGCCTTGAATACTAGTTTGAATGTTTTTAATCATGCAAATTTACTCGTGCTTAATGCAAATACTAGTACGATATCTTACTGCATTTGAGTAATATTTGATTTTTCCTCGAATACTAGTTTCAATATTTTAAGTTGTGTAGATTTACGTATATTCAAGGTATATTCTAGAGTATCATCTTACTGTATTTAAAGTGATGTTTAATTCGCCTTGAATACCACCTTCAACGTTTTAAACCAGGTCAATTAAGTTCATCTTTCAAGTGCAATCAAGGATATTATGTTGCTACATTTACAGTACTCGATATGGCCTGAGCGCTAATTTGAATATTTTAAATCATGTAGATTTAATCATGCTTAATGTATACTTTGGCATATCATCTAGATTATTGTATTCGAAGTAGTATATTCAATTCGTCTTGAATACCATCTTTAACCTTTAAAACCATACAGATTGGCCAGGTAGAGGGTATACTCTACCATATCATCTTCTTGCATTTGAAGTAGCACTGTATTCGATTTGACTTGGAAGACTCGTTTCAACGTTTTGAACTATGCAGATTTACACATGTTCAATACATACTCTAGTCAATTATCTTCTTGCATTTGAAGTAGTACTGTATTCGATTTGACTTGGAAGACTCGTTTCAACGTTTTGAACTATGCAGATTTACACATGTTCAATATATACTCTAGCCAATTATCTTATTGTATTTAAAGTAGTATTCGGCTTGCTTCGAATGCTAGTTTCAACACTAAATTAGAGAGGTTTATTTGCCCTTTATCAAGCTTGAACTAAGACCACCAAGGAAGGCTAGTATTCTATAATTATAAAGTACTTTTAAAATGAGATGTGCAGTATGATGAGAAAGTCGAAATATGGGGCAAGACTGCAGCCTACTGTACTTTACACGTAAACGTCCTTCTAAAGTAGTCCATTTTACTTGCGTTCGACATCCAATTCAACTTTATGTCAGTTACTAACATTCTTAGAACGCATGAATTCGCGACTCTTCCTTCATGACTACCTTGCAATAACTCTAGCAATCCAGTAACTGGAAAACTGGAAAGCCATCACCATGTCAACACTAGCAGTAACAATTTAGCAAAACATACGACTGGTATACAGTAAATTGTACGTGGATACTACTAGTACGTTTCATGAAGGCAAATATTATAATCAAAACGATTCGCCATGACCAAGACTGATGACTACGACATTGATTAAGGAGAAAACTTACCGAAATTCTTCTACATTGGTTACGCCAGCCATAATATTCTGCTTGTGTCGGCCTTCCTAGTATAACTGTAGTACATGGATTGATGATAGGAAAGGACTTCCGTTATAGGAAATTGTATCAAAGCCTAATAAAACGTATGGCGTATGACGTAATCTGCCCGAGGCTTACTGACTCAGTATGGTACAGCCACTATCGTTCGCCTACTCCTATACTACTTTTGCTCTCTATTCGAGGCTTGCTAGCTGCCTATGGAAGTGCAAGGCAATAAATATCGCGCTTTGATCTACTGTTGATGATTGAAAATGGAAACTAAACATTTATTTTGGGACGATACTTATAGCTTTAACTGTAATGGTACTATCACGGATATTAGATCCAAAAAGGATGGCGATGAAGAGGAATATATCATCGTTGTCGATAATACAGTCATGCATCCGCAAGGTGGTAAGTTGCATAGCTATAGCATGCCGATAGCTATGGACTGCTCGGTTTTATTTTAGTAGTCCATGTTATAGCAATGGTTGCAATTGGGCCAGCGTTGCCAGTATACCAATGGCTATGATCAGAAGGCTGCAAATAAATTTTGCTCTACACTATTCCGAATAGTAAATGCTCTGTGTTATGTTGAACTGCTGTAGTAAGGGGTAGTAGAACAGTTGGAGACCCATTGCCTAAAAGACCTTATTCCTACTACGATATAGTATTTTTAGCCCAATGACGTCCATTATTACAGCGTTAATAGATCCTACTGCTTTCAATCTATTCATCTTAGCAATGGGAATTATTCGTATAGGAATGGTGGAATTCCAAAAAGCCGTATTGCTATGACGACATTATTCAAGTGGATACCCGATCGCATCATTCATTCTTCTACAGTATAAGATTGAATGAAATTGCACAAGTGCCTTTTCAGATCATTGCTGCTATTTACTATAGTAGGGTACTTTACTCATATGTAGGAGATTATTAAAAGCTAAGAATGACTATGGTACGTTTTAGAGAATTATCATATCGTTAATAAATCCTTCTACAGTAGTAACATGTAATAGCAGGATAAGAGATCTCTCCTATATTCATTCCATAGGACCTTGTTGCCTCTAATCGTTACTATAGTCTTCGATTGTTACTATACTTTACGACGTAGTCATTTAAACGGATGTTATATCATTAACCTTTTTTTAATACACTTTATGAGTTATACGCTGTGCATATGATTAAAAGGAAATACACATTACGCTCTTCCATACTTGGCAATCGTATGTAGGAGCTGCAGATCTGGACGATCCTGCTGTTACTATGGTATCATTTTAGGAATTATCATGTCGTTAATCCTTCTACAATATATGCGTGATTGAAAAAAAATGCACATTGCGCGACCTTTCCAATTGGTTCATGCTACTTCGTAATCGATATTATTTAAAAGAGCTGCAGATCTAGAGGAATTTATTACTTTTACAGTATTACTTGAGCGAATATCACATTGATTCTTCTACTGTACGTATATGCCTATTTTCAGGATGATTATAGGAGTTGGGACTATGATTGATTGAAAAAAATTCACATTATGTACCCATTTCATTCGGTTATTATGTATTGCTAATAATCATATAACCTTATTGCGATTATTAACAGATGTACACTGTACAGTATACTAGAGGTCGTGAATTTTAACGCTATACATATAATCGTATATCTATGTATTTATTTAGATTGCTATCATTAGTATTTCAATATTAAAATAATAACCATTATTTCCTAAAAACTCGGTTTCATATTGAATTTAATATACTATTTACTAACCTCAGGTGGGCAACCTGCTGACGTGGGCTTAATAAAAAATCAAGGCGAAGATGTTGTATTTCATGTATGTTATGCAAGAAATGTGTCATTGCAATTTTTGAATTATATTTTAAGATCTTAATCCAGAATAATGTCTATGTTTACATTTGTATTAATCTACTGCCGGTATACACTTACAGGACAGCATTAGCATTTACTAATATGTTAGTACCTTTACGAGTCTGTCAATCTTTATACATTCTACAATTGACTTTAAATTTTCATCTTTTTGATAATTATTTAATTGAATAATAGGTTCATCATGTGCAGAAACCATCAAAAGAAGCCTTGTTTATCGAACACGTTGGCAAATACAGCCAAAGCAGTATCAGAAGGTAAATTGGATCATCCTGCTCCATCTTGCATGTAAAGAAAATGCACCTTTCTTAATAATATGCGTAACTCCTATTAATTTTTAAGGTTTGATGTTGGTGACCCAGTTATCATGCAAATCGATGAAGCCAAAAGACGATTACATGCGAGGTTCATGCATAGATATTTCTTTATCAGTGATCCTATGTTATTTCTTGGCAATATAATAGCTTTCGCTTTTTATTTCGTATACAACAAAAATCTAGACTTCATAGCGCTGGGCACCTACTAGATGGAGCTCTACAAAATCTTGGTATAACTGAACTTGTTGGTAGTAAGGTAGGATGTAAATTATAGCATAAAACACGTAAGTGTTAGACCAAGTCTTACCACGATTACAAAAATTGTCTAACGATAACGACAATTTAATGTAGGGTTTTAGTATTAACAGTAAAAATATTACAAGTCCCTATTACATAATTATTGTCAGAAAGTGTTTTCTTTTCTAGTTTTTTATTAAAATTTTAATTTGTTCTTGAAGGGTTACCACTTTCCCGATAATCCCTATGTCGGTAGGTCTAATTTTATGGATGCAAGAAAAGATCCTATTACTTCTAATTTATTATGCCATTTTCTTATTATTCATACATTATTCTATTATGATTTAATTAGAATACATTGGCAACATTCCTGTAGAGAAACGAGAAGAAATTGTTAAATTGTTAAATGAGGAAACAACTAAACTTATAGCAGTAAGATCAGTGCTTGCATGATATAGAAAATTAATAACGTTTGTTAATAGATATATTAATCATGGGATTAATTATTCATGATATTATTTTAGAAAAATCTTCCTGTAGAAGTATCGCATCAGGAAGGTTAGTAGACGTGCAGCGTGTGGCTATGATAATTTTAGGTTTGGCTGATGAAGGTCTGCGATTTTTTTTTGCACTTCGATAACCAATCTTTTCGTTTAGGTCTTCGGTATGTGAATATTGCTGGCGTAAAATGTCCCTGTGGAGGCACACATGTTAAATCTCTAAAAGAGATTGGAAAGGTTACTGCTACCAAAATGAAAAAGGTAACGTCTCCTCTTGGGTTTGCTTTCAGTTTGTGCCTAATAATCTGCAGACTTTATATATATATTGACTTAATTTTAAAACTCTCTTTAATTTTCCTTCATAGAGTAAGAAAAATACCAAAATTTCTTATTTTATAGAATAATATTTATGTTCAGTACTTATTATCATAGAATATTGAGTTTATTAAAGCTGGTAGAGATAACATAGTTGAAACAGTGCGTCAATTAGCAATTTAATAACTGCCTATGTGGGCGATATGGTCTGATGAACTTCCGATAACCGAATCTTTCTCAGCTCTACTCCAGACATGTGTATACTGTAATATCTTTCTTAAGTGTTTAATTATGTTTATTATTGAGTAAGAATTTAAGTGCATGATGGTGCACATATTTTTACGCAGTTAATATTACTGCAATTTATAGCAATTGTTATTACACGTTGTAGTGTTGATATGGCACAAGACAGAACTGAGATACAGTTCGTGGTATGAAAGTACCGCAGTTTTATTTCAAGTGTATTTTTTTTACTAACGCTACATGTTGTTAGGATGTATTTTTGTGGAACGTTATCAAGTTGATGAGCTTACGTATTTATCACACTTGCGGTATTTGTGCAAGTACTGCACAGCATAACACAATATTACGGTGTTATTACCTAATTGCATTTCTCCCATCACAAAAGTAGCTAAAGATTTGTACCATCGAAATATTCGTCTGGACCTTCGTAAACTTTTAAGAATAACTGTACATTGTTATGAAGACATCACTTTTTAATATTTTTCATTATAAATAAAGCGGGCTACGGTGGTAATTCCAACGGTACAAAGTCAAGTTATACACATTGCTTTATATCAAGAGTAATAAGGCGTATTCTGTACGTCGTACCGCATATAACATCAATATAAAAATACTTAATTCATACGTAATTTATAATGTAACTTGGGCTATTCATGGTAAAACTAAACTAACTAACAAAGCTTAAGTAAATTACTACAGGAACTCTATTATATCAATAATTCTAGTAAAAGTCATAAGAATAGAGGAAAGAAAAGTTTTTCGTTCGAGCTATTATACAAGTCTGTAGTAAATAATTTTAAAGGCTTAATGTCTGCAATTCTGCACGCAAACAGTTTAAATAATAATTTAATAGGATTTGATGACAATTTTATCTAATAAATAAATTTACTATCGGAGTAAAATTGAACTGCAATGTAATGATTTTATTGCAGCGTATACAGTAAGCAAATTTACTATACTCTATAAAATTGTATAGCTCATGATTGAAGAATGATAAATAACATGGAACTAGTTGTGGATCAGTATCTAGTAAGTTAATATTTTAGTCTTCGTCGCCTTCTTCTTCAAGTGGTTCTCTATTGCCTTGAGAAAGCAATTCATACAAGATCCTAAAAGTAAATGAGTATTTAAGCAGGATTAATACCATATTGAGTGATTAGAACATTGACATTCGCGTATACGGTACTTAAAGCCACAATGAGTATATCTGAAAGTATCTAGAAATCATCTTATGCTATGTAAATACTTAATGACAATTTTATAACTTACTTTGCGCCAAGATAGCACAATAACAGACTTATGAAGATGGCAACGATCGAATCCAGATACCACACTTCCTTATAGGTATTTTGTATAATTTCGCTGACAACTATCGTTATGCTCATAATACCACTTAGAAACGAATTTATAGCTGAAAAAACAATCAAACAATTATTACCATACTATGAATATAACCAAATTTAAAGTAATATCCGAGAACAAAATATTGTCTAAGTAGTATACGAGTAAACGTATATTAGAATACAACGATTTTTCTTCTCGAATTAAAATTTCGATTATTGCTTGATTTATCAGTTCTGGATGATTAATTATATATCAGCAATGTTCCCGAACAGTAGGATAGATTTTTAATAAATGAATTAGTAGAGCCTTGGTAGATAATATAGGTGAATAAATAGCATTTGTACTTCCTCATCCTATTAGGGACAATTTATTTACACTTGTGTGAAGTATAGCGTTTATGCTTCCTCATCCCATTAGGAAGAATTTGTTTAAATTTGTATGAAGCATAACCGTATGCTATATCATATCGTACTGTATAAATTAAAATTTTCGTGGGTTCGTAACTTTACCGAATCTGCTTCACAAGGATATTTAACACAGAATTAAAAGGCTAAATTAGTATAAGTGTACATTACATCAATCTTACCATCAGTACGTAGTGATCTGCTTCTTAGGCGCTTACTAATAACAAATTTTAACCAAGCCAGAACGAAACACAAGACTGCGCTTACTATAGCGAGAATTATTAATGGCTCACCCTATTACGTACAAAGAGTAGAACCAAGAATTATTTTAAAGGTCTGCATGTGCATGCAGGATATCATTCCGTTACAAAATCTGTGATATAAATTGGCGATACATATGGCAATTTAGCATTATTTATACTGTAGTAATTTCTCGTAAGACCGTACTAGAAAATATTATTATTAATAGTAAGGAAGTTCGTATTAACAAATAAGTAAAAACGTACAATATCATATCGTTAGCTTTTCAAGTTGGTGGTGCTGTATAACACCAAGTTAAATATCGTTGCAATCGGAATAATTGCAAAAACGATTATTTAAAATGATGTATAATATATAATATCCGTACAGTAAATTTTCAAACGCTAGAAATTTTGCTAGAATAGTTAATAACAGTCATATCAACATCGAATATTAGAGTGATTTATAGTATAATTATATAATAGTGTCTTGGATAGTCTGCTAGTAGGTGATGTCAAGAAAATCAATAACTATTGTTTAAAATTACCTTTACTATTTTTTTTCCGTTATGGTGAGATACATTTAGAATTGCGCGGATCAAGATTACGAGAGCTGAGATGTGAAAAAGAACAGCAATAACAATGCAAGCCCTAGCAGAATAGGAACGGAAAAAAGTTTTAACATTATTGACGTACGTACGAGTATACACGTCTCATATTCCAATATACGCATAATACCTTTACTTTATGATCAATTCATGATTCACAAACTGGTTTAAAATTTTTAACTATTTATAAAATGCTATTGCATGAAATCATCTACGTCAAATCGTTTTTTATAAAGGTTACCTTTACCAGAAAGGAATAAAAATATGAAAGATTAAGCTGACGCTGTACTGTAAATATTGCATAACTACCATATTTTTGATATATTAACATGTATGTGTTCGCTTGAGATGTAACTTTTTTTACCCGTAATGGACTAAGTGCAAATTTTTAATCATCTTATTTAGTGGAATTTATTTAAATAGCAGCAGCAAGTGACACTTGAGATTAAATTGCTAATATAATGATTAAAATTGAAATTGTGTCCAATTTTCTCTTACTTTACTTGTGCCAAAAATTATTATATGTCAATTCAGTGTTAATACCTTCTCTCGCGGTTCCAAGAATAACTTTGTCCTTCTTTTCCATAAAATCTCCATATGACAACAGTAGCGGCGATAGCATCTAAAAAGGCATCAAACTAAAAAGAAAGATACAGATATGAAAACTGTGAAAGATAATGCTATTAAATATCATTATGAGGATTAGCCATCTATGTCAAGGATTAGTTAAAGGGTTAATGATACCGGTAAGCTTTAATTCAGTAAAAATTTTCAACTAAAACTCACCGCAAATCCAAAAGCTGCAGGACTATGTAAAGAGGTCGATAGAACTAAAAGGAGTAAATACGAGAGAAAGCAGTTACATAAGGATACTAAGAAATTAAGAAATTGACGAAACCGAAGTTTTGAACAATTTCAAGTATTCTATCAACCTCATCATACTTATTGAGAATCATCAGAGGTTGTTATTGCTATTACAATAATATATTAATTATCATATTTTCTTACGAAATGGACTTTATTATTTAGATAAGGCAAAAAATAAACGATTACTAATAATTAAATTTATACCGTTTTATAACCTGAAGGGGAATTATAAGGGGCTAGATAGTAAAACTATAGAAGTATGAACGGTATTAGCAATGTGATATATTGCTAGCCTGATGAATCTAGAAAATTGCTAGGTGCAGACTTAAGCGTATACGAATTGTATTATATCAGATTTAATGAGAATTGTAGGAGTAAGCCGAATTGAACGATGAATAAGGATAATAAATTTGTTTCTTATTTTAATTCGACTAACACCTTGGCTGTACATAAATTTTTATTACATTATTATTTACCATAAGCATATATCGATATCTACTAGAAGGATAATACTAATACTATCACATAGGCTTATACGTATGTATGTCTTATATAAATAGATCATTACTTAATATAAATTTTTAATGATATATTTGATGTATATAGTATAGTAAAAAGTACTAATGTAGTGAATATTTATCTCCTTTCTCGTTAAAAGAGAATAGAAAAATTTTTTGAGTATCTTACAACACTAACATGTATAGTAAAGCAACATAAAAAATAACCTCATGCAGTATATAGTCAACCAAGATGGAATATCTATCGTCGAGAAGATGCAAACTTTTATAGTTTGATGATAATTTTTACGCAACTGGCAAAATGCGAGTAAATTAATTGATTCTTGTTTATCGTGACAGTAATTAGAATTATTATAGATTACTATGGTTTAAGTCTTAGTCTACAATAAAACAAAACTATAAGCACTCGGTATTAATGTACTCGCATGCTTATAATGAGCGTAACTATTTAGAACGTCGAATGGATATCACGAAATTAGATTAGTCAATAGCGGTTGGATTTATGAATATTGTCCGGTAGTGAAAATAGGACAATTGAATTAAAGAATCATACTTGGTCAGTGTTGCAATGATGATCATCTGTAGGAAATTGGGTACATTAAATAGATAATCAAGTTCTCTGTGATGATTGCTCAAGAGTGCTCTTACCAATAGAAATGATTCCAACAATAACGGTACCAATAGCAGAAATTGCTGAGACACCAAGTGCCGCACGACGCCATCTTCTTGCCTGATTGGCGGGTAATCGATGTTTTCCTTTATTATGGAAAAAGTCTACCGCCCAATTGGATATTGATTGTCGTACAGTATAATGAATGAACAAGAAAGTATTAATAGCGTGGGTTAGTAAGAAATATGTTTTACTACTGTCTACGTATATTTATACATATGTAGAGATGATGAAGGAGTTTTAAAAGCCAGAGCACTCGTTCTAGTAAGATAAAAGTCAATGCTGTGAGAGAAATGATATATATCCTATTTTTGTTAGCTGAATAAGTTCTACCTACAACGTTACAGTTTTTCAATTATAGAATTGCTTACTTTATCAGTGTAGAATTTTCTATTACAAGCTACTGTACTGAAGTCAATGCTGAAGTTGCCCGAAATTAAGTATTGAAGTAGCATTTACGTTTTTCACTACAACATTAGCATATTATAGCTTCCTGAAGCCAGTACCTAAGTTATCAGGTTTGAATATCTATTCTTTCTGTAGTAGCATTCAAGTATTCTATAACAGTATTGGAATATTTCTTCTAATTTATAGCTTACATTTTTGGAGTCAATAACAACTCTGTCGTAATTTACTAATGCCTAAGTTAATGAGGCTAGAGTCTTATTGAAATTGAGTTGAAGTATTTCATTTTTACTTGTATAAAATTAAGAAAGACCAATACCCGGTAACTCAGACTGATCACTTCTTACCCAGAACCGATACTGTTTTACGACAAGTATTTGGTATTGTTGAGTAAGAAATAATAGAATTAATTTTATTCCACGTTATAACCCTATTTTACTTCAAATAAAGTTGAATGCTATTAGTCTGCTGTATGTGGTTGTGTGTATTGAGGATTAGTATGAAAAAATTGAAGTATTCAAGTCATTGCCATCCTTTTTTCTCATTTCAATTTAAGTTAAAGAAGTATTTTAGATTATTTCAACCATGTAACACATGATAAATTCATCGTCGGCTAGAAACTATGCTATTATAACTAATAGACTCCGATAATGTACTAATGAAGTCTTGATGCAGTCAATAAAACAAATTGTAACCATCGATATTAATTAAAATGAATTTAACGGTCGGTATTCAAGTAAAGTATGATCTAGTCATGGATTTAAAGGAAGAATTTCATTCAATTTTTCAGTTAAGAGAGCAAGTTTTACTTTCTTTTTTTCTTGGCTACATTCGTCTAGGTATACAGTATTACGATATGGATTAAGTACTTACCATCGTCGTTATGTGATACACATGAATATCGATCTTCTCGCAATAGTTCTACTCTTTCATCGTGATCATCATTCATTTCTTGCAATAAAAACGTTTGATAATTATGTCCAGCATTGGTGCCTTGCTCAATACAATAACTATGAGATTCACTCGAAACATTTTCTTGCTTGTCGTTATTATTGGCCTCGTTTTCCTTTCCATTAGTTTCTTTCATTTTATATTATTTTATTATGCAGTCCTATTTATTCTTGAATGGAATAGCTATCCGATTATATGAGATCTTTTAAATATAGACGTTAGACGATGGCGGTTGGGAGTCCAAAATCTATTGTCCAAATTGTTTGCAGTTTACTTTTCAATCTACAGTGTTGGACACCAGTTGGAGAGTTGGATAAGGGGATGATTGTTGAATCAGTCTACAGTCTTGATTGGACTGGTGTTCTCGTAGC
The DNA here is from genome assembly GCF_000150275.1 of Trichoplax adhaerens. NCBI lineage: Eukaryota > Metazoa > Placozoa > Uniplacotomia > Trichoplacea > Trichoplacidae > Trichoplax > Trichoplax adhaerens. Next base: position 4,535,645 of record NW_002060945.1, on the reverse strand, counting down.
TGTCGTATTGATGAAAATGCAAGAAAGGATTGACAATCGCTTTTTTACTACAGTATCACTGCGTAGTCGGTACTATAATTGCTACTATTGCTGTCTATACTTTGTACCGAGGTTTAGCCAATATAATCAATACTCTTCTGTCCTTGTCCAAGTGTATAGTATTGATAGTAGAATCTGATGAAATAATAAAGAATATTATTGTCTCAAATTTTTGAAAGCATTTTCTATCACTGTTGTCCTTCTTGTTTCAATACAATTACCATTAGAATAGGCAAGGGGGAAAAATGGTTGATATCGATTGAATTGTAAATAATATCCAAAATGGTTAGACGTAGACGTTGCTATTTTTCTAACTTTGTGTCTACGATATTGGTTTACTGACTTCAAACTTATCCAATGCTTGATGTGAAAAGGGAAATTATGCCAATAGAATAATGATGGATTATAATTTGAACTTCATCAATCGATGAGTGTAGTTTTTACCAATTTGAAGCGATTATCCACGATGTTTTTGTTGAGTCGAATAGAAATCGATCGATGTTAACTCAAGCGCGGCACAATAAACTTACAACAAGAAACTGTATAAGTGTTCGATTAATGTATAACGGATTTACATCACCCAATGAACATTCCTATTTAATGAGTAGAATGATAGTATATAATCAAGCTATCGTCCAAAAAATGAAGCGATAACAGTTACGCCAGTTGTTGACACTGACAAGCAAGGTATCAAGTCAACTGAAATATTCCAATACAGGAGCTACTTAGTGCTTCTTTTTACTTATTAATTGTCAATTTTCTTGTCGATAAATTGTTTTATAACGGATTTACATCACCAAATGAATATTCCTATTTGATATCATACGAATAAAATGTATCGTCGCCAAAATTGACTGACAACAGTTACGCCAGTTGTTGACACTGACTAGCAAGGTAACAAGTCAACTGCAATATTCCTATGGAGGAGCTATCTAGTTTTACTGAATATTTGTCAATTTTCTTGTCGATAATTTTTTTTCTTTATAACGGATTTACATCGCCAAATGAATATTCCTATTAAATGAGTAGAATGATAATAATATATAATGGATCGTCCCCCAAAATTGGCTAACAACAGTCACGCCAGTTGTTGACACTGAATAGCAAGGTAACAAGTAAACTACAATATCCCTATCTAGTGCTTCTTTTTACTTTATATTTGTCAATTTTCTTGTTGATAATTTTTTTAGAATAATAATCAATACTTTAAATATGCCAAGCGATTGCTAAATTGAACTGCAATAAAGATAAAATTAGGCAGTAATTTTGATGCCTCGATCAATAACTGTCGGCAATTTTGATGATTGGCTAATCCAAGTGCCTACTGGAATATTGAATACAATCAATAGTATACGGATTGAAGAGTGGATAAGATGATTATTTCTCCCAAGCAATGGAAGGAAACTCGATTACGATGAACAGCAGTGGAATGATGCAATTTGAAGAAATGAAAAGGATTGATAAGATGGAAAAAGGAATTTCACTCATCCATAATAATAACAATAATAATAGTAGTCATTAATTTTCGATTCTTGACTGGAAATGTTATTCAACCGATCAATATGTACAGTAGTCTTTCTTCGTCTACTCGATCATCATAATAACATCGATGTGCTTATAGCTAATAGTAGGGCCAAGAGAAGAAGCAAGTAAGTGGAAATGGATATTATTTGTTATGATGGCAAGAGGATAGTCAGATCAATGGCCACGAAAAGGCTATAAAAGGATTATCAAATACTGGAGAAATACAGGTATTGATTGAGCTGCCGAAAGCTATACAATACCACCCATTCGTCTACTATTGAGTCGATCCTTATTGCCAAGAGTGGATTGGTGACTCGATAAAGAGTACAGATAGTATAATGCTCGATTCACTAGTATAGTATAAATCATATAGTAGAATAATTTCAACAATTATAATTATTTCAATCTTGCGATTGCGGCCCTCCTATCCATGAAAAAGTAGTCGAAAACTGGATGGAAGAAGTGACAGGTGCATTTTATCCGCCCGTCCATCCGCCTGAGAACAATATATATTGTATTGTAGGCTCTCTCTCCATGATGTACAGGCAGGCTATGGACTACGAAATGAATCTCGCAAGATTAATTTCGTAGTCCATGGTATAGTGCAGACTGTGCAATGATATGTAGTGATAGGACAGTACGCGTACTGTCAGAAGTGAAGAGGAAAAATTATCCCTTGCAAGCAAGAACTTTTAAATGAAACGTACTTAAATCACTAGCGTGCAAAGTAGGTTATTGCCATTGTTGCTCTTCTCTACCAACCGACAGAGAGCTCTTTTCCAAGCACAGATGAAAAGGAATGACAGTTCATTTTTGACCTTTTCTTCTTTACTCATGGACAGAAAGATATTCCTAGCACAGAGGACAACGGATGACAGTTTATTTTTACTCGCCCAGCTGACTCTACCAGCACACAGCTACATTACCTACAGTAGTGTGTGCTATTTCTCCTTCCATCCCATTCGGGTTCTATCGTCTTTTGCCATTGATCATTTCGTCCCATTCTATCTCAGAGTCGTGATACAGTTCCTGTCCCAAATGCTACAGTGTACAGTACAGTACAGTAACACAGTACTATACACTGTAGCAGAGTCCTACAGTACTGTACTGAGTGTACTCACGGTCCTATATGGATGTTCGGATGGCGTGACCTTTCACCTTCAACTGATTTGATCATTTCGTCTGCGTATCGCAGAGTCGTGTGATACAGTTTCTGTCCAAAATGCTACAGTGTACAGTACAGTACAGTAGCACAGTACTGTACACTGTGTACTGTATAAAGATCTTCATGTTTGGGTCCCATATGGATGTTCGGATGGCGTGACCTTTCACAGTTCAACTCATTCGATCATTTCGTCCCATTCTATCGCAGATTCGTGATACTGTACTGTACAGTACAGTACAGTTACTGTCTAAAACGCTACAGTGCACAGTACGGTACTGTACTGTCAGAGTGTTAGTACTGTACACTGTGTACAAAGATCTTCATGGTTGGGTCTTACTGCATATGGACGTTCGGATGGCGTGGCCTTTCACAGTTCGACTCTCGTCACTAAGTTATTCAGCTTTATATTCGTATAATTCTTATTACATTTTGATTCACACTCGTGATTTTAGGATACCTTAAAGTACTCTGATTCGAACTGGTTCACACTGTACTGTACTGTACTGTACTGTACTGTACTGTACACTGTGTAAAAAGATCTTCATGATTGGGTCTAGACCTGAGTGTATATGGATGTTCGGATGGCGTGACCTTGAACACTTGGACTCTCGCCACTTGGATAGATTTGTCTATCCAGCGAAATGATGGATTGATGTCCAGTAGAGACTCTTGAAGGGTCTCTAATAATGTACAATATATAAGCTATAAATCTAAAAAGAGAGCACTGCTGTAGCAAATTTGAAGCTGCATGTATGTATAGTTACAATGCATACATATTATTATGCTTAAAAAGGATTATAAAAACAACAACGTAGCGTCTCTGCGGTATGCAAAATCATTTCGAGCTCTTCTGTCGCTTGCTACAAGTTCTAACCAATCAATGCCTTAATCAATGTGGTCAATGTAAACAATGAAGGCCAACTTAAAGCTCAAAGTACGAATTTGAACGTTGAAAGATTTATACAGCAATCGATAGCATACTTTGATATTCACCTTTAGAATTTAACCGCTCATTACTTCTATCCAGCTTTTCTACCATTGATACCTTGAAGATTAAAATATAATCGTCATTGAATCGACAGTACCAGTTGCAATCGAAAGTTGTCAAATTTTTTCTCCTTCGTATACATTATATACGTCCTTGCAGATTTCACTTGCTTCGAACCACTTTCAAAGTCAGGTTTTAATTATAATAGACTACATTATTCTTGATATAGCCCTACTACAAGTTGCAAAATGAGCGCTTTTCGTATTTTAAACATTGCAAAGTCACAAAGATTGCCGTCAACTGCTGCTTTAACTCAAGCCTATCAATGTACATCGCACATTGGAGAGATCAATCAAGTACGCTTTCTAACTGTTATTGGACTAAATACCAAGACAAAACCCATTCACAGTCCTAACACCAATGCATTCTTCTTGGATGCTAGTCCAATTCTGGCTGTAACCTTGCCTAGACAATATTACAGCACAGAAAGCAAACCTGCTAGTCAAGAAAAACCAACTGATACGAATAAGCCGACAGAACCTAAAAAGAAAGGTTTTTTTGGTGCTGCCAAGTCGATGGTGAAAGACGTTTTAATACCAGGCTGTAAAGAATTGTGGTATGATTATAAAGCTTCCAGAGCTAATAAGAAGAAATTAAAAGCCAATAACTATGATTATACCAAATTGACGAGAGCTGAGTATTACAAAATCGTACAGGTAGGCTCAAAGCAATGTGTCCACACCATTTGCTTAAATTATTTTCAGTATTTGCATTTTGAATGTCTTGATGAACCGATTGTGAATCAATCATGTGGACGTTACTACATGAGTTTTTATCTAAAGAATCGAATACCAATTATATAGCTTAGTAACCGATCCATATTCTACAACGTTGTAGAGTAGACCTTATAAAATGAAGACATACTTTCTTCAGCATTCCAACATTGAATTACTTAACAACTAGAATTACACTATCCTCTTTTTGTCATTATTGTACAAAGGCGTTATAATCAATCAATGATGAGCCTATATCATTCTATAATCAAATGTTAAACATCATCGTTATAGACAAAAATTTGACTCAGAGGTGTAAGTTAAATGAAAAATAAATATTTCCTGTTGATAGCATTGCGCCTAATATACAGTACGTGCATACTCGTATGTAGTCTGCAATTCAAAACACTACATATACTTGAATGCAACAATTATTTATAGCCTGTGCAATAATAATTAGTCAGCAGCCTTCGAATTTCGAAACATGCAACAGTGAGCTGATATTGTACAGCTGTAAAACTCAGTTATTTAATTAGCCAATTAACAGATGAAGTAGATATTATGCAGTAATTGATAAAGATAAGTATACTGCTAAAATATTACTTATTGCTGAAGGGGTCAATTTATAACTTATGATAACTTATGATATACTTTTAACTTATTAGGATAGTTATCATATTTCAAAGCCATTTTCGTACTTTTGCTCATAATTATTTCGTGCGTTATACGCTGAAAAATTGACAGTAGGCAAATTTATACTTAAATCATAGTTTCATACATCGATTTATTTTACAATAGGTCAATCATATTTACGAGTATAATTACGAAATCAAGCAAACAGATTTTGAATATGCAGTTTCATTTAATAGCTATACAATATTTTCACTCTACAGAAGCTTTCCATAATTTCTTAGAAGAAAAATCGTAATTATTTTTCATTTAAATGTTAACCAATAATTATAGGCGCTTATTTGTATTAGAAATGGCCTTACGTTATTTAATATTGCTTGCTGAAATTACTAGTCAGCTTTTTTAAATTCGACTAAGAGTTATTATTTATGTACTGCAGTATGGTGGCATCATGTCATTGTAATCGATAGATAAATGAACTGATATACAGTACCCGTAATTCTAGAAGGAATACGCATGAATTGTATTAATTTTAATTTTCAGACTAGCCGAGATCTTCGCAAAGCCTTCCCACTAGTATTTATCTTTATGTTACCTGCAAGTGGAGCTTACCTTGCACCATTATTCATGTTAGTAGAAATATCTGATAGAAATTAGTATTATCGCCTTCTTTCGGTATGTACAGTACTTACAGTATATCTACTTTCTACTAAAGTTGTAAATCATTACAACTTGTAATTAGCTCTTACTTAATGGAACTAATCCATCTATAAAGCCCAGCATGCAGTGCGTCATGTCTGATGATATTTTCAACGATTCTCTAGCATTATAAGTCCCAGGCTTGCTCTATCGCCGCAATTCTACAATGAAAGGCAGAGAGTCGACTTTCCTCAATTGGATATAAAGTCCAGACGTAAAGGCTATCCAGAAACTTTAGAAAATCTATCAGAAATTGGAGAAAAGATCAGTTCTAATCGTTTGACTACCATCTGCAAAAAGGTAAATTACCATTGTCAATTCTTATCAAATAAAGGTCTTGAATGGCTGTAGGTATTATCATAATTGGCTAAGTGGTTATATTTTTCTGTATATTCATTGTTATCTTTGTATGTTTAATGTCTAATCTATCTGTAATCTCAACAAGATCTTAGAAAAACATGATCCGACAAATGAAGAAATCGAAGAGATAGCTCAGTCATTCAAAGATTCATCATTAAGCCTTTCCAAGCTACCTTATAAACATTTAGTACGTTAGCAGTTCTCTGTAGGCTGTGTGCTTAACCTATCATTTTTGAAAGGATAAAAATGGATTGCGTCAATTACTGAAATCAAATTTTTATCCCATATTAATTTTCTGCTTTTATAATTGAACTTTCTATATTCTAGTCGGTATTGAGCCAATCCTGGTTCCTTTTACAATATTTACCTACTGGGCTTCTTGCCTGGCGCTTAAAGGGTTTACTAAAAGAAATTAAATTGGATGATCAAGCCTTATCTAGAGAGAACGTTACCGATCTTTCACATAAAGAACTGGAAAAGGTTTCTACACTTTGTTATACTCATACATAACAATTTTTTTCACTTGGATGTTGCCGTACTATTCATGTTCAGTACAATTCACTCTTACCTTAGACGATGTTGTAGTATAGTAGATGCAATTAACATTTACTATTTGGAGTACACACAGTAAATCAGTTTATAGCATTTTATAGCAAGAACGCTTAACTTCTCATCGACTGTATGTAATGATGTTGTTTTTGTCGCAACGAAATGCTCTAGGCATGTTTTGATAGAGGCCTAAATGCAGCGAATTTAACAGATGATGAAATGCGTAATTGGCTTCGCGATTGGGTTAATTTATCAGTTTCTCACACAGGTTGGTATATAAAACTAATTAGCGTAGTGCGGTTCTATTCCCTTTTTTGTAAAGAATTTACTAAAATTTTTATAAAACTGTTCAAATTCGGTTTATTCAAGGTGAAGATTTATCCTTCCTGGCTCATTTAGTAGCTTTCAAATCTACTAATTATGGAAAAACAGAATAGAAATGAAAATTTGACTTTTCTGGGACTACTAAGATATACGCGTAAACTACAGGATGATTTAATATTGATTTAATAATGCATTATTTAATCTCTTTACGCGTATTCAAAAATTAATTACTAATTGCTTAAACATTTTTGATACTGAAAACGACATACAGTACATAAAGATGTTGTATTACTATAATTATCAATGAACTGCGTTTATTTGTTAGCAATATAAATTCACGGCAATCTCTTTATTAAATATTGCTAAGGTTTAAAGCATTTTTCACCTATCCATGTTTACCATCAAAATTAAAGTAGCTGTTTTACGTAACAGAAATAAAAAATGCTCGCTGTATGCGTTTCGCTTACAAGAATTTTTATCACTCCCAGTATTCTTACAGGATAATTACAACCATTTATGTAACATACGATTGAAAATTCTTAATAAATTTTGGCTATACTGTTGATGTTTGAGCAAATACCAAATATAACATTCGTACATGAATTTCAATCTTAAGCTAATACAACAAAGTAGAAATAGAAAATTTTTCATTTAATACGTATAACGTCTCATTCGTTAATTATTCTGATAATTACCAGAAATAATATTTTAATTGAAATTTAGAATAAATGTACAAAAGCTGTAATACAAATCAACAATATATCAAAAAAGGCCGTACTGCGCAACCTTGTACAGTATCAATTTGCAATTTCAGTCGTCCAATTTATACGCGTTAACGTAGTTATTAAAGAAAACAGCTTTAGCTATATAATATCATATCATAGTGTATATATCAATAGGTAAAAATATTTCATATTTCCAATCAAACAACCGAAATTCTCTTATAATAATAGCGTAGTACTGTGTTTATAGTATCAGCAAAAAGATTTCGGTGGTTACTCAACATAAGCATTACATAATTATAACTAAAACCTTGAATCATGCGTACATTTAATTTAAATAATGTTTATACGGTATAAATTTTGCCATCCTGCCAATCGCTGACTGTCTACCATGTTCATAAAACGCAAACATTAGTTTCAGTAAAAAGTAAACAAAGTTCAATATTGTCATAAAATGTTTTCTTCACAGTCTTGAAAGATTAGGTTCAAAACTTATATCGTATAAATAAACGATTCTTGAGCGTATGGCCAACGCAAGTACATGATAGGAAGAAAATCTAAAGGTCATCTCTACTTCTTCTCACAGTTATCTCCCCGACAGCAACCGTTGGGGCATCTTCATTAACATAAGCAACCTCGCTATTAGCTATAAGTTATTGTAAAGAAAGAAATCATTTCCGTCAAATTATAAACAACATTAAAACCTAGTATAAAGCTTTACGACAGTTTCTTTGTAATTAATCAGCTACTTATAATATTAGCTTAACTTGATCATTTAAGATCAAAACTACATTTTACCTCCGTCAAAGTTGTATGTTTTCTTGGATTTACGACCAAACTTAAGTTTATGAAAAATATTCTTTTTCTTTTCTACAAACATATCGGGATGAGACTTGCTATAGTGTTGAAATGAATCGGTGCTAGAACTTGGCTGCTAAAATGAAGTTGAAAGATAATTAATTAAGAAGTGTTGTACTAATCCTGAAAAAAAGAGAATGCAGTTTTGTTTAAACCGTCAAAGTAACCTGAATTTGATTTGCACGCGCGGATACCGGTACATTGTTAGGTTGCTCTTCAGATGAATTTACTGCCAACTCTGATTCAGAATCGATTGCTTCAATTTTATGGGTTTTTAGAAGGTGAAGGATTTGAATTAATTTGACTAACAGATTATTTACGAATAACGAAAAGCTATTTCAAGATACAAACCTTCATCGGGATCATCCTTATCAAGTGACGAAACCGGTATTGGAGGAGCAGCACGTTTACCTCGAGGAGGCTTTGGTGGACCTATAGAATTCTCTTCTGAAGAACCATTTGCTGAACTCTCCTGTTGAAATGTTAAAGTATTACAATATCACGCTATAAGATCAAATAATGTACGGCTTTTAATACTATAAATGTTGCTTAAATAGGACTAACGTCACTATCATCAGGTATTGATTCTTTATCTTTCGGATCATATCTTGATGAATAAAATAATCATTGCAAATAATGAGTTGGCACTAGTGCTTAACGTTTATAAAAGCGCCCGAAAATTGGAAGATTTAAGCTCACTTATTAGTATTGAAGACTTGCTCTTTCAATAAGGAGAATTGCTCCATCAGTAAGGTACTTTGTCGTTTTGTTTCGAGAAGGTCAGATCTTAAATTATCACATTGGATTTCAACTACAGACAAGCGTTTTTCAGCAGTTTCTGCGCGATTTTTCCATCTATCTATTTGGTCTTCTAATAATTTTTTTTCTAATGCTAGGACTTGATTACTCGATTTTTCAAATTCAGCGATCTGTTAAGTGATGACATGAAAATCAAACGTTAATCAATTGCTAAAAGTACAGCATTAAGATAATTTTAGATATGTATCATTTTTGTATGTATTAATCGCTCTTAAATTTCTTTCCGCAATATACTACAATGCCTTTGAACGAGCTACAATCGAGTAAAGTTCATTAATTCTGTCCTGACCTTATTAGTAGTAGCTGTTAATTTGCTTTCAGTAATATCCAATGTCGTTTTAGTCTATTGGATGAGAATATCAATATTTCATTTTTTTGTAAGCATACAATACGATCAGCTAAATAAACATAACTTTTAAATTGTAATAGCAAATAATGAGAACATATTTAACCTCTTGTAATTCTTTTTCTAGTGATTTGATTTGTTCAACATTCGTGGTATTTTTGGTAACTTTATCTTGAGCAACATTCAACATCGCTTTGGTCTATCGTAAAACATCAAATTACTTAATCTTGTCTAAAAATAGCTATTGCAATGGATTTCATCACTGTTTTATATGTGTGGTTAATAGGATTTAAGGGTACCTCTTGCAGTTCCTTTTCTAGACATTTAACTCGCTCTAACTTTGCTGTTTGTTCGGAAATTGGAATGGCAGGCGTACTAGGTGTATTAACCATTGCACTGGTGTTATTCTTCTCTATATTCTTTTCTTTTTGACTTATTAAAGGTGCATTAATTTTGATCTCTTCTTCCTTCTTGGCAGTGATACCTATCGTAGCATTCTGTTTAGTATTATTTACTTGCTTCAATGCCGCTACTTTGATAGGATCTGCCTTAAGATTCTTTTTATTTTCCGTGATTTGTACAGGTGGGACTCTGCCAACTTCTTTATCACCATCTACACTACCATCACTGTCAGCGTTTCCAAAGTGGTAAGCACCTTCAACGCTACTATCTGATTCGTCTCCATCGTCTTCATCTGAAGATTCATCAACTGGAGGTACCGATACATTAGGAATAGGTTTTGTCTTTGTAGGCACGGAGCGTACGGTATTTGAATTCTGCTTAACCTCTTGACTATTCTTAATCGTCTGTTTTTCCACAGAATAAGTGTCACTAATTTTCTGTTTCGGCTTTTCTCGACCAAAAACAAATCTGTTGATAACGTTGATAAATTTAGTAAGAGCAAAATTTGCTTCATTAACAATGTTACATGATATATCTATTGTAGATATAATGGACAATGAATTAATTTTCCAGAATTATACTTATCTCAAAACTATTTTATATATTTATTTAACTGACTTATATATTAAAAGAAAAAATGAACCAAATAGGTATGAAATTTTTGTTCATTTCCCTACATTTTATCTCCCCCATAAGTAACTTTATGGGAGAGAAAGTACATAGTGATAACATTATAACCAGCACTAATACGATTTCTTATTTCGTCTTTTCTTTCATTATTGTACAAGATAAGCATGCAATAGTTAATTTGTGAAGGTACAGTACATCAAATCCGATATATTGGTATATTGATGATCATGCAAAGAAGGAAATTTTGTAACATTTTTATGTGCAAATCAGAATCGTTTTTGTGACTATAATAGTCAGTATAGACTTACTTTACTATGCCGTTAAGTCCTGCTAAAGCTTTACCAATATCACTACCAGTCGCAGCTATAAGTGAATTTTGGTCTATTTGAACGATTAAATCGCCAACACGAACACTATAAATTAAGAAAGAAAATACATCAGATTTGAAATCATTGATAGAGGAAAAATGAAATTATTTCGTCAAAAATGAGACTTTTAATGAATCGTGAGCGATTATCATACAATACTATTATTAGCATATATGAATACTATTCTGATATATCCGTAAATAGCAATAATAACTCAATACAAGTAAGGGGGTTTATGAAATCAAATAAATCTCTTTTAATAATTAAAAATGATATCTATTCATCAATTATTGTAGAATTGAATAGAACTTAATAGTTCGTTTTCCCTAAGCCTAGTTGATCTTAAACAAATATTACAGGATATAAATGATTACGCTTGCGTTGTATGTCTATTGATGGTAAAAATAATAGCAGTAGTGAAGTATACATCATTTTCACGCATGATACAGTGACTGTTATTTGACTACGCTCTCTTGCTAACATTAAAGCCAAGATATAGAAAGGACTACTATGGATAAAATCAGATCGAATTTCTGTATAAAAAAAATTCAGGTATTAAATGATTCTTTGTAGATGGAAGTAACTGGCGGAAATTTAAATTAACATAACAAATAATTGTATAGCAGCATAAAAATCTAACTGACGTCATTCTCAATGGATATATTTATGCTAACTGTATGACTATAGATGATATACGCGTATCATAGAAATTTCCAATCCTATATTTTGTCAGGGACCTCTCAAGAAATTTTTCTCCCGGTTACACTCCCTATATAACATGGGGATTATAAATATTTCTTGAGCGGTCCCTAGTCTCGTACGTATAAAAAAAATGCGCCTATCAGCACAGTACAATGTTTATACTGTATAAGTAGATTTAAGATTTTATCAATCGGGCCACTGTATTAGTTACATTTAGCAGAATAATAGTTGCGTTTTAAAATTAAACTCTTAAAAAAGATTACTATACTTTTTGCTTCGATCGGCGATTCCACCAGGCACAATTGAGTCTATATAAACAGATAATAAATCGTCTCCTTCGCCATTTTCTCCAACCCATACTTTCTTGATTGTTACACCTAAAGGTTTATCGTCTAACAATAGATCGATAAGATAATATAATTTATGTCAAAGATCGAATATGAATAACAATGCTATTGCACTCTAAAGAATAGAGAGATATACACTTTTATACGCACACGTAGGATTAATGATTGATTCATAGATTAATTATCATTGTGTAAAACAGAAGATATATTTCGGTCGATCTCTATTTGTGAAATAACGTGATTGATTTTTAACTACTGTATTTTATAAAATAAAAAATTTAACTATAATATACTTCACATATTATCAAGATTGGGTATGCCGCACTCTACCTTTTGAGTTAAACCACAACGCTAATTAATTACAATAGCTATATACCCGTAAATAATAAAATTTATTGTTTATACGTATTTTAAAATTCCTATTTTTTACCAAGAATAATAATTTAATTAATGCCTATAACTCGAATGTATAGACTAGATCGATAATTATAATCTAAATTAGAAAAAGTAAAAAGAGGACCTCTTTAAATTTGGGAAGCGAAGTCGAATTTATTGACTTGTACTATCCATAATTAATTAATTTTTACAGGGTAACAGACTTGCACTATGAATATTTTAAAATACTTACATTTAGCCAATTCTACGGGAACTAAATCCATATTACGTAGGCTTTTTTCAATTTCATTTTGCGCTACGTTTAATGCAGCATCGATATCAATGACTCGTTCGTAGTCGTCAGCAGAATGCGTAAAATTAATTTGGGGTTGATCATTGGAAAATTTGACACTAGAAGGAACCTTTTTATCGGAATTAGATGATAATTTAAGAATCGATTTACCAGATGCCGGTAACTGTTGGTCACTGTTTTGCTCATTTATTGAATTGGAATTAATTTGTTCTACTATGCGTGGATTTTTATCCACGCTTTTCGACTTCTTTTTGATAAAATGGCCAAAATTATTCGCGTCAGTCACAGATTTAGATGATGATATATTAGAAGTGCTATAGCTTATTTCGTCTTGGTTATCATCTCTGGTTGGTTGATTTTTAGGACTGGATGCAGTTTTACTAAATTGATAGGCTGAATTTTGCGACTTTGGAAGAATTGGTGTATTGTCTTTTGAAGTTTTCTTTTTCCCAGTTTTAGCAAAATTGTAGGCTAACCTGGCGCTAGTGTTGGATTTTTTACCAAGCGAGGGGGTAAAATCGTTACTGTTGGGTTTAACGGATTGATTATGGTCATAATTTTCTTTGACTGAAGGAGGAGGTACATACTTGCCTTTAGTGTAAACTGATAGACCTGAAGTGATATCAACATTATCAGGCTTTGCTGTTTTCTTTTCCAAAGGAGGCAATGAGGTTATCTGAGAATTATCTTTTGCACTTTCTTTATCCTCACTTATAGTGTTATTCTCTTCTATCATTTTATTCTCAATGTTTGAATCGGTATTATCCGTAATTGGATTAGTCCGGATTGAATTGTAATTCATATCATGGTCAAGTTGATTTGGTGATTGTTTACTTGCTATCACATATCTATTATGGTCATCATCATCATCCATTTTTGTTCGTTGCGGTATTTGGTAGTTCAGTTTGGCATTCACAGTATCGAAGGACGATTGATTCATTTGTTCATCTTGAACACTTGCTTTCCTTTTCTCTTCGTCTTCTTGTAATAATTTCTCAATACCGACTTTTTTTAACTTGACTTTAAAAACACTTGGAGAATTATCTTGATTGGATAAGTGATTGATTACTTTAGTAGGTAAACGGTTGTTCTTCCCTTTTACATTAACATTAGTGTTTGTTTTGCGTCCTGCTACGTTGTCGGTTACGCTATCAGGATTATTCTTGGTCAACAGTTGAGTTCCATTTTTAACTCGAGTAGATGGTCTAAAGTTTTCTCGGGTGATGTTTTCATCATCATTAGAATTAGAATGGTTTAATGGCGGATTTGAATAAGTATTGGAATTTGTAGCATTGATCTTCGATTTTACATTTCTGTTCATTGGAGATTGTTCCCCACCAACGTTTGGCACTTTACGTTGTCGAGAATTATAACTTTGACTAGATGTACTTTGACCAAACATTTTGGCCAAATTGTTGACGGTACCATGATGGAAAATGCTCTTTTCTTCTTCTTGATCTTGGTCTTCGCCGACTGACATTGCTAAATTACGAAAAGATGTCATTACGTCTTTAAGCTGCAAGTTGATAAATGGATGACTAGAAGATTGAATGCTGTTTTGATAGCACTAAATTAATAATTATTCGGCGGTTGTATTTATTTATTCTTGAATTTTTCTGGGTGGGGGTATATTGAATTCCGCGTAGTACAGTAGTACGTCGACTTGGGACATCTACTGTGCTGTACGTACGATACGTTTCAGGGTGTGTTTATGAGGTGCAATCTACCGTCGCGGTTTAGTGATACTATTACAGTATTAGTATGGAAGTGCAAGAGAGTGCCAAGCGTACGATAAACACGCCCAAGTCATATGTTCACTGTATCGAAAGCATTGACGTTTCTTGAAATTGTCAATGAAGATACACCAACGATTGGACTTTAATTAACTTTTTTTTTTAGAAAAACAGTTAGTTAATTAACTTTTTTCCTTTCTAAAGGGCTTTTTTTGCTGAATAGTATGAAATTGTAGGTGTACGACAGTATAGGACAAGCTGCTTGAGATGGCAGTAATATTGCGTTGTTTTCCTTTGAATCCGTTGACATTGGAGTAATACAGCAGGCTGGTAAGCTTTCTATGCGTTCATTTCTGTAAGCTAAGTTGATAAAAATAAGGACGAATCAACCACAGTGTCATTAAATAGACTTTTATCCATTGAAATGGCAAGTTATTAAAGTGAAACAAGGCTGCAATAACATTATTACCGTGATTTGGTTGATTTGATAACCTCCTTGGCTGTCTGTTAGTACTGTAAAGTAAAAATGAACATTAGATGCTTTTTGATAGGTTTTATACAATTTTGATATAAAGGAATGACTCGTTGAAAGAACTCGTATTGTGCGTTACCCTATTTTAGTACCAAGTTATGATAACTGCAGGCGGTCCTAGTCTACAGTGTACAGTGTACACTGCTATACTGTGTACTGTACACGGTAGAGGCGTCTGAGTCTTGGTTGGTGGTCACTGGTCAGTCGTCAGCAATGTGACGTACAGTACTGTACAGTACATCAAGTCTTGAGAAAAGTTTTCCTGTACAGTACAGTACTGTAATTCATTGGCAAATGTGCCATCAGGATAGGATAGGCCGTCTGTCCAGTGTGTGTACATAGCGGTTGTTAAGATGAAAGGTAAAAGTACATCAGTAATAATGGCAGACTGTCAGTGACATTATAATAATGTACACTGTACACAGTGTACACTAAGCAGAGACTACTAAAAAGAAAGGGACACATACATACATCATGTGTGTCTTGTAAAAGTTGCAATACTTATACATTCAGTATAGTGCTGCAGTGTGAAAAGAGCGCGTTTACGCATCGTCAAGTCTCTTGACTGGCAACCATCATTATCGATATCATCTCATGACCTTGGACGTCAATCAATACGTCGGGCTGAGACTCACCCTGTCAGGTCAGCGACTACTGTACTCAACCAAAAATGTCTGTCACGGCTCCATGTCGTGAGATCCAGTACAGTATTAATGTTGCAAGTACAGTACAGTACTCTACAGTAGTCATAGTCATGGTCGTACTCTAGTACAGTGAAGTACAGTAGTCCATGTCATAGTTTACGAGTATGCTGTAGGACTAGTTAACAGCGGCTTCCATTCACCGGGTGGCAGTAGCTTTGAGTAACTTGTTACCCAACTTAAAAAAAAGAAGTAGTTCAAATAAAATAAAATTTAGAATTACCCATGTCCAGTACTGTACTACTAATTACATTGAAAAAAGGACTGTGAAGCCTCAAGTTCCTGATTCTCGGACCTCCGCACCATTATTAGGGTGTACAGTACAGTGTATAGTACTGTACAGTACGAATAGACTGTACTGTAGACTGTACACTGTACGGCATGGACTGTAGTCTTCTGTCTGTATGTCCGCGTGTCCACAGGGGGCACAATCCATTGATTGATGCGACGCGGCGTGAGACCTGCCGACTGCAGTGTAAGTGATAAGCTCCAAAACAAAGCGTTGCTGCCTTTGAGCGCCAAGTAGCATTTCCTGGAAAAAGATGGTCGAAAATCTTCGCAGACATAAGAGATCATTTGAAATAAATGAACACATTCCTCTGCAAAATAGCGTATGTACTATGTAAATATAGATAGATTGATAGATATGGTATTTACCATCACCAAATGATAATGATACGCTACTTTTCTATGATGGGAAATGATTGTCTACACATGTGAATATTGAATTCATGGTAAACAGCTGCAGCACTCCAACTTGAGATGCAGGCGCATCCTAGCTTTTTTTTTCTCGATCCAATCCATTTTACTACTTATCTTTTGATATTAGTGGCTAACTGGATGTGTAGGAATTGTTGATAGACGATTAAAGCATTATTTAACACATTAGTATTGACCGATGAAACAGCCATGGACGAGTTAATCTCCCACTTTACTGACATCCGATTAATTCACTAATTACACACATCAGTAGCATTAATAACACCATGAGGTAGAATCCTATTTACTTAGCCCATTAACTATACTTGATAGTCAGTATTTTATTGACCATTATAAAATGAGATTGCCAAAGGTGATTGAATAGCTTGAACTTGATGAATCAATGATAAATGCATAATTACTGTACTGTATACAACGCGCCATTGTACCGTTGGCATGGCTGTACAGCAAATAGACAAGTGTACTGTAGTTATTGGCTATATTGATATCAAGATCAAGAAATAAGACTATTTTACTAAAGGGTATCACTCACAATAGCAGCAAAACTAGTCCTATTAGACTTATTCAATAATTAACTATTTAGAACGATAGTACTCTATGCACTTTATCCCTTAAGACTATCTAATATTGATAGTTCCTTTACTTCTGTCATTTTGTTTACACAGTCGTTACTGACGCTACTACTACACAGTCACTGTATACTAGGATATTGGTAGCTCATGAGTCATTATGCAATCCAGAAATTATTCGATTTTAGAATTTTTAAACAGTGTCGATGTCATCCTAATAGAATTCTTACACCTACTGGCTATAACTGTAAGGGTTCATTATGTTTCTACCTATTTTTACCTCATACGCCATTTTAACATGATTTTTCATCAATATTTTAGTGGCGTCATATTTATGTAAATTCAACGAAAAGCACGCTTGATGTTTTTGAATCAAACCATATATCTCTATATATAATATATCTACTATCACGATACTGTAATATCCGTACATTAAAAGTTATTAGCACATAAAAATTATAAGAATCAAAATGACGCCATATCATATAGATTTTCTGTATCATTGTTCTAAAAGAATACTATAGTATATTGAGATTAAGTACAAATGCCCTGTTGTTGCTGAAAGTCAAAACAGCTTTTGGAGTCCAGCTACGCAGATATAGAAAGACACAATAGTATCTACTGATAGTTGAATCAATACCAGTTATAAATCAGTATAGAATAATTGGATTCGACAGTTTGATATTCATAAGATGTGCTGTACATCACGTTATATAGCTATAACTATTAAGCACCAAGACTAGGGCTGGTTATTATTTGATTTAATAATCATAATCCAATTGTATTTACGCGTATCTCGATAAACTACGTTTTCATATTGCTAATTGACGATATTTTATCCTATGTTGAATGACTACGTACAGTATTTGAATTAAAGTAATACCAATATATTATTTTACTGGATTATTATGCTTTTAGAAGCGACTGTGCCAGCGTCAAAGCGATGAAAATCATGTGCAACATATAGCTACTACTAGAAGTAATTACCATCTGGCCAATCCGACAAATCCTGCACCTGATTGGACTGGATCTCGGCGCGGCTCTTATTGCTTTCTTTGTTTGTGTGGCACTGGGGTAAGTAAAGATTGATGTTATATCCATATAGAATTATTTGCCATAGTGATAGTATAGTTTTTAGTTGGAACAAAGATGTAACGATCGATTTACCGGTGTTATGCATGCAATACCAATATTCAAAAATATTAATAGCAATATTAACGCTCTTTCTTTTATCATTTCTTTTGGTAACTGACTATGACTTCTTAGGGCCATCTCCAACACTTAAATATGATATAATTGTTGACTCTCAGTTGGACTAAACGCTGTATGATCATAGCAAATTATTACAACGTCAAATCTCTGATTCGTTATTTTTTTTATCAACTATTTACACTTATTTACAACAAAGTATATATATTATGCTGCATTCATTTGTACAGGAGTAAACTTGATTTTTCAACCGTTGTTAATATAATGCTATAAAGTGCAGTGCCTATCAAGTTCGCATAAAATCTAGTATTTTGTATATTACTTGAGATGAAGGTAACTTTGTTTTATAATATAAAATTCTTACACTGTAATAGCGCTAAAGTAATTATAATCATAAGGACGACGCAAAAATGGCCAAAAGTGGATCACTGGAATTTTTGTATCGGATCAGTTCTGCGATCTAGCTATCTGTAACGGTTTTAAAATAGTAGTTACATCTTTAAAATCCTTTCCTGCTACGCAAGACTCGTTACCATTACTTATTATACTTTAATTATGTTGTATGTACCGTATAAATAACGTGAAGCTTTATTGATTTTAGGAAATTTTTACTAAGTATGTGCATTTGGTTAAGACAACTCTAAATTCGACTTTTATGTAACTTTTAAATTACATATTTAAATCACTTGGAGCGGTATCATTCTGTGACGCTACTATTAGCCTTAAAATGCTCTACTACCTGCTTCTAAGTACAAAAGTTGGCTTAAATTGTTCTCGATGTGAACTAATTATAATAAAGATTAAAGATTATACAGCGTAGCCATGAATAAGTTGTACAAATTAACTGAAACTCAATAAAAGCTCAACTTATAACGTAGCAGCATTTTTAAATAGTAAATAATTATCCAGATGAGTAAATGAAATTTGCCATCCATTATATATTTAGCATTGACTTAGATTAGCTTAAACAATCGGTTATATTTTAAAACTATCCGTAAGCAAACAAGATAAACTATTTTGCAGCTTTAAAAACGATTTTATTTCCGCATTATTGTTCATAATTCTACCAGGTAAGACAGCACGTGATGTGAATAGTAGTCGGAATAATAAATATAAATTCTATATAAATTGAACTTTAACGAAAGTTAAGATATAATGTCATGGTGATACTTACTGTACTTCAAAGTAGAAATGTTCATTATAGACAAAATACGGCGTATACGATATACTGTCTTGTGTTCTAGACACTAAATAAATTGCTGTGCATTGTATATATATATAGGCTATATTTATAAACATACATTTTTGTTTATACCATATACAGCTTATGTGGCTATATATGTTGTCTTTTATCGTCTTGACAACTGATAATATCTATTGCATATCATACAGATAAAGACGATAATAATTAATATTTTTAAGAATATATGGTAAATATATCATCGCAACTTGCATTTTCAACCAAATATACTAATACAGTATTACGTGATAATTGCATTGCAGATAATCAACTTTTTGATCTAATTGAAAAAGACGAGCTATAAACCTAAATACTTAGATCTTGTGTCGAATATTTTTACTGTTAATAAAGTTCATTCATTACTTTTGAAATAACAATGAAGTGAACCAGTGATTCCGATGCTTAGAGAATTTCTGTACAATGAATCCTATAACTGATACAATGTGGATGTATATACTTTTCAATATTTTTGGCCACATAACGAGTAAATACAAGCCCTTCTTATCAATCTAAACTTATTTCAAAATCTCATCTAAGCTAACAGAAACTAGTAATTTGCAAAACAGTGATAAAGGATTCTCGGGAGGCTTGCTACTAAAGTGCAAAGTAATCAAGCATTTTATACACGCTATTTTTCAACTTGTATGAAAAGGCAATAGGAAATTAACAAGCTCAGCTATAGTCGATGAGGATTCTGATGGATCTATATCCGTAAATAACCAACAAGTATCAAAAAGTTGTGATACATCCTTTGTAACAAATCCAAAATGCTGCGAAGCTTGTAATTTTTTTGGATTTATATTATTTGTCGCTTGATTTAAGACATCAGATTGCCTACAGCATGATTCAAAGGAATGATAAATTATCAAGTATGTATAAAGATATAAGTGTTGCAAAAAATTACAAAATTTTATCTTCGTGTCGATATTACTTCATACCTTTTCTCGTTAGGATCAACTGCACAATAACTTATTGAGTGTATCGGGAAGAATAACCGAAGGAATTGTCTAAATTTCATAACGGTTGCAATTGTAAAATGAGAAATCTGTCATCGTTGCCATGTTTTACTTTATGCTACTTACATTTTGTTGACGTCTGTCAGAGTTACGCCCTCCAGTGATGCTTTAAAACTAACAGGAATCGGTTCATCACGTGATGAATAAGACATAAATTTGCTTATACACAAGTTTAAAGTCTCTGAATCGTTTACACGTTCGACATTTATTGACCCCAGATACATAACATTAAATGCTGTATAAAAAAACATAGCACAGTTAAGAAAATAAAAATGACTAGAAACACAAATATATATTTTATGCGATTTATTCTTAATGTATTTATAAATAGTAAACGTGCCGATTCCTTGATGGAGCCTTTCAGGCGTCCGCTCTATGTGACTTGGACTTCCATAATGTTTGAACTTCGACTCTATCACATTATTAGCTACAAAGTAGAACAGTTAAAAATAAAACTTAAATCGTAGAGATGATGATATGTTTCCAAATTACAGTCATCGAATATTACTAATCTAAATTCCGTACCTGATTCAGGTCTTGATAATTTGCATGGAAGAGCTAAACTGGTCAGTGTATGCTGCTGTATGAGAGCCGATAAGCTGCCTATAGTTATACGGTAAATCCAAAATATATCTCATGTATAAATATTTAATGAATTCTTTATTACTTTTCAAATTAAACAATGAAATTCAATGACATTATCTACTACTAACAGAAGGCAGGCTCGTTGTCGTATCCTTTTATTTGTACACCAAGTTCCACAGGCTCAATTAAGAAATGCTCTGTTTTGTTGAAACCTAACAAGATAATACAAAAACTGTTGTAATATATTTGGAAACATATAAAATGAAACATTATATACTTGTGCATTTATGTGAGCCCTTACAAGTGTATTACTTAGTTACTAGTTGTTGGATTTAATTACTTTAAAGACAGTATATATCTTATCATTACCTGATTTTATCGCTAAGTCAAAGGCATCCTTAAAACTCGTGCTATCACGGACAACAAACGAACCTATCGAAGATGAACCTAGGATATCCGTGACTAAAATGGCAAGACATACAGAATGTAAATGAAATATGAAAACAACAACTTTTCCGGTGTTAGTAATTGATCATGAAACAAGTTTTTAAAGGTTAATTGCTAAGCGATCCATATAAGTACTAAATTGCATAAGTGAACTGGAAAAGAGCTCATTAACATTCCTACCCTCTTTTTGGCTCAACGTTGGTTTGTACCAGTTCAACGCATTTTTCACGAGCATCGACATATCTTGTGTATCCAGTATATTATCAGTTTTAGATTTCTGACTCCAAACAATTGGTAACGAAATTGCTGCAATAGCAGAAATAACATTTAAAATATTCCTGGCATAGTGGTTTCAGGAAATGATTAAGAACAAATGAAATCTGCTAGAAAACTTACCTCTAGATCTGGATCGATTATTTTCTTGTTCTATCCTAGGAAGATCTACAAATTCTACATTGAGTTCTCTTAGCAAATTATTCATACTATGTGAAGAATTTTCACGATGATCTCGTTCATTTAATTGCGAAGTATTCAGTTGATTCTTATTATTGTGCACATCATTTTTCATTTCATAATCAAATCTATCGGACGATCTTATTGACCGATCTTCGGTTAGTTGGTTGTCATTCTTTGTTGATGCCTTTTTATTATTATTATCGTCTGTCATCATTTTCTCCAACTTGTATTGCTCACTACCATAGGAGTTATCAACTCCATCACTGATGTTATAATTTATATCACCCGATTTAGAACGCACCAAATCATTATTGGAAAGAGATCTATCTAGTTCAGTAACAGGTTCTGATAGCGAATTGCTCCAATTTGAACTGTTCTCTCCACAAACAAAGCTACCACTGTGTCTATTTGATACAAAGATAAAATTGGACGTAAAGGATGGCCAGATTATTAAGAACTAAAATTAAAACTTTTCTAACTAACCTTTTCGAATCGCTGCTATTTATTTGAGCTATCGGGCTATATGGAGAGTTCCAAATTGGCAGTGAGTATAAGTGATCGTAGCCATCGCTTGAAATCGCATCTGATTGTGAATGTTGTCCGTGCGAAAAACTACTTGATGAACTTCTAGTACTTTGGTCAGCACTTTCATCAACCAGAAAAGGATTATTTGGGTTGTACGTCGTCGTGGCTGCGGAAAAGCCATCTGGAAAATAAAATGGCTTAGTGCTATCGAGTGTGCCTGTGTCTTCTATTTTATCATAATTGCGGCGAAATGGGTTAATATTTCGTTTGGTAACCGATCCAGATATCATGGACAATCCAGTTTCGTTCAAAAGATTAGACTGGAATTGGCGATGATTAAATAACCTATTATCTGAATTCACATCTTTTACATGTGTAGACGCAGAAATAGTGTTATTATTGTCATTGCTAATCGAAGTCCGAGATGGTTTCAAAGGCTCGCTTGAACACGATTGCAAAACAGCAGCTACGTGAGCATCGCTCTAGAATTGCAAACATTTAAAACAACATTTTAGAGGTTACATAATGCGTATTACTAGTCTAATATGAACTTGATTACCATACGAATTAAAATCAATAGTTGTCTATAAAGAATATCAACTATTGCAGAAAATTGTAACGAATATAAGGCAGCTGATATTTTTGATAAATTTAGGGTAAAGTCTATACAATAAATCCCTTTTTCTTCATGACAAAAGTATCATCTTATTTAAGTTGTTAAACCTGCATGCATAATTGACAAGTTTAACATGATTGCGTGGTCATTTTCAATACTTAAGCTATGGAACTGGTTATAAATATTGCACTGCTATTAAGGGTAATGTAAGCCGTAGTGAGATCCTTCGTATATCTAGTTAGTATTGTAACGATCCACTATTCTGGATTTTATTCTGAAGACTAACAGTTTCTGAAAACGAATCGATATTTGGCTCTTCGAACGAGATTAAGCGCTCAATTTCATTCTTTATTGCAATTTCACTGTTGGTATTTTCTGAAAATTTAAGCAGAACCTTAATAATAATAAATCCGTACCTATATTGTAAAAACTAATATGGCAATAACTTACCTTCACTATTAGCTGATTTCGAATTTTGGTCGATATCTTATATTATAGTCAAAAAACCGTAGCAGAAATAACAAACGTACGTGTAATTCAGTAACACATTTCATAGGTGTAATATATTCTAATATTTAAATATACTGTATTTTTATTATGCTTACCTGTACCTTCTTCGTGAGAGATTCCGAGAGAATATAATAACGAATTTCTTTTATTGCTGTCATCATTGGGTGCATCTATTGTTAATTATTATAAAATAGCCATACGTAAATAGTAAAGAATTTTGCAAGCAGAAAAGTTATAGATCATGATTAGGTACGCAATGGCGTTCCCAAAAGTAAAAAATTTCAGCACCAGTTTCAGAGATATCTGACGGGACTAGATTAAATTCAACTTTTATGTTACTGGCAAATCTTTTGTCTTTGCGCGCATCGTCTAATTCATGCTTTCCTAACACCAATGGAAATTTTGAAAGCATTGCAGTGTGGAATTGACATCTAAAAATTATTTCTGGACTTGCACGTGATTTTCGATGATAACAGCGG
This sequence comes from Trichoplax adhaerens, assembly GCF_000150275.1. Lineage (NCBI taxonomy): Eukaryota > Metazoa > Placozoa > Uniplacotomia > Trichoplacea > Trichoplacidae > Trichoplax > Trichoplax adhaerens. The sequence continues at coordinate 4,511,374 of NW_002060945.1, read as the reverse complement.
ACCTGTTATTCCAAGAAATCATATTAACGAGAAATTAGAATACAACCACTTTATATACTTTGTACTTATGTCTAAACTGGCCACTAATACGGTACTCAGTAGCGCGAACTAAATCAATGCTAGCACTTACAATAACATCACCGAACAGTTTAAAATTATGAGGAAAGTTAAAACGAATTGTCGTATCCCTTTCTGTAATAATCCTATTAAAGAAATGCAGTATTCACAGCCTTAAAGTTCTAAGTCACTTATTCCAAATTGTCGTTAGTAAACCAGTGGCAATTATGAATATAGAATATTATCTTCCTTACTGAGTTTCAGTCTCGTACGGGTGTTCGGAATGGTTGTCCATGATAGTAACATAAGGGCGACAGCCTATATTAGAGTAAGTATTGTTAAGAATTAAAATTGCCAGCTGTAAGTTTATGAATTATTGATTAAGTTTACTACCTTTATGTTCGTAATTTGGCACACCATGGATAACTACTTGTCGCAAATAGACAGGGCTGCCATAACAATAAAAATGTATGATTATATAGTATCTCATCAACAGTAGTCAGCAAGATACCCTAATACTGCGAGATAATTGTAATTTACAAAACATCGCAATACTAAAAGCTATACAAAAACTTTCAAAGCTAATCAAAAATGTTTCTCTTTAAGCAAGGCTAGTTAGCCATGGTATCATTTGATTTAATTTGCTTTTACTTACCTTTTATGCAGGTTCATTTTTCCAGAAATAAAATCATGAAAGTAGCCAACATATCTTGAATAAAGCAAGAGAAAAGATTACAATTAACAGTTTTAATGTAAAGAAATATTTGGCAATAAATCCGGATGCATTATTGAAAGTTGCTTTACCGCCAAAGATAGAAAAAATTTTACCTAATTTGGGACGGCTGAGTTACACCACCATTTTTATTATGGAATCGTTTCATCTTGAAAACTTCCAAAGCAGCTTCAGGCCTGTATTAATAAAGATGGATATCGTTGGAATGTAGACATATTCGATAAAAGAAAGAGTGATTGTATCTAAGGTGATTATTTTGCTATATTTATTGAGTACAATATGTTAACTACTAGGCCGTAATTGATCCTTACGTTGAGCAAACTTTGGAATACTGCAAGTAAGCAGCTATAACGACACCAGTTCTTCCTTTACCACCCTGTTCAATATAGTTATATAATAACGACTTATATTAACATTGTATAGCATCAGTATTTTACGAAGCCAAACGATGCCAAATTCTATGAAATGTTTATCCATTAACTTAACATAAATGGCTTGATTTATGCTAAATGTATGTATAGCTGTGCTACAAAATATGTACAAGACATAGACGGGATAATGAGTACAATAGATTACTTTGCAATGTACAACAACCACGTTTTCATCATCAGATTCTAGCCACGATTTCATGGATTTACAAATGCTGTAAAAAGCATCAAACTTACGTTAATTGTACTAAAATAAGCTATACATAAATAGCATTATTGTTATGATCTGTAAAGAGTCAAAAGTATGTAATTCTTAATGAGTAACAATAAAGAGCTGACCTGCATAATCTCTCTAAAGGCGGAGCTGTATGATCAGGCCAACCAAATTCTAAGACTTGGTTGTCAAACTTATTAAAATCATAAGTTTCAGTGGATAGATTGAATACGATATACTTCTTCCCATGTTTGTGATTAAGTAATCCGACAACATCTTCAATTTTATTACGATATAAGGCATGGATTCCTTCACCAGGTATTGACATGACTATTTTGGTTTTACAAGTACAAGGTTATATAATTTTAATTACTAGGCATCTAACTGCATTTAGGTTGTATAATAGCTTTAATCATTTTAAATTTAAAATCAATAAGCACTCATAAGAGGCCTAGCACGTAAAAACACTCGTTGTTACTATTGGAGGTAAGATGTACAGTAAATTTAGACATTGGATTATCTCGTCACTTACCAATAATTCTGTCCGTAATATAAGTTAAATCTAAGTCATATGAATCACCAATGTATCTATATTTTCCCCTAATTCAATAATAAAATTTGATCCTTACGAAATCATACGATACAACCTAAATTGCAATACTGTAGTTATTTTTTTTTACTATTTATTGTGAAATTATTTGAGATAACTCTATTTTTAATTACAATCCGCTCAACGCTACTGCAATTCACGCTTAGCATTGCTTACCTGGCTATAATGCGTCTAATAAGATTTGAGACACTTTTCGGAGGAGGAAGAGTCTTGTATACGAGTAAATAACATTGTTAGTTTTCGCAATTATCAATATAGAGTAAAGGTTATCTGTAGATTGATCGACCGATTTGTATCGTTCGTATGCAGTAATCTATTGACAATAAAACAAATGAGCAATCATAGTGGAATATTATTTCAATTTATAAATTAAACTTAAAGGATCGCATGGATGGTACAGCAAAGATTACCGGTAGTATTGATTGATTTTGGGTACGTCTATTGCATCCAAAGTAAATTGCACAGAATCAGTCAAAGAAGGTTTGCATCATTGTACGCAGTGGGTATGCAACAATCTACTGTAGTGCGTCATTACTAGATTTGCAAATAATTTGAACGAATACTACAAATGTTGAAGGATTGAGTAAACGTAGTCAGGATGGCAAAATGGCGCGTACATTCTACTGTAATTGAATGCATGCTTGTAACTTTTGAAAAGCTCTTGCTAAAGTACAGTACTAGCTCAAAAAAGTAATAACACCCATCGAAGGGCATTGATGACAGTAAAATAATAGCAAATCAATACGAGTAGAGTATAGAGTCATAATCAGATTCTATTCTATCGATGATTGCAACACAGTTCAGTAAAAACTGTGTTTTATTTCCTACAACGATTGAATTATTCTATTGTGATAACGTTCATTCTACTGTGCTAATTGATGTTAAGGAATAATATTGGTTTTTAAAATATTATTACAATGTAAAGTAAAGCCTAATTCAAGATATACCGATAAACTGGATGACTTCAAATGTTAAGCCTCATTAGGCAGTAAAAGGAAATGGATGTAAGACTCATATAACACGCGTGGCTCAAGTAGAGCGTTTTTATAGTGGTGAACACTTGTATGAACGTGGCATGCACTTGAGAAGTGGGACATGATTGAAATCCTAACTGTGATTTCATGTTAGGTCCTTAGCATTGCAAAGTAATAAAACGATAACACATGGATAAGATCGTTGGAAATGATTACCACCAAATAAAAGAGATGGCAATTGGGTGTCATTGAAATAGAATAGAATCAGTGAGAAGCATTCAAAGCAGTTGCAGGATAATGTAACTATGGCTATTTGGCGGAGACGTTACGAAAATAAGGCATGCTGTTTTGGGTCAAGTATAGTCACAAAACTACAGTAGTATATCCCACCAACTGAATCCAATGTCAGATTGATGTCTTCCTTAACGATCACAGAATAACTACCAAGTTTTAACGCTATGAAACTTAGAATAAAATCGATATACATAACGTTTATGCACGATGCATTGAATTTGAAAGACGCCTATCGTAGCAACTAAAGCTAGGGAAATATCCAGTCGATTATTGATATAGCAAGATCGCTGACGCTTTCTAAGTATTTTATAATATCCTGCTAAATACAGCACTGTACTTTGGACAATCGACGGCTAAGCCTCCAACTAAACTATAACTTATGATTGGATTGTATTCTGGTGACTATACATACAGTACACTGAAAGAGGATGATTTTAATGCATTAGTTGAATACTACTTGGAATTGGTTGGAAGGGTACTTTGCGGAAGCTATTTCAATTACCTGAGATTGTTGTTCTTCTCCTGTAGAGGAGTGTGTGACATCGATTAAATCATCGTCATTATCGCTAGGTGTTGCTGATACTTGGATTTCTGGATGGATCGATTCAAAGTGCCAAAGTAAATGATCAATGGTGTCAAATCGTGACAAGCATTCCGGGCAAATAATGCCTTCAATAGGATCATTGCTGGTTGCGTTCTCCATTGGGTTGACAGAGGCCAACAGGTTATCAGGAGGATCTCAACTTTTCATCGGAGCAGCTATAATCTTTTTCTCGATTAGTATGAATTCACCATTGCAAATAGTCTCGTTTTAGTCACTAATGATACCTAGAAATGACACGACTACAACCTGGGCAGATTACTTGCACTATGGATATGATCAATCTCGTTGCAATGGATGTTTTCCGGTTTTAATAACGTTATTGGATGATATTTAAGTGTCCCTAAATAAAATGACAGCAAGTTTTCCTTGCTGTAGTACAGTACAATTGTCGTGGAGAAAGCTACAGTACTACTACAGTACAGTACAGTACTGTACTGTACAGGGTTACAAAACCTTCATTTTTACTTTGTACTGTAGCGTCTCGCGTGCTTTAATTCATAATTACGACGAAAGTAAACGCCGTACGTGAATTTTAATGATAGATTCGTGTAAATGAACTCTTTCTCTATCGACTGATATGAAATTTGTCAAAAAAATAAAAATAAATTTAGATCCATCTATTTGCACAAAAATCATAGAAATTAGCCCGTCCACACTGTACTGTAGCTAATTTGTATTACTTGTTATACTGTACTGTACAGTACACTGACTCTGATCAATCGCTATTTTCCATGGCACTCTTCGTTTAAAAATCAAAGTAGGATTTCCTTCAAATTCCTGTATAATATTTATACTGTATATACCCGTAGAACATATAGAATTGATCTACTTTGGGCCTAACAGACTACTGTACTATACTGTTTGTGATGTGGATTAGAGACCCTCCTCTAAGGATCTCTAGTGTGGATCATAGTCTGCTTTATTTAGCGTACGGCAAATCCCCCTCTTCTGACTACTGTACACTCCGTGTACAGTGTACTCGTGCGCAAAATCTTTGCTTACTGTTCTACACTCAAATGTACAGTAACTGTGCCATATCGATTCCAAGTTCTCCCACTTGGCGAGTCTGTTACAGTACAGTCTAAATTAATTCTTTCTTATCGTTCGATAGAAAATTTGTTCAAGAAGCACAACAGTTGTATATATTTTCACATTAATCACTGAAAATTTCCCGTCCACACTGGTTGTACAATGTACAACTGTCTTTCAACAGTACTGTCATTCATTTGTCAAGAACGAATACAAGAGACTTTCTCTTTCCTTATTCTAATACAGCAGAACCCTCAATCTGTACACTGTGCGCAGTCACTATATTGTACAGTACAGCAAGGAAAATCAATAACCTACTAGGGTGATTATTTTCCTTGATAAATGACAGCGTCAATCTAATTATAAAATCTGCAGGAATTCCCTCATAAAACTTATACCATTGAATTTAGGTGTACAAGCATATACAAATTTATTTTTTGATTTTGCTATCCAAAATAATTGACTTTGGTGTACTGTACAGTACAAATACCAAGGACTTCTCAAACAGTGTATTTGTCTCAGGATTCCCTGATAGTATCTGCCGAAAACTTGACGGACAGACAAACCATGGCAGTGAACGATGACTTCCTTCCTTTTCCACTCGTCATTCAGGAATGTACACACAAAAAGTAAATGAGAAAATTCTACTAAGTTAATACGCCAACTACTATTTTTGACTGGACATTTTAATTGCCCTGGGCTAGTGCACAGTACGATGTACCGTGAACGATGACAGTTTAGTAAAATGACCAATAAAATGATCGGTCCACTCAATTTCCAGCTACTCATAAACTTGTCCCATCCCGCTCAGTCACTCGGCTAACATGATATCGATGCATTACTACTCAATTTACATGATATATGTTGCTGACTAGTACAGTATATGTCTACAGATGCTCAAAGGCTGTACTCAATATTACAAATATACGCTGTAGAACAGTCAACGCTCTTTACATCAATATAAAATAAAACAGATTTAATCAAATCGCTAGCTTCCGTTATGTTCTCTATCGCGATACTAGGTCAATCACGCAATAATTCCTAGACATTACCAGTCTATCATACATAACAGCTTCGTCTGGACTAACCAGGAGCAAAGGCAATTGTAACGTCTTGCGGAAGATTTTGCCAAAAACGAAATGGCACCGAATCGTAAAGATTACAATGAAAATAGAAGTTGTTCCATTATTCGCAATGATCATATGAGCACATTATTCTTATAATTATTATCGCTTCTCTCTGTCACTTAATTACCTCAGTTTGCGCAGTATCCTCAAGAGATTGTACTTTAGAATGCAAGCTAAGGAAGCACATCATACAACAAAGTGTTATAATAATTTAAAAGCAATCTTACTTTGAGAACTAGTACCATCTCTGCAATAGCTTATCGAACAGTTAGTTACAAGAGATAATGAGCATTTTGGATAATTATAAGGGAATAAATTTGTGCTCAAGTATCCACGACAGTATAGTTATGGCTTAAGGTTTCCATTTGCGGATAAAAATAAATAATGTTACAACCCTTTAGCAAGCATTATTCAACTCAAACATGACGCCAATCATTTATTTTTATACAGTCAACTTAGCAGTACATTGCAAATTGTTCGATTTAGCTGCGACATGAATGTATTTGTAGGGCCTTTTACGAGTATAAATTTGAAGTCGTATTCACAACATTAAGGTTAATATTGGTATACAATTATAATCATCACTTGTGCAATATACACACACAACCATAGATACGAGTATTGCTTTCCTTGTTGATTTAATTTCAACTGAATTCGAGGAAATTTCCTCTATTTCCACCATTCAAAAGGCTGCTTTTTTCAGGGTTTAGAGGTAAATCCGTTGTAAACTACGCGAATCTATCTTAATTTCGTATAGATCCATGGACATGATTTGGGAAATACCGGCATGTCTTATTTGTATGGAACATAATTTCCACGATATGCTTTACTAGCCAGTATAAGCCCGGTAGCCGGGTATTTTTGCAGAAAACGTGTGAATCTATTACTTGACATAAAAATATCTACAGTATGTATATGGCATTTATGTTCACAACCCGCGTAGCCGAGCATTATCGCCCAAACTTTCAAGTAGCTTTTCACGCTGCTTGACTATAGAGTTAGCAGTTTAGAGCTTTAAAACTTTTTTATCAAAGTTCTTTCGGCGTTTTAAAGTCGACGAGGAATATCGACGCTTAATGCTGATTTCAGAGGTATGCATAGTTTTCTCCTCCTATTCTTCGTTTGGCCGTGATGGTATTACATAAAAATCGGCTTCTACTTTCTGTATACAGTATATCGTGACATATATATTTATGGGCTTGTCATACCGTCAATCTATTGGTAGCATCGGTTTATCGAGAGTCGATTTATTTATAGTTGTTCAGGCCCTGGCGCCTGGCTATACCTCAACTGTCACGTTATTACAATTCACAAGTATTACTCAGTTTCTAGCAGTGATTGATATTCCTGCTATTCGATTTGATTTTATTATTTAGGTAGTTTGGAAATTCTTCTTTACAATGCCTGCATTGCAAAGTATTGCTAATCTAATCTCGTTACAACCTGTGCGTCGATCCTCCTGCAACAATCCACCCATTACTTCGCAAATTTGTGATAGATGCATGTGTAAGTCATGAGTTCAACTGATGATCGCTCTTGTTTTAATTTCCGATTTTTTGTACAGTAATGTATTGCTTGATGAATATATTATAAATTTGGAAGGCAAGAGGAAAGGGAGAGGTGGCTCTCCGATTTCACTAGCTTGAATATAGTATTACTTGATCGTCGTTGTTATGACGACATTCATGTTGGATAATAATAACTTGTGCATGTCGCGAGCTGGCTGACTGACCAGAGTTGTTTACCTTATTTACACACTCACTGCAGCGTGCAATGCAACACGAGACATTCTGTACTGTACGTACTGTACTGTACTGGATATTTGCTGAGTCAATGGAAAGAATATTGCCAGCGTAAAAAATTCTTACAGTACAGTACAGTACTGTACTGTACTGTACTGTACAGTATATTTTTTATGGAGAATTACAGATTTACAGGTCATGCAGTACAGTACAGTACATACCCTATCATACAGTATACTGTACTGTACAGTACAGCACTCGTAATATGAATACAGTACAGTATGAATATCGTAGACTCTACGTACAGTACAGTACAGTACTGTAGAAACTCCATGAATTTCTACTACAGTACAGTACAGTACAGTACTACTGTACACTGTACTGTATGAATGTACTGTATGAATGTACTGTACCGTTCAAATATGCATACTGTACTGTACGCATGTACAGTACTGTACATGCGTACAGTAACACGGCTAACAGTCTCACTTCGCACTTCAACAGAAGCGTGAAAAACTCGTGACTTTCATGGGTTTGAGGATGCTGCGCAGAAACACAGTACGCAATTGAATAATGAACAGCGTGATGATGAAACAATTCTCCACAAGCAAGTCATGCTAAAAGCGGATGACTTGTGCTCCAATGCATTGTTTACAGCGGCGTCAACGATCAATATAAAGTGAAGTCAGACCATTGCTGGCGTCATTCTGGTATACGGTCGCTTGTCCTCTTTCCCGCATTCCACGTAAGTAGTTCTGGATGCAAAACAACTTTTTACTGACATAATTGGCAATTTAGACTTTAATTTCTTTAAGCTATTGCTATTTTATGCGATAAAGATGAAATGGAGAAGTGGTATAGCGTTGATTGCAAAGTTTCATACTGTAATAATGTCTTTGTTGTGGTGAAAAAGACTCCCGATTGCTACAGTAGTGGACAATATCAATACAAGCAGTTGATCACCTTTACCTTGTGGAGCGGATACTGTAGTTGTGAAAATTAACTTGGATTACTTTGTATCATTTGCTAGTTCTTCATGTCAGATAGCTATAGTGCCATCATTGTATGAAGCTTAGTAACTAAACAAGTAGAAAAGTGAATATAATATCATTTGAAATTAGTACCAGTATGCCTGCAATTTTACCAGAAACTTTACATGGCCATTTTTTCTCATCAACTTTTCATCTCTCGTAAAAATAGGACAATTGATACAGTACCAATCATGAAGACTCTTAGTGTTTTCCTAGCCATCTGCTTGGCTGTAGTTTCTGCAATCCCTTTGAAAGACCCATCTTGGGAAGCCTGGAAGTCATTCCATGGAAAAAAATATCATAATCAAGGCGAAGATGACTTCCGTCACTACGTCTTTTTGCAAAACATCAAAACCATTGCCGCTCACAATGCCAAAAGTACATTTAAAATGGCTATCAACGAATTTTCCGATTTGGTTAGTAGTATTTATAATAACATGTGAACATCACTTTCACCTAGCAGGGTTAGTATTATTCTTACGATTACCTTCTCTATTTAGACGAGGAAAGAGTTTGTCAAAACTTACAATGGCTATCGTTTAAGCATGAAGAAATCCACAAATAAGCCATCCACTTTTATGGCCCCATTAAATACCAATATGCCAACTGAAGTCGATTGGCGTAAAGAAGGCTATGTTACCCCTATTAAAAATCAAGGTAGATGTGGCTCGTGCTGGGCTTTCAGTACTACTGGCTCATTAGAAGGACAACATTTCAGGAAAACAGGCAAATTGGTCTCCCTTAGCGAACAAAATCTTATCGATTGCTCTGCAGCTGAAGGAAATGATGGGTAAGTAGCTCGCTATGATTTGCTACACTCCGTTGCGATATTTTCTTTGAAGATCGTTTGATGCGCCTACTTAAAATGACTATGTTTGAAATCGTATCTATATATTTGATTTGAACGGACTTAATGTAGATAGTAGTGTCGTTTCTAATCCATAATTTTCCCGGAAAGTAAATTGTAAAATTCCTGAACCTTCAAAACAAACACAATACAGTATCAATATTTCAGTCCTGCATAAATAACATTATTCACGTTATGTCGCAGATGCGGAGGTGGATTTATGGATGACGCATTCGAATATATCAAGCTCAATAACGGTATCGATACTGAGGCTAGTTACCCATATGAGGGCCGGGTAAGAACTGCTATGAATATTACCTATGATCAGATATTGTAAACTTATTATCTTGAAATCGCAACCTGAATTAGCCTAACTCTACCGTTTTCCATTGCTGTGCTCGCATAGGATGATATTTGCAGATATAAGAAAACTAACAAAGGCGCCATAGATACTGGCTATATGGATATCAAACAATATAGTGAAGACGATCTCAAAGCTGCCGTTGCTACTGTCGGACCTATCTCTGTTGCTATTGATGCCAGCCACAAATCATTCCACATGTATCACACTGGAGTTTATCACGAACCTGAATGCAGCCAAACTGTATTAGAGTATGTATAAGCTACTAGCATTAAATGATTATTACATACTCTTCGTAGTATTATTAATGTACTTTTACGGTGACGACAACAATTGACGTTCTCTTTCGTTCTTTAGTCACGGTGTCTTGGTTGTTGGATACGGTACCGAAAATGGCGAAGATTACTGGCTTGTCAAGAACAGGTTTGTCACAAATTGCAACTTTATAATTTATTACCAACACGGGTCAAAATATGCTTAAGTAATTGGATCCAATTTATTTTCTAATAGCTGGGGTACCGATTGGGGAATGAATGGTTACATCAAAATGTCTCGTAACAGAAGCAACAACTGTGGTATTGCTACAAATGCTAGCTACCCTCTTATCTAAACATGCTACAATTCGCAATTTTCACATTATTAATAACGCATACTAACAACCATCATGCAGCGATGCTATTTACCGTGCGACTATGAAATCGAATGTTTATGTAGTAATAATTATTAAAGATGTGCAATTGTATTGTATATTGCTATCATCTCTACTTAAAAAGAAATATTGTAGATATTTTAAGCGATCCCTGATTTTGTTGACCTAAAATATATTGCAAATAAAATTTCAAAAATATCTTCTCTACTTTTGAAGTTATTTCTTGGCTTTATACAAATAAAGTAGCTGTCATTATAAGTAATTACAGTTGAGATTTGCTGATAGGCGTATCTAATTCAAACGTAAGTTGTAGATAGTGTTTTTATGCAAGTTTTTGTTCCCACTTAAAGATATTATCGTGGAACTACTGTACAGTTAATATGCTTTGCAGGATATCATATACTGTACTGTATGAAAATAATTAGTGATAGTTATCATGATGTGCTTGCCAATGATATTTTACTGGCTTTGTATCATTTTATCCGGTTGCATGATGGCTGATTGATGAGGCACATTCAATAATTTCAAGTTACGAAGCTTAAATACTGTAAAAGTGGACGGTAATGAAATAGATACCAAAATTGAATCTACGACAGTACAGTAGATTCATGAATGCAATTAAATATCAAAATCTTAGGATTTTGGGATGCTGTTTGTATAGTTTTATAAACCTCTTATTACAACAGTCGATTTATACTTACGGATATTTTACAGATTACTTAAGACTATAGTTGTCACTCGTAGATCGTACAGTATTGTTTACTAGAGATAGTACTGTAGTTAGCTAAACATTTTTACAACTTGTTATTAGCAGCTCGATAAAGTATTCAGTTCGACCATACTCCAATTAAGTCGATTATCCCTAATTAACAGGTCAGTCTTGCTGTATCAGCTGCAAAGAAAGCATATAAAATTTGCCGCAAATTGCAAGTTTTAATATCAAGCCAAAGATAAATGAATTGATAACTATCATTATTATAATATACTGTACATGTATAAGTAGTGCATTAATTCCTTCTATACCAGTGAGCGCTGCAAGTCATGAAGTGTGCAAATCGAAAACTTTTAATAGTTGTATTTGCGGTTTTATACGAAGTTATGAAATAATTTATCCTGAATTCCCAGCTAATACACAGATAGACGTGATTATATACGTAAGCTACCGCACTCCAGTAATAGCTTTTTTGATAAAATGTAAGATAACTGACCATAAGGTCTCAATCTCTATCTAGTCTACAAAGATTTATAGTTCTTTATACATTACAGAAGTTGATAAGAAGTTATAATAGAACTTAACGATATACTATAATAAACAGTTGAAGTGTTCAATATTATGCGCGAAATATAACCGTAAAAATTACCAAAAAATTGCAACTTGTACAATAACCCAATGGATAATCTACACTCTACCAATCGCTAATTTATGTGTTAGGAATATTTAATCTTTAGAACATACAGAATAGAGATCTATATAAAAGGAAATAGGATCAGTATTTCTGATTCCTTCTTGTTTAATTATAAACCTAATTCGTAACGCTTTGTGAATTTAATCTATACGCAATTTATATTTCCAAAAAGAGACGATCAATTATTTTCAAGAGTCTCTACTTTCTGGTGACGGTTCAACATGGAACATTCTTTAAAACTAATTTTCATAGAATGGAGTAGCGTACCCTTAAGATTTTACTCCACAAACATATACTATCTTACCGGATTTACACAAGAAGATCGTATACGTATAGTAATAAATGCGTAAACGTACAAGATATTAATTCTTGCTGTACATTAGAAGAAGCAATAGTCATGCTACCTTGAAATAGCATTTTTGGTAATGGAAAATGCACTACTTTACAATAATTAACTGCCAAACCAACCATCTAAAATCTATATGGATCTTCCGTTCGGCCGAATTTAAACGTTAAAGCGCTACATAAGATAAGAATATACCAATGTCAGTTCTTGATACTGCTTTAAATAGTGTCATTAATTATTGTTCAGAAAGTGTTTAATTTCATATTACCTGAAAAACAGCAGAACATTTTGGAGGAAGACAGCAACACCGGGCCATACATCTTTTGCATCTAACAAGAGTAAGACGATGCATTTAGTATCAGACTATGACAAAAGTGATACTAGTTAAAGATCAACTTTTACATTCCGAAATATGTGACACGTCGCGTAAAGCATAACTACGAATACAATCTTGAAACTCGTGTACTGTAATATTGACAGTATGAATACATTTATGACTTACGGGGGACAACATAAGAGGCAAATAAAATCCATCCAGATGATATTAAACCTCCAAAAAGGCATCCAAATCCAAAGATGAACCATATACGTGAACCTAAGATATAATTAGATAATTTAGGAACGAGTATATTACGTCAATTTAAGATTACTGTACAGTGTACATATACGTATTTTGATAGCGTTTCGCAAGCATGATATTCAAAGGAATAGGCATAGATCTACAACGGGAGCTTAGTCCAATTTTTGGTCTAACAAATACTTATCTAGCAAAACAGTACTACTTATTGCGTTAAAGGCAGTTTCTGTAAGTTCTGAATTGTTTGTTGCCGTATAGTTTTACACTATTTAATTCCTTGTACCTACGATACTATAAAGCTATCGCATTGCAAAATATACAACAGCTGAGACACTATTCAGAAAATTTATCTTTATAGCGTACTACCGCAATACTAGGTATTAAAATAGGTCACATGTTAACAAATCCGTTGGACATAGCTTTTGATAAGCATTAATTTTCTGGCGATTTCAAATTATGAGCTAGCAATCTTACCCGTCTGTCCTAAACATCCACCAGAATAAGCATCTCCGTGCAACTGTCCAGTCGAAATAGCATTGATCCTTTTATGATATTTTATATAATAGTAGATCATATAGTTAGCTTAATGACTAATTCACTAAATAAGTGATATAGTATAATAGCTAATCGCTTCATACTACATTTAAGACTTCAATCATATACTACAGTCAGTATAGATCATATAGAATAGAGTTAAGATGTCTGAGTTCTGACTAAAGAAATGATCTAGACGCGTATCGTCTTGGTTGCAATTTCTGCTTCCGCATATAATAAACTAATATCGAAAACTAGGGAAAATCCTAATTGAGTACTTCTATTTAAAGTGCAAGACGGACATATAAAACGTGCAACAGTAATCCTACTATACATGGCAATACACTGCATTAGCCGTATCAAAAATACCTAGATATTATACACGTATACGAGAATTTAGATCAATAGCGCCTAAATACTGCAGTATATGATACTAGCATATTTTAAGCAGCATCACATTCTGTTCTAATTATATCATTATAGATTGGATACCGAAACTTACATAAGCAATCCGACCATAGAAACTATCCCACAAACACAAAATGCTGGATTGAATTGGTCTGTGGTGGCAGCGTCAATAAAAACCCACCATCCGGCGGCTCCCTATATGATCCATACAATTAGATAATAGCTGTAAATTGCACAGTATAGATTATAGATAATTGCATAAGGTACTGATAATAATTATTTCGATGCTATCTACATTTCAGTATCTAAAGTAGTGTATAAAACGTTAAACTACTGCCTTGGTGATCACAGCTAAATTACTATCACAGCAAAGCTTCAATTTAATAAAGGCAATGTTTCATATGGAAAGTTGTTCCATCTACAAGCATAGACTACATTTTAATACCGTAAGATTAATCTTATGAAAATAAATCGTATCTATCATTTTACGCTTCGCATACTCAAGTTCTACTTTTCATATTGGATAAAGAATGAACCCATATTGGCCTATATTCCAGAACTTGACGTAAATAAGCGATACGCACACGAGTATACGTTAAACTCTGGATTGTTTATAAAGTTTTTCGTTCTTTCCGGTTATACACTTTCGTTAAACAGAGGTTGAGATTGATAGAGGATTTTTATAGTTATAGCTAATACGATATACGTGTATATGTACTCGTGCAGTGTTACCGCATTATAATATCCATGCACTACTGCCTGTAGTTCCAATCCAACTCGTACTGACTCAGGTATATCGTGTTCAGTTGCATTGTCGTAGTAAATTAATTATCAGAGATTTCTATCCAATTCTCTAGGCTCCAAAATGTACAATATCGTGCTTTTATTTATATCGACTTTATAATTAGTAAAATAATCGTGATAAGATTATATTAGTGTACAGTATATGGTATAACCTCACATTACAGTACATTGATAATTGAAGGGCATCTATTAGACAGAACTTAATGGCCTAATTTCTATGGTAATGTCGATAACAGAAAAATTGCTATTCAATACAGTATACTGTAGTACTGTAATAATGTGAATTATGAGCCCGCGTCCCAGACTTTATCGGATTACATCAAACTGACTATCCAATTTCGTAGGTTCGCCCTTCCAGTTGTAATAATTGCATTATCATCAATACGGTCTACAGTACATTGATCAGGACAAAACGTATCAAAAAATAAAGAATTCTCTTGACGGCCAATGAATAAAAATATGTAATGTTATATCACGTAGAAACAAGACCGATAATTCTAATTTAAGTAAGTACCAAGTCAACATCTACGAACTATCAAGACGGTACCATATTCCATATATTGTCCATATATGTCCACCGTCATCATCCATGCAAGGTTAACATACTGTAAATATAGCTTCATAATATCCTATTTTTGATAGCATCATCTTCGACACTATTGCCACTCGACCGTATGATGAGTATTTTTGTTGGAAAAAGGAGAAAAATGACTACAGTATTGGCAATGTTGATAATATGTTATCGTCATATACTTGAATCAAGTTGTCAAGGTTCAGATTTATAAACTAACAAAATTGGAAATAGAATTTTTCATATCTGGTACCAGGCACTCATTGACTGTAGTTGGTACGGCCAAAGCAATGTTTGTACTGAGTATAAAGTATGGAGAATAAAATTACCTCATCTACTTACTACGTACAGTGTACAACAGCTATTTTCTAATCGAGCGAGTATGTTGATCGTTGCAACTACTCTATATCCTTACCAAAACTCCTGCAATCGAAGCAGCGATGGGATTCCTATATTCGCCAATATCACATTCAATACATCTAATATCATCTAGACAGCCACTCATTTTCCTTTTTTTAGTCGCTTTCTAATAACACTAAGCTGGAAATAAGAATTTGAATATTGTCAATTTTTTATTTGTTAATTTACAGTTGACTTTACACAATAATGATAGCGGTTAAAGTACTGTACTGTACAGTGTACAGTACGGTTAAAAGTTAACATTCTGCTGGGCTGAGGATCGTACTGTACACTGTACAGTAGCGAAAGTACTGTAGAGTAAGTACTGTAGAATTCCTATTATTAGTACAGTATACTGTATTACGTACTGTACTGTACTGTACTGCGTCTTCTTCATTGGAATTAGTATTGTAGCATTAGTACTGTAGAATGTCTGTTCTTTGACCTCGAATGAGGTCACTGTCTGAAATCGATGCTAAACCACCCTATTAAACCTACTCAGTTTGGTCCAGTTGAATGTGTAGATACGACATGTAGCTAATATGGTACAATCTACAACCAAATGGGATAATTTATTTATTTACTCCATTAAATTGATTGGACCCTGTATAGGATTGAATGCTGTAAAATAGTCAATCCACCCTCATCCTATCAAAAGAGATACTTTACTCCATTCGATTCATTCATTTTACGGCGTATAGGATTGAACGCTGCAAAGTAATCAATTCATCCTCGTTATATCAAATCGAGATTGATATTGTTTGCATCCTATACTACTCCATTGTACACTTAATGTACAGTACAGCAGTCAATTGTCGGCGTCTAATTGTCCTAGACCCACTATGCGGTACAACGATAGCAATAATAGCATGAGTCAGAGACGTAACATGTTTCTATAGAGTAAGGGACTAACTTTGGCCAGGAATATACCATGAATACCAATTAAGGTTAAAGTACTTTGTATGAAAAAAACGTGGAAAAATGCAAGTTTGAGTAGTCTTTGGCATTACTCAAAGAAAAACCATTACCCTCGTCATCCTCTATTTGCAAGTCCTAGCTGCAGTGCAGGGTCAACCTTGACATTCACAGCCACCTTAAGAAACTGCAAACCATGGTTGAGGGCGACATTACAGCATTTCTGCTCTCCAATTTTGCAGTGCTCAATATCGATATATGCAATCGTAATTCTCTACAACTTGATCACTTGTGATACAGATATTTTAGAACAAACATCATGTTGCCATCGCAAGACTTGTAATACCTTAGACCGCCAGAAGTAAATCATGTCCTATAGTGTAGTGTCCACATTCTTCCAGTGGTCCGTCCGTGGCGTGAAAGAACTGTATGAGTCTGTATCAACAAAATGCACACTTTCACTAGGTTTGGCCAAGTCCTCCGCCTGGTGGGCTCGGTCAGGTCTAGGTGGGGATGGTACAACTGACGTATAGACCTAAAAATAGAATCAGTCGTCATCGCGCTCGCAGTCATCCAGTACAGTAGAGGTTTTATCCAGTACAGTGTACAGTATGCTGACAATTGACTACAATGAACTGTACTGTACACTGTACTTACTGTACAGTACTGTACAGTACTGTACACTGTACTTACTGTACTGTACACTGTACTTACTGTACAGTACTGTACAGTACTGTACACTGTACTTACTGTACTGTACACTGTACAGTACAGTAAAGGGTGCTGTACAGACCCTCCAAAAGTACTATACTGTACAGTACCAGAAGTCGAACAAACCATCCGTACCTGTACAGTACGTATAACTTCAGGTACTGAAACCAATCGCCACATTTCTCAAACTACTGGACTGGACTGGACTATATTGACTTCCAAGTCGTTGCCAATTTCTTGCTAAAAGGTTCTTCACTTGATCGTCCAATATTACTGCTAACTTGGGCTGATTCCATTCTACTGCTGATTTCAACTATCCTACAAAACATTACCACAATAATACGACATGCCACTGGAATTTTTATTTGGAAAAAAGAAAACTCCCGAAGAGTTATTGAAGCAAAACCAGCGCGCTTTAAATAAAGCGATTCGGTAGGTTTATCACTAAACAGTGCGGTAATAGCAACAACATTTTATGTACTGTACAGCAAGATAGAAAGCTTGATGCAATGTACAATAGTTGTCCATCAAGGAAGCGACTTTCCAAAGAAACGTAATAGCCAATACCAAATAAAACTACAGTATATCAACTACGTATAGCGCAAAGTTAGCATTCAAATAAATACTGCAATGTCCACTGGCTACAACCAGATCGATATTGCTAACAGTTAACTATGAAATATTTCATGGGGAAATATTGATTTTCCGACCTCACCCTTTCGCATAAAATCAGGGAAACTTGGGGATCCTCTTCCAATGTTCACAGTTCGACATTTGATAAAATACAATAATTTACAACCTACGCTGTTTGATTTTGATCTGTATAAACTTTCATATGCGGATTCACGACAGTATAACAGTACAAGGCGCAGGTATAGTAGAGTAAAATATTATCAAGATGAATCTTCAGTTCTATTGCGTACACCGGTTAGTCACACCAGTCTCTTGTTATTTTTACCCGAAGCTATTGAAATTAGTCATTAGTGAGGACACTGACAAAATCTGTACTTTCATCAACAATGTGACTGCTGTAGCATGTAAATGAAATACCCCTCAAGGCTAAAATTTTGCATTATGGATGTTGAGTCATGTTTAATATGCTCCAACGAAGAATTCATGATCTATTTACAATACATATGTAGGTACTAACGATAGATGAATAATAAATCACAAATTGTAATTTAATTTTCATGTAGTTATTACTACTAGCCTTGAAAGTCTTCCCTCTTGGCCAATTAGGAACCTTATCTGATCAACAAAACGTAAAGAACTACGTAGCCCCCACTAGTACCTTATATTGACAGTAAATATCGATAGCGATGGCCTACCTACAATACTCGTTGGCGAATATCACATTGTGCTACATGCAATACTAGATTCAGATAAATTACTGAAACAAAACGAAGAATTGTAGAGGTAGAGTCTTTGGAGTTGATGAGCCGATGTTGTTGCCATGGAACAATTGTAAATTTTAGTTTCGCTCATATCAATGAATCTTTACATGTGCAGTATGTATAGTATTTATGGTACTCGACTGAAATATCAAGCTATAGACTACAGTTACGCCGTACTGCAAAGTGTAAACTCGTACTCTAGTCTTTTGGACCTCTAATATAGCTTCAGAAAGTATCTTTTAGTATGTGCAAAATAATATCTTTATTGCCTCCTTTATCAATGTGTTAATGTTTCTGTTTTAATATTAAAAGGGATTTAGATCGGGAAAGAGTAAAATTAGAACAACAAGAGAAGAAAGTCATTGCTGATATTAAAAAGATGGCGAAGGCTGGACAAATGGTAACTATGAGTAATCAATTTCTTTACATAGATTATATTTCTATTGGCTCGCTACGATATGTGAAATTTGAAGCTAAAATGCAATGATTCAAACGATGTGACAAATATAGACGTACACTTCCCAGTTACGTACCTTTCACGTCGACACGCATACAGATGCAGCCATACTGAACCAATTTATTTGATTACCCATCTTTTAGGACGCTACCAAAATCATGGCCAAAGATTTAGTTCGAACACGTCGATATGTTAAAAAATTTATAATGATGAAAGCCAATTTGCAGGCGGTTTCTTTAAAAATACAGGTATGTTGATGACATCTCAACTCTCATGAAAAAGATTGCAATCTTTCTCAACTCTAAACTGGCCTAACAAAAGACTTTTGTACTTACCGATTTTATAGACTCTTCGTTCAACCAATTCCATGGCGCAAGCTATGAAAGGCGTAGCTAAAGCATTAGGTAGAATGAATAAGCAGCTAAACTTGCCACAAATACAAAAGATTATGATGGAATTTGAAAAGCAATCTGAAGTAATGGATATGAAGGAAGAAATGATGAATGACGCTATCGATGATGTTATAGGCGATGAAGAGGATGATGAAGAAAGGTGTGATCAAAACTGCAGTTTAAATTTTTAGCGTTTCAATACTTTTACGAGTAAAAACTTTAAATGTAATGTCAAATTTGTGCTTTATTAGCGATGCTATAGTGGCTCAAGTTTTTGACGAACTGGGATTGACGCTTACCGATCAGGTAATTGTGTTACTATTACATGATTCAATGCACTCCCTCTAAAAATTATGCTGCTATAGTTTTAACCCTTTCTACCTCGATTTTATTAGCTTGCTGACCTTCCAGCAAGCAGCACTTCCTTGAACTCAGCATCCCATGCAGCAAAACAACCGCAGGTTGCTGCTGCTGGTGGTGGTGGCAATAGTGATTTAGATGCAGACCTACAAGCCAGGTATGTCAGGCTGTCTAAATTGAATTTCGTTCTTTAGCTCTCTAGTTAATACTGTGATTGCTACTATTTTGGACGGATCTTCATTCGGATACACGTACTGTTCATACTGATATGATTGTATAATCAACTTAAACTATAGGCTGGACAACCTACGAAGAGATTAATATTGAAGATATGAGTGCCACCGCCTAGATTGCGTTAGGTCTAAAGCAACCGAAGCCTATTATTTGAATGATAGCCGTTTAAGATCTTTGTTTCATGGAGACTGTAAGATTGGCTAATGAAGGGCATTATCTCATTTACTAAAAACATCACTTTTCGTGGATTTGTAAATTCTTTACACTCTGTATGTATTATTTTCATGAGTCCAATTTAACTATGTTTATTATTCTAATAGTTTCAGCTGCTAATTGTTGTACATTTTAAAAGTTATATTCTTGAGTAGGTAGATGCAGCTACGTAAACAAGTTCTTAAAACATATACAGTAAATAAAAAAATGCCGTATATATCTATTATGCTTACTGTAATATAATTTACATTCCGCCAAGTTGTACAACTTGACACAACAGTAAACTTAATCTAAAGTAAAGGTACAGTACTTTATCCTTTGCTGGGCTAAATATCTTGGATATCCATCTTCGATGGATGCTTTTGCAAAATTATTACATGCCAATAGTACAGCATTAACCAGATATATGAGTATTTCATGATACTCTCATTGGATTTTTAAAAGTACAGTAGAGTAAAATTTAGAATTTTGCAATTTGCGGTAATACAGCTTTTTGTAATCTTTTAGCAATTGTTAGAAAATAAAAACATTTGGCTTTAATTTTGCTGCTTTAACGCACAGAAGCTTCTGACTGTACACAGCAAGACGCATAGTGATAAAAGCTTGATCAATGATGTTATTATTAAATACCATGATCAGTTATTGCAAGTATTGCAATACAACGAAGAATGTGTGTTTCGTTAATATTTAGCCATCAATTTTAGACAATCTATGACTACAACGTAGATGATTAGTATTTATTTACAGTTGATGAACCTTATTTATTGCTGATAGATGCTGCTGGATTATCTTTTCCAGTTATTTAATGAATTTAATTCTATTCGGTGATAAGTATAGTACAGTACAGTACACAACGGTCCAAGACAGTTGACTTGTGTGATGACTGTAGTGTACAGTATAGTAGTAATCTAAGTTCAATCGTCGACTAAAGAGTAATCTAAAAGTATCGTAAATTGAGTTTTGTAACGCAGCACATGGATTAACATCCAATAGTCCATGTCCAGTTAAGCCATTTTGCCAAGGATTCTGCCAAGAAGGCCTGCTAAAAGTACAGTACTGCAGCGTAACACAACGTACAGTATAAGTACTGTAGTGTCCGTACGGTAGAGTTACACCCCATGGCCACGGCGACTGACTTTCCACTGTTTGGTAATAATAGTGACATTAATTTTGCTAGCCACTACAGTGGCGACGATGGTATATTACAACCATTAGAAGCTGGTGGAATTCTCAAAATGTGAATAGAACATTAATCCATGGCCAAAAACAATGTCACTGTTGACAGTGAATTCAGCTAGCTGCAATAGTGATTGTATTAGTGTACAGTCTCGTGCAATTGCCAGAGTACAGTAGCCAAGAGCAATGCAATGTAACAACGAATGTGGTGTACCTACTGCGCACTATTGTGCACCACTGTGCACCACTGTGCTCGACGGACCGCGCCACAGTGCACTACAATATCATCATGATTATAATATTCTGCATAATAAATAAATTAATCAATATTAGCGATCGCGACGTAGAAGAGTTCCCAAGCATCCCCGCACTATTATTATTATTTTTTTTAATTGGCTCCTTCAAGTCGTAGCTTACAGTAGTCATTAAGCTCGTAGTGGATCGATTTTTCAACATTCAACAATTCTTGATCCGCTTGAAGAGTACGTCTACAGTTTTGGGGCGTTGAACAAAGTTGGAGTGAGTGAATGTGTAGATAAGATTCAATCGTACAAAAGAAAATTACAGTTCGGAACGGTACCTTTACCTTGTTGGATTGCGTTCCACCCACTAAAAATTGTCCGTTGAAAATCACTATTTATCTCTCTACTTATTACAGTAGATAAGAATAAACTAGAATTATTTGAAACATTTTAATGCTAGATAATGGATGATGAAACATCCATTATTGCACAAGTTAGCAAGGAAAATGAAGACCAGCAACCGTTACGAGATATGAGCAGCGAATCCAATTCTGATCTTCAAAGAGGTAAGTTGTTATGATTGCCATATCAATATTAATTAATTAATGTAGCCAAGTGGGAAGGTAAAGAGCTGCTAAATATTACTCTATCTATATCTTACTTTTTATTTTTTGGAAATGAAGAAAAAAATTCATGCTATCATCGTCTTGAAGGTACTCTAGCCAGTATGCAAGTACCATCAATAGCTTATACGATAGGCTAAGATTGGTGTAGTCCAATGTGTACTAAGCTTATATCGTCATCGTTTCGTAAATCATTGTAATAGAGAAGCAATTAAGGCACGATGTCGTACCATTGAAAAACTGATTTGTTTGAACTACAAACTCCATCTCATCCCTATCATGATACGACTTTGTATGCCAAGTCGATACTTTTACACTCAATGCAGTCCCATCTTATAGAGTGCTCAAGTTATTCTACACGGACAAGATGTTAACAATATCAAGTAAAAAAAATGACCTCCAACTCGTTACTCACTTGATGAATTATTAAATTACAATGTACTGCATGATATGTGTAAGACAGCGAAGTTGAACATGAACGTTATTTTTATCATAGTATAGCGATACAAGTATAACGGTATAACCTTCTGCTGAGATCGCCTTGATACCGATTAACATCTACGTTGGTTTAGATCCGTTCCAGTTACTAGCGCTAAATTACGTAAAGTTATTTACTTTATTTTGTAGATCTGTAAACCATCATTAAAACTACTCAGTACACAAAATCTTCTAAGCCCTGAGGGCGGATTAAGAATCAAATGTCAGGGGCGAAAGATTTTAAATATTTGCAATCTTTCCTGTTCGTGTATTAATGACACCCGATATCACTGACAATAACGTTTTAGAATGGAATTTTTATAATTTGCCCTAAGAATTGCTTATTAATAAGAATGAACACCCAGCGAGTAAGCAAAATCAAAAAAATAAGAACTCGAGAAAATGCTCTGCCTGTTATTGCATTAATGAAGTAGCCATTCGAAAGAGGTCATGCATTCGGCAAATGCCTAATGATACTGCTTAAAATAGACATGTATCTGTTTCTTTAAATTTACAAACGACTATAATTACGGAACTACTATTGATAACTTTGCGACGTAGTCATGTAAACTTGAAACTGTTGAAGTTCTACAGTTAGTTAGTATTATTTTCCTCTGAAACTTTTGAAGTTCTACAGTTAGTTAGTATTTTTTCCTCTAGTAACCATGCCTTCTTCCTACACTTTAAAATGGAATACGAATTGTTTATCTATATATAAAATTGATAGCAACGTTTCCTGTTTTACTTCACATTGGTAAGAGTTTGCAGCTATTTCTTCTCATGTGGGTAATTTTTTTTGCTTAATGACTTACGCATATCGTTAGCATAAACATTTAGCGTCTTGCTATAAATTTATAGTAAGTATTTATATTTACTTGCTGAAAGTTCAAATCTCTATTTATATTTTTAAAGATTAAATACTTCTTTATCCTAGCTATTTATATTGCGGTCATACAACCATTCGATATACGGACTGCAAGCTTATTTCCATCTACTGTAGACTTTTGGAATAGTATCTTTCTTTTTCATTCAACTACAATGATACTTATAGGTAGTACTATGTAATGGAGTCATTTTTTCTCTTTTGCATTTCTATTTCTCTGCCCTTACACGGTGAATTTATCTTACAATACATCATGAACGTCTCGTTGTAAATACTAACATTGACTTTATTATTCGATGACACAATACTGTATTCTCTATCTCGTTGATCATGAGGTGTGTCTATCGCTAATGTAAAAATTATGTATTATTAGATATTATTTTATGACCATTAATTAGCAATCGTCTTGAAAATGTTTCTCTCCTCGTACGCGTTAGCAAAGTTATCACCGCTTATTTTTTTATTCAAAATTATTTGGACATTGATAAACTAACTGATGACTTGTTCTAATTACTAAGGAGTAGAATGAGCGAAAGTTACAACAAAAAAAAATTTGAATAAATGAACAATACGAAAGGTTACT
Source organism: Trichoplax adhaerens (assembly GCF_000150275.1). NCBI lineage: Eukaryota > Metazoa > Placozoa > Uniplacotomia > Trichoplacea > Trichoplacidae > Trichoplax > Trichoplax adhaerens. Next base: position 4,486,969 of record NW_002060945.1, on the reverse strand, counting down.
TTATTGCTTATTTAAACTACGAGCTATTCTACTGTATAAGCAATGTCGGCGGCGGCACTACTTAAATTTTACATAGCGAGCAATTTTACATTTTACTTACTACGTTTATTGATCCAGACAAAGCGAAAGAAAGAATAAATATCTCAACGTTGATTTATTACTCTCTTACTCATGTCGATTTCAACTTAGGATATGACTTTATACTATTATACATCAGGAGTGATTAACTTTATAACTAGAGAACTCTAAGAAAGAGACCCACAACTACCTTTAACGTTAGCAACACCTGAATAAGCGATTGTAAATGACTTCTTTTCTGTTTATTAATTTTCATCTAATTTGCCCATTTTATATGGCATACTTGATTCGATTACTATGTTACTATTCATCGATGGAATTGACTGTTATACTGTAATACTGTACAATCAGTGCCATCGCTACTAACGTGAAATAGACTAACGAACGACATTACTTTGACCTAGAACTAAGTAAAGTAAAAATGAAAAGAGATAATTCTAGCGCTGCAAGCAAGAATAAAAATACTTTGTATGTTATATTCGCATCGATAACGATTGATTTAATTATACTCGTATATGTATAATTTATGCTCAATAGATACGGCATTCTTTTCAGTTTTAAGTTAGCTCCTGCCCTCCTACTTTCTTCTTCAAATCTTGAAATTAAACAAGTACAGTATTCAAAAAGGATCCTAATTACTGTAGATCTTATTAATATCAGTGAATTTCTCTTATTACGGTCGATGCAATCTAAATGCTTACGATAGCAAATTGGATTGTATGACTATGATTGGTAATAATTATTGCATCAATGTTCGCAATAGTTTTATATACGAATAGATACGCTCGTATCGTATTTTCTGCATTCAGGTTGACCCAGTAGAAATCGCCTTAAAGTGATATTTGACTACTTAACAATACAATTGATAGATTTTAATTTTCAATGCCTTTCTCGCTATTTCTTCAGCACAGCAAAGAGTAATTGTTTACTGTTACAGTTTATTAGATTTTCTATTCATTATCAGTTTACCAGCATTGATTTAAAATCGAGTATTACTTAGCACATTAACCAGTTTATAGATTAAAATATTGAAATTAATTCAACTTCTTTTATATTTTAGAGAGATTTTCTGTACTTTAATATGTAGAAAATAGAGTTATGAATTCCGTGAATTTTTGACGAGATCTATAGTCTATTCTTTACAAACTATTTTCAGTTACACCCTCATTATCTGAATAAAAATATATTTGTGTCTACTTTTTCTGGCTAGTCATTACACGTCTAGTACTACTTCGACTTATATTTATAACTGTCTTAATAAATAGATAACTTTTATCGAAGTAAAAACAAAATAACACTAAGTAATATTGGAAGTGATCGGTACCCTCCAATACATTCTCATTAATGCGTTGATTCTAAAAAAAATAAAGGGCTTTATTAATGTTATACGTAGTATATATATATTATTCTCCATATATGGTTATACGTAGCGTAGTTTAGAGAGCAGGTGAAATTCGCCTATTTTATTCATTATGCTATCTTAGATTTCTTGAAGTCAATGATCTACTGCTGACCTTTATGACTACTACATGTTTGCAGTAAGACGCATAAACATTTTATCCATCTTATCCTTGATACTGATTGCCGTATATTTTTTAATTAACTGATGGGCTGTGCTATGCTCAAAACACTTTATTATTGTTCTTAAATATCTAATCCAATCTAGTATACAATCATGCCTCACATAGACGATAAACCTCCATTCTTGACTAATCCCTTATATCGTAGATTGATGGATCGCTGTCTCTTTACTTTTGACTAATAGCACCCTTTTACATATTAAAATTCTATTTTGACCTCATCCGGTTTTAATTTTTCCTGTATCATTTTATTTCTTTTCTTGCTCAAAAAAACCTTAAATAAATACTAGATTAAACTATTATTACAGCCATACTACACGTTATACATTACCCGTTCTTATTATAAATTTCAAGACAGAATTATAAAAATATCTTCATGAAAATTTTTTAGCAGCGAGATAAAATACATGATATTAAAAGATAGTAAGAGATCAAACTCTTTACCTAGAGTGAAAAGAGTATTCTACACTCTATCCATCTTTCAGAAGTTAATTTAGCTTAAGGCCACTACGATGTATCGTATGAAATTGTTTAAGACATATGTTATATATATTAAAAAATTGAAAAGGTATTTATCTGTCATTGTATATATGTTGGTTATTACATTTTCTATATCAATATTATTCTGTGTCAGTATAATTCTACAGTTTCCGTTATCCGGATAGCATTATCAGTTTTAAAAATAGAAGCTTTCATTGCGTAAACGATGCAGATATGCAAGATAGTATATTACGGGTCACGGTTACGAGAAATCTCAACGAAACAGACTTATCTTATCATTCGACGTGACTAAAGAAATCGAATAAGCTTCTATTTCATAGCATAATCCAGCCTTAACAGTAGTAATCGTTCCTTCTTACATCAATGCTGAGTATTCATTTGGTTACTATAGAATTGAAAAAAGTAAAATAATATCTCTCCATCTATTGTTGCTACGTATTAAGGCTATCAGGGACAAACAAAAAAATTACAAAATATGAAGGTATATACGTATACGGTATACCACCGATAGATAACATTCGCATATTTCATTATACTATTAACAGATTGCGTGTTAAATAATAAATGTACAAATTGTCCGCAGCTGCGATAACCTTCTCTTGTAAAACAATTTGTAGATGGGCTAACTATCCAATGATACTCTACTTAAATATTTATCTCCGTTTTAAGTTAATACGCTAATACAATTTACTAAATGTATCTAATGGTCAACTTCATTAGTAATTTAATCCCAAATTAAATAGAGAAATGGGAAAATTTTATAGTTGTTAAAAAGAAAGTGGTCAAAATTACTGACATCATAGGTGTTTACAATTTGGATGTTATTGATGACTCCCATCTTATACATTGACTTCAGCATTTTAGTACCGTACGGAAGTGACGTTAACTTAGTAAAAGTCCTTTCAAAAATTGAACTTAATATCAAAATAGCATTTCTTCGAAAGGTCACCATTTCATTGTTCAGTATACAATTATATATCCAAACTAACTGTCAGGAAGAATTATGTCTATATCTCACATCAATCATACCAGTATAACCACATTAATAGGTTAATGTATTCTTTACCAGTATTCATGATTGAAAAAAATATATATATGCATTATCACATAAATTGGTTAAGGATTTTATTTTAATTCATCATGTTTCCTTCAGAGCAAACCAATCGAAAGAAAAAACAGCAACATCATAAATTATTGGCTTCGATCTTCTGCTGCTTTACTGGTGCTTTTACGCGACGTCCACGTAACGAATTTGGTGAAGACAGACCTCCGCCATCTAATGTAAGTATCGGTAGTATAATGAATAGGCTAACGAAAATTATTAGTCTTACACTGAACTGGATATCTGTAATAAGTTAAATAAATCAATCAACCGATAATAGTAATACACAAGTAGCAATCAAAACATTTGTAAAACCCTTCGAAGTTAATGATTCATAGCCCCATATAGATAAAATTACACCACATAATCTTATTGAATAATAGGCCAACATTACTCCCAATCTTAAAACTATTTACCATATTAATGTTAATAAAATGCAATTACTGTTCCACTTTACTAATTAAGAATGTGCTATACTTAAGAATCCTCTTGGCTAAATTATCGATGAAAATGATGAGTGATTTATTGCCAATATAACAGCTGAATTCTACGATTAAAATGGCCTGCAAATTTCACTTCCAATGTTATTCTACGTTATGCACTTGATGAAGGCATCATATAGTCTCATAGCACAGTAACTGCATTTAATCTTCCAGTCAGCGCTATTTGCAAATGCTTTCAATGATGCCCCAAAGCACTTAGTTCAATCAAAGTTTATGACTTCAATGCCACATCTGTGATTGATAATATGATATCTGGAGATAATGAAAGAAATTAAAGTTATTTCATGCAGCGAAATCAGTTCCGATAGGGTAGAATAGGGCTCCCTAATTTGAGGATCAAGATATTTGTACAATAAAACTACTTAAAATATCGCTCGGCTGGAAGCATTTTATCGAAACTTTTTGTATACTACTAATGTAGTCTTTCTCGTAACAAGGACAAAATAATATTAAGAACTAAAACATGCCCAATCTAAGGCAATACAGTATTCATACAGGCACCAAAACAAGGGTTGTTTCAATACGTTGCATTGGCATATGAATATCTTAAAGAATAAATGATAAGAAAGATGCCTTACGATTTCTAAATTTGACGCTATTTAAAAAATTACTCTTAGTTGTTCCCGCATTATAAGATAAAGTGAAAGCTACTGGATGGATAAATTGGAGATTAAATTAATTATTGTACTCATAAGTCATTTAAAATTAAATTAAGAGCTATTTAAAAAATGGCAGTGAAGATTCTCATATATTAAGACTTTAATCTTGAAAAGGGAATTGTAAATTCGCTCCATTCGCTCTCATTACTGTCAAATAGGTTACTATAAAACGCGCAGATCGTACGAAAATTTTCCGATCAATTTCGACACTTTACCTTCAAAAGTGCATCCTATAGTGTTTCTCAATCATTGAAAGTTAAAAGGGTGACAAAAGATTTCTAGTAGGGATTACTTTCAGAATATAGTATCTATTTTTTTCATATTCTAAACACTGATTTAACAATTTGAAGGAAAAAGTGAATTTATGTTAAGTATTACAGTTACAGAAGAGAATCAGCGGTTCGGAATCGTTCAATACTTGGACGTCAGAATTGATTTACTGTTAATACCATCGAAATTCATTATTGGTTATTTTTATGAGCGATAAACCAATATTATACTATGTATCGAGTTCGATGTAATTTATTGATGGTTTGCTAGCTAGCTAGTAGGCATGTAGTTATGCATTGCCAATTGTTTGTCATGGTTACGATATTAATTGGCTAAGTTACGTATTGGTTGGGTATTTCCAATCCCTTTACAATTCAGAAGTAGTTTAAACTCAGATCTAACAGTGAGCGTGATTTTCTAATACTCGTTATTTGCCACCAGCATGAAAATTGAATTCAATTTAAAATAAGAACGTAAAAAATAAAAAATACCTCTAAAAAGTTAGAAAGATTAACAACAAGTTCAATATAATAAATTTTTAATGCCAATCAGTCGTCATTGGTTAATAATACCATAGGAAACGAATAGAAATTTGAAGTAGTAAGACAATAAAAGTCAAAGAAATTGATATTCAATAACAATGACGAACAATCACTTTGATATTATTTTTGATTACTTATTCGTCATCGGTCACGATTATTTACGGATGCTATAGAAAATACGTCAAAAGTTACGTCTGATAGAAAAAAGGGAAAAATAATATTTACGTATGGAGTTATTTGTTTCATCATGCAATTTTCATTAAAGTTATCTAGACGCTAAACATTATTGCAGCCGGTTGAGTGTTATTCACTGTAAAAAAATCTGTTAAACATCACTTACCTTTAATTATTTATGCTATAAAAACTGCATCAAATTTATATAAAATATCTCGAAAAATTATGTAAATTAATCATAACCTTAATAATATTCGAAAGATTCAATATTTATTCATATAGATAGTTGTGTAGACTCTATCCATATTTTGATTTTGCTAAGCTATTACCGTCCTGTAATCATATATGACGAGCAATGCAAACTGAATGACTGTCCCTAATGATGGCTACAGGACTGTAGTTATCCGTCACTCTTAGTCATCACTGTCAAAAGAAATGTATCAAACTTATGATAGCAATACACGAAAAGTAACCAATTTAACATGTCAAGCAATCCAAATCAGCTCTACTATAGTTCATAAGATAGTCAATTCATACTCTAGTGTAATTATTCTTCGTATTATCTACTCTAAGTCACTAAAATAAAGGAAATGGATCAAGTTGACTGCAGCAATGCATAAAAATAACCAATTTTTAATGTACTGTATAGCGATCAAGACTATCTGAAGTAATGTCTTCAATGATGAATTTGTGTTATTTCCCTTATTACAATATAAGACGGTTATCTATATTTTAACAATATATTCTTCGTCACTACACCAAAGGAAATAAGTCAAAAATTCACGATAGCAATACAGAAAAAGAACAAATTAAATTAAGGCTAATGATGGTAACATATCTTCAACAATAAATAGAACTTTCTCTTCACTGTACTGTATGTTTGCACAGATCTACCTTACAGTATAGCAGTTATCTGGACTTTAGAAATACACTAGCCTAATTAGTTGACTATCTGTCACTGTTACTTTTATTATCCTTAACGAATAAATTTAATGAAATTAATAACGTTTCTCAAGAATAAAAATGTTCTACTGTAACTAAAATATTGATTAACATAAGAGGGAAACAAGATTCTAAAATATTCTTTGTTCCTGTTCCCGTTCTGATTTGTCTCAGCACGAATAAAAACTACCATATTTAGCATTTACAGCCATGTTAAACTATTTGCTAAAAAATAAGGGTCGTAAAATTTCACTTTTACTGAAGTACAGTGGAATATTGAGGTATCAAAATTTCCTTATGTTATTTGAATAACAGGAACAGAAAGTTATTGTATGTTTTTTTCATCCATTTTCAAGTACAAGTTACTGGAAACAACTATTTTAACATTTTTAATGTACTACTAAAACTTCTTTGTATTTTTTCAAAATAATCTATGGTGTTCTAGAGCTGAAAATGATAAATAGCCCGAATAGAATAAAAAATTGTTTGGAATCTATATGTGTACAGTATATTAGAAAATCAATCATTATAGAACAGTATACACACTTGCGTATATGCCAGCGTCAAATCGGAAATTTTCCCATTCAATGTCAATTTCTCAATTAAATTAACCGGTTACTTGACGCAGATGTACTTTATTAAAATGAGTTTTAACACTAACATTGACGAAAATATAGAAAAGGAATAGAGCATTTCGATTGATAACATAGGTTAGGATAACCATCTTATGTTATCACAATTTTTGCCTTATATGAAACTCTTTCCAGTAAAATATTCAGAAGAATGGGGTTTCTAAGTCATCATAGTAGAACCACTTACAGATTATTAAAAAGAATTATATTTCTAGTTTATTCCTTTAATTCTTACCATCAAAATGGGTCTACAATCCTAGGCAGTGTCCATTAAACGTTAAGGCCAGTATCGTACGTCAATGATACCAATTATACCGGCTACTAAATAGATCATTATTCATGACTATTTAAAGCAATTTAAAGTGCGATAGCTAATTATGATCATTACCTGTCTATTTTGGCCATGGTCAAGTATTTAAATGGAACGGTTGCTTCAAATTTGCATCATAACACGAGCAAGTATTGTATAGGGAAATCCTGAAAACGGGCAAAAAATATTTGAAAATATTTGAAAACGATTGTTATAACTGACGGCGTCCTTAACCATCCAAACTTTAAGTTTTCCTGCGGATTACGACTATGTAGCTATTATTACCGTAGATGGAGGCCAATACAAGCAATGTACCTACATCCTTTTGGGAGGAACTTGAAAATCTCGACCTAGATGAACTTGAAAATTTCGACACAGATGAACTTCAAATTGATTACACGGAGTTATTATTAGTACGATAAGATAAATAAGATAGCTTAAAATCTTCTCCCAGTACCACGGTGGTATTTGACTAATTGAAAGGCTGTTAATTAAATTAAATTTCTATATTGTACACCGAAGGGAACGAACCGTTATAAATTTGTATAGTCAAAAAGTGGAATACAGCTGAACTTTAGATAAAGTAATTGTTCTAAATGGTACCCTCTCTCGACATTTATTGACTTAGGGTGAACAGAGATATCTTCTGCCTCCACAGCAAGATTTGGCCAACAAGAAGAAATGTGTTATAATTGATTTAGATGAAACATTAGTCCATAGCTCTTTTAAAGTAAGTCATTTTATCTAGCGATAGAGAGGTTCAATCAGTAGCGGTATTGGCTAATAGTAGCAAAGAGTAATATTTTACGTTGTCAAGAACAAAGGTTGTTTAATTAGTTTGGAGGTTAAAAATTTAGTAATATTGTAAGTTATCATAATCAGTCATTAGAGTCAGTACTCGTTTTTTGCTATATACTATAATTTTTTCGATCAGCTATTACGCAATCGGCTTATGGATTGATTTACTAAGCGAATATTAGGCCAAAGTTATAATAAATTATACCAGTAAAGTAGCTTAATTTGAATAGTACAATATTTCTCGTTCTATTAACGCTGATAGAATTGATATTTCTACCACTTATTCAATACGATTTTGAAGTTTAAACTACGATTTGTTAATAATATATCAGTTGTATACATGTTTACTCTTGAACTAATGCCAATACCATTGCCTCCTTTATCGAAAAATTAGCCGGTTAAAAATGCGGACTATATCGTACCGGTAGAGATTGACAATATCGTTCACACGGTAATGATTGGGATAGTATATTGCTGGAAAATATTTGGTCAGATACGATTTATAATATGATGAATGATTCTTTAATCTAGTTGCGATTTTATAGTATCATAAATAACACGATACTACTGTACTTGTGTCAATTTCTGGTATAAAATTCACCTTTCCAATGGTATTGATTTATTTTTAATTAATAGGTCTACGTCTTGAAGAGACCACACATTGACAAGTTTTTAGAGCGGATGGGTCAGCTGTTTGAATGTGTTTTATTTACAGCTAGTGTTTCTAAGGTACGAAGCAGAAGAATGATGACAATCGTATAAATTTTGCAGTCCTTTATCAGATTTATCTATCTCGTTTATGTAAACAAAACTACTATTGAAAGTAATACCCCTATAATTTTGATATTATAATCTTTTGTGGCTAGCTTTACTCTTGGTCCGACATATTTCATACAATAATTATAGATTTTTCTAGGTATAAAAATTTGAAATTCATTATATTTTATTCAGTATGCCGAACCCGTATCGAAGTTACTCGACAAATGGAACGTCTTTGATAACAAGTTATATCGAGAATCTTGCGTTTATAATCGTGGATTTTATGTTAAGGTAACATTTTATATTTTCCTTTATTTATAAAGTTAACTAACTATTGCGTTATAGTGAAGCGATATTTACAGTAACAAGCTCTCAATAGTTCGAAAATCAATAATTATACCGTAGCGTTTTTAGTAATCTATAGATAATCGAAATATTACTTATGAAAGTCTTTCGCTATGAAGAATGTTACCCATAGAGATTGAACCTTTTTAAACGCATACATATATTCTATAACTTATGTTTCTGTAATTTAAGTTTATCATCTGGTTCTTTAATGGCAACTAGGATTTAAGTAAACTTGGTCGCGATTTAAAATCAACCGTGATACTCGATAACTCTCCGACTTCCTACGCTTTTCATCCCGAGAATGCGGTAGGTCTTTGCGTAAAAACGAGTCTAAAAAGATATATAGGATAATAGTTTTATTAGAGTTTTATCCGAAAACAGAAAATTGAATAGCACAGTAATGTATATCTACCTGATCACAGCTAATAATCTGCCATTTAACGGAGCTATGCAATCGTCGGCGAAACTTATTTTATAGTCAATAAATAATGAGATAAACAAGAAGAAATTTATATTTGTACATAGCTGCTAAAATATTAAGATAGCGATTAAATCACTTCTAAAATAAATAACCTATTTTCAATCGACGAGAGAAATAAATAAACTAATCTTACTTAATTTTTAAACTTGCTTCTTAATATTATTTAATTTATTGTAAAGGTTCCTATACGCTCGTGGTTCGATGATCCTGCTGACAATGAATTATTGGATCTCATTCCATTTTTTGAAGGATTAGCTCAAGCTGATGACGTTCGACATTACTTGAGTCAATCGCCTAGGTGTAATCCTAACCTTTTAATTACTTCACTTCCACAAACTCCACAAAATGCTCAAACGATTATTACTAAACAAGCAAATCATAATGGTGACATAAATCAAGATCACTCTGAAAATCATGAGATGGAATACAGCGAGAACGCAACAGATGAAGAAGTGTCTGTGGTAAATAACATTATAGTTGAGAATATAGCACAAGAAAATGCTGAAACAGCTTTCCAAGAGACAAATCTGACAACGCCCGATAGTACTCAAATTGATAATCAACACAGAAATCATGATGCCAATATCGTAAGTAATGGCAATGGCCAATCAGTGAAGACGGTTACCGTCAACTTTGACGAATCTACTCTTTCAGTCACGAGCCCTATGGTATTGGAAGTTGAAAATAGTATCAATAATGCTAACTCTAGCCAAAACTCAAATACGTCAAGCAATGATTTAGTTTATTGATTTAATAATCAAAGTTACTAATTAATTGACGTAACAGAAATCATGGCGAAAACAGTAGGCAAGTCTTTTAATTAAAACTACTGTGAAGACTTCTAAAATGGATTAAAATCATAATTTGAGGTCAGGATACCGAATAAGAATCAAGTCCTGCATTCTTTTAGAGATTTTTGAAATACGATGAACTATAACCTAAATATAAAATTAGTTGTTACCGTTTCATCAATTCGATGTATGTCCTATAACTATGTTTTAGTGAGATTGAAAGACACTATATTGGATAGTTAGTACAACCGATAAGCAGTAACAAGATATCTATAAACTATTGTACTGAATGCAAAGCTTTGAAAATGGACATGAGTTGTCGCAACGAAATCAAATATAAGTTACTCCAGCATTCATATTTCGATTTTCATTAGTGTATTCCTTTATAATATATCATTAATTAATTGTATCCCATCAATTTACCACATCATACTACCATTAGTTATTATTCCATGGTCTGATAAAATTTTTAATCTTTAAGCGTATAGCTGGCTACATGCTGGAATTTAAAATAACACCAACTTCATGTCAAATAACGCAGTGATCATATCTTTGTAACCTAAAAATAACTTGTGTATTTTTTATCGATAAACATAACAGGAGAATTTGAGAATTGCTTAATTGAATGACGTAACATTTCGCATCATACCAATTTAATCAGCTGCTAAATAGCTCTCTATTTCTAAACTCTTGCAATTGCCTCTACTATTTCATAATTCGTTGACTTTCCTATGATCAGATCTGTGAAACAATATTATATCTAAACGGCTAACAAAATAAGGGTATATTTTTTACAACATTGTTGATGTATTAGCTATATACTACTATCATTAATATCCTAAAGCTACCGGATATTTGTGAGTCCATTTAATTGCAATCAAACTGGCTATTGTAATGTTATTACGAAATGCCATTTAGAAGTATTTTTTGAAATATGTATTAGTTGCTATGAACATCAAATCATGATATCGCGATAGTATTTCTATTACTAACACATGCCATATATTCGAATCTTTCGTATAATCTCTTTAATTGATGTTACAGTAATGTATTCATTTACATGTCTAGACTGTACTTCGTATCATCGATATGATCGCATTGTGTCGAATGTTTCTTCATGCAGTACTCTGGATGTTCTCATATTCAACTAAATTAGCTATTAACAGTAGACTACTTTTATTATGATATAGCTTTGTATTCCTCATTTCTATATTTTTTGGGTAACATATTACCTTCTTTTTCATAACTATATTATATCTTAATGATACGGGCTTACTCGTATTCGATTAAAAATTGAAATAGTGATTACATAATTCACTTACATATATGTAAAATATCCGGTAAATATCTAGGTAGTTACTAGAAATTCGCAGTTGAATATAAGACAGTGATGTCATTAGTTGATATCATATATTACTCCAAATATATATAGGGGTAAAGTTAAGTAGTAACTGATTTGGGTCTATTTTATGCTAGTAAAAAATTGCTTATAGTTATAAGATTGTAATATGATCCTATACATCATTGTTGGATTTACTTTGTTTTGGATTTTGTACGTGTTATATACAAGTACAAAATACAATTTCCAATAGTGAAAAACTAGCATGTATTTCATTCTTATTTAACTTTATATTTAGTCTATATTCTAATCGTCGCTTGAATATTTTCATTTCATTATTTTGTATGGTTTCCTCTTTAAATAATCTACTATGCATTTGCGTCTATTTTTGATAGTATAAAAAATAAAATATCATTTTCTGCTGATGCATGTTTAATTATAACTTCGTAGACATCTGATCAATCTAGAGTACAAGTGAATTATCGTACATATTAATTTCAATTTAGCTTTACTTTTCTCGTATTGTGAGTGTTATCAGGTCTCAACTACTATACTACAAATATATTAGATCAATTACCGTAAAGAAATCTGTTACATAATTGGAGGCTACGTGCCTCTAAAGTATTGTATCAATTTATAGGCTTGATATTGTAGCGCTATAGCAGATACAAATTGCAAGAAAGAATGTCTATTATAATTTAGATATCAAAACTTACACATCATTTTAATGTTCATACGTGTACGTAGTTAAGTGAGCTGAAGAAAGAATACCTTTGATGGAATTGAATGCTGGCGTATATATAGACATAGAAAAGTTCTCTCTTGTGTACAAGTATCTGAGTTGCACATATCTGATGTATGTCACATAATCGCATTTAAACGTTGGCAGATAAATAATTCATATATACAGTGCTTAATACTGATAGGAAAATGTAGGACCAAATAATTTTTAATGCTGTATCATATTCTCTTATAGTATGGCTATGTATTCTTTGCTTCTCAGCTGGGTAACACATTGCCACGTCTAATAAAATTCCCTAGATATTCGTTGATACTTCCACAAGGTATTTCTATACGAAATAATATCGGTCGTCTTCGTAAATTTTTAATTAGAAATAGGTTTAAAATCAGTATTGACATTGACAATTTACATTATTCAAATGTCTATCTGACTAGTAAATTATATGAAAGTATCGTATACTTGAAATACTGTTTTGGGGATCATCCGGTCATTTTCACACTTTTAAGATAGAAGCAGGCTTTTGAAATCAGTATTAATATTTATAATTTACACACACTAAAATATTTGCTTATCAGCTGAATTAAATGATAATACCGTGTATAGATAATATTTTGTATCATCTAATTATGTTATTTATCTATATACCTTTTCAACTAGAATTAAGTATTGTTTTGCAGGTGATTGGTACGTATGTAAGCATGTATGTATATGTATGCGTATATGGTAGTAAAAACTTGAAGTAGATACAGTATCAATATTAAACAATATTATAGGTTATTCTTGATGAAAATATCATGTACTAAATAGTATAGACTGGTGATGATCAATTTTAATAGTAAGTATAGGCTTCTTTCATCAGGATACTCTGATGAAGCACGCGTACATAGCTGTAAGTAAAGTGGACTATACTATTTAGGTATTTCAACCTAAAAAGTTAAGAGCAATAAACTCACTTGATAATATAAAAAATATCATCGCATTGTAACGATTATGTTCTGAATAGCAGAGCTTACAATTTTGAGATTGATACACCTGTTGTTTATCTCAAGAAACAAGATATAAATACGCCTTTAGAATTGCAATTAAAATAAAGAGATAGATTTATTTTACAGCAGCCGTCCTCTTACACCGATACGTAATGTCGTGCATGAAATGTAAAAGGAAATGATTAGCACGAGTGTTAATGCGTACAATATCGTTATGTTTTCATTAGACCATTATCTTGTATACAGAAACGTCAGCTTTAGTTATTAAAAGTAACCGCTAATGTTAGGATAAGCTATATTTTATCATTCTCTCGTAAAAAATAACGACTATATTTTATGACAGCGTATTTCGTAAGCAAGTAAAATACATAGCCGATATTTAAATGACGTCAATTAATATAGCGTCAGAATTTTAAATATTGCCACTTACTTGAGTAAAACAACAATATTTTTAGGTGAAAGGAAATATACCGAGTCTTAAATAGGTTGTTCTTCCTTAAAGGATTATTACATGTTAAATATTTCTTATACAAAAATTGAACAGAACAATGATATACAACACTTAATCATAATGGTATCTTTGTCCATTAATTTATATTGGTAACGTGTGATATGTCGGTTACATAGCAGAAGTAAGCCCAAATCAGTTAATTATAAAATATCAGCTTTACGAAATTGAAACAGAATAAGAAATTTTTAAGATATTAGTTATTTCTTGCCCATACAAATACTGTATTTCGGGGAACACGAGCCTACAGCTCACCATGTACAATTTTTATAGCTGTAATTTAAAACTTTTGCATTAAGTCCAACGTTGGTACTAACGTTTATGTCAATCGCTTGGTCAATTATTAATAATAATTATTGAATAACTTTGGAATTTATAGATGGGTAGATAAATTATTACGATATCACAGAGGTTAACGAATCTCCCTCAAATTCATTTTCTTCTGGAGCCAATTTAACCAAACCATTACAGAATATGGAAACAGCTGTAAAAGGTAAGAACAACATACGTAATTCAATATAAGATAGATAGAAAATGCTTTAAAATATTATTACATGGAATCTAATTCTTACTAGGAGGTAACTTTATGATTCCTTCAGGTATGTCAGTAAAGTATTGATGATTCATTGCGGCTTGGCAAAATATTCGTTTAAATGGTTGATACTAGAGAAATTCACATCATATAAGTACTTATCGTGATTTAACTACTTAATTAAAGCTATATTTACCTGCAGCATCTTAGTAGCTAAGTCAGCAGCACCCGGGTCCTTCATAAGTCTAAATTTTTATATGGAATTGATAAATAGCCTGTTAACATTGTATACCTTTCAAAATATAAAAATCCGTAAAATATGAGCAGTTGTAACCTTGGTATAACTTCAGCGATGGTTCGTGACTCATAAAACATGGTTTCAGCTACAGAAAATAATTACACAACAGTAGAAATTACCACATGTGTTCGAATAACATCGCATGAGCAACATGAAACATTAAGAATGATGCTAAAGACCTAAAAGTCTAAAGAAAATTACTAATAAAAATGCTTATTCAAAGTAATCTTTCAATACCAGCACAATACTCAGGGTAACTTGTAACTCCAGGCCATGTTTCTTCAGTGGGCGTACCCAGCTTATGCCAGATTTTATCTAACTGGTCACTAATGTTTCTTACGCCTGGGAATGTTGCAATGCCAGATACCATTTCAGTAAATATACAGCCAACTCCCCTTTAATGTTGTAGAAGATGCTATTACAATTGGATACTGATACTATATCGAGATTCAGGTTTTCTACAACAATTGACACAATAAGAGATATAGTAAGTGTACCATATATCCAATGAAGTTGAATAATTTGTTGATCCGAGCAGAACATCCGGTGGGCGATACCTGAAGTATAATTCATCATTTTTTTAAAATCCAGATACCGTGGGATTATATAAAAATTGGGTCAATTAACCTACCATAAAGTCACAACATCGGGTGAGTAAGTTTTACTAGGAACAGATTTTGCTCTAGCTAATCCTAATAAAATATGTACTTTTATTTAGTAATGATACCAATGATTAAAACGTAATAAAATGATGTGAAAATCCGTCACTGCTTCTTTATTCATTACCAAAATCAGCTAACTTAATTTCACCAATTTCACTGACAAGTATATTTTGTGGCTTAATATCCCTAATAGTAGGTAAAGGCAAAGCAAAAGGTGAAGATCAATTTATTAACAGAAATAAGTCCTTTCCTTGGATTTTATTGTAAATAGCCTAGGTGATTGCTAGATTTTTACACTACCTATGTAATATCCTTCGTTGATGACAGTACGAAAGGCCTCTTAGAAGTTGGTAAAGAAAAAGCTATGCGATAAAAATACAGTACAATTCTTTTTAATCGCTACGAATATCATAAAGAATGAATTAAAATTAATAACACAGAAAGCTTACTTTTACATTTTTCATATTTAAACCGCCTGGATGAAGATTTAAATATTGACTAAGATCTGTTGTCTGTTAAAATAGTCATGTGTAAAGATTAGTAAAATCTATCTATAAAAGAAGTCAGGATTGTAGCAAATGAATAGTGTAATGAAGCTCTAACATACAACATATTCAAAAACAAAGGTTAATTTCGTTGGAGTTTGTATAATATCGTGAAGAACTACGATATTAGCGTGCTTTAATTGTTTTAGCAAAGAAGCTGAAACAAAAAAGGATACTTTCAATGATTACAATGAAACAAAGAAAATTCTTAATTAGGTCTAAATAACTGCTGAAATGAGAAAATAATTAGTTTACCTTCACGTATAGCTGTAAATGGTGTTCCTTCCTCTTCATTTAAAGTGATTTCTTTTAAGGCTACCAATTTTTGATGGCCTCTAGGTAAACAGTTTTTTTGATAGAAAAGCAAAATTACCGACGTCGTCAGTAAGCGATATATGGTGGACAAATGTACACCGTAATTATAAATAGAACTGAATAAAAACCGCATTTGTCGTATTGTCATGTAATAGATCAGTAAAAAAATGATGCTCTATGCTTGTATAAGAGTTCTCTATGATTAAAAGTGTATTAAATAGACTTACATACTATATCCCTTATAAACAGTAGCATATGATCCTTCGCCTAAAGGTTCTAACTTTTCATAAGCATCTTCAGTACCAAATGGTATGCTCTAAGCATTGTAAAAAATAAAATTTTTTTGATTTATCTTAAACACTGAATTTAAAGTCTTCATTTCTCGATAACAATCCTGCTAATTTATTTAACAAGTGCTCAGGTAACTTGGTTAAAGGAAGACTGACTAATTTAAAACTTTAATCTTAGATCATCATAAATTATAAATTAGTCTAGGAATTATGATGTCTAGACTGAGGCCTTTAGAATCATAAAAATACTATAAGCAATTGCTGTTACACTAAGTTTCATTCCAGGTGGCGAAATATATAGGTAGTATACATACATAACATTAACAGACAATTCGATTAGACAATAGCACATTTCGGTGAAGATATTACACTTTAGACTGTACAGAAAATAGCAGAAACGATAAGGATTCAAGCTATTTTTTACAACATTTCATAAAATGGAACAAGATGTGAATTACTGACGCACACCATTACAATAATTTATAAATGGTACCAATGCGTACAGTCAGTCTATCCACACGTTACTAGTAGACTAATATGATACATAAAATACATTAATTAATTACATTAAATATTCCTTCTACCTAAAAATGTGTAATTTCAACTGTAATACCAATATAACACAACGTATATTAGCGCCGACTAATTATAAATATCTTATTAAATAATAATAATAATAAACCAATACCGGTGATTCGATGGCAGCAGAGTGTCGCCGTTGATTTGAAATCTGCTTACTATTACCACTATTTTCAATAGTTTCCTTAGCTGCATTTATTTTTTGGCGAACTGTTTCTGATTCATACATGGAAGAATAGCGACGAAACGGAAATAATTTAGGTCTAAAAGTGGTATTTGTACCAAAGGCGGATCCTGTCGCTGATCCATCATCTTGGCTAGAAACATTATTGCGATGATATTTTATTTTAAAACTATTTCCTTTTTTTTCTTTCCTATTGACTGTTTGTTCGTCCTCCTTGTAAAATAGTTAAGTAGTAAAAGTTGGATTGAAAAGAGGTAAATTATAAGTATAGGTAGTATTAGGTGTCATTTAACTTGATAGAAAAGAGGGTTGAAATTATTGTTTTCATTTTGGGGGATAAATTAGATAGTATTAATACATTGACGGCTAAAATTTATTATCATAAAATCCAAGTTTGTAACAAGTTGGTCGAATTGACTTGCAGTGCAATGCAGACTGATAGATATCTGTATTCCATGACGTCCAAGATAGGTTGAATTTGTACTGTACTATTGTAAAATATACACTTGTATTAAATTAGTGAAGGCTATTTTATTCTATTTACTTGTCGATCTTTAGTTTCGTCATGATTTAAATTCTCCGGTTTGGCTTGATCATCATCATCGGGGCTAGTTCCACTAGCTAGGAGAAAAAATTATTTAATAAAAAATAGGTGATTAAGGAAAGAAAAATTGATCCAAAATCTTCGAAGCACTGCAATAGTAAATTAATTAGTAGTGGTGTTCAAGAGCAATGAAAAAAAAAATAATTGGTATCGTCCAAGTCAGTATATTGTATATCGGATAAAAATTTTCTAGTAATTTTATCTACATTTATAATTATATTTTCACTTTTTATCAGAGTCAACGTTAATGGAAAATATTAACTCAATAATAGTACATTTTAGTATACTCGTATACTAAATCAATAAAGTAAACTACTGCAATCTAATTTTTTTAGACTAGATTGATCATTTCTACAGTCTACTTATGACGTTATATGTTGGAAATAGTCATGATACGATTTTATCAACTAAATTTAACAAGAGACAGAATCAAGATTGAGAATTTTTACGTCGATTGGATCGTAGCAAAGTAACAGCAGCTTGTATTGCCGTCGATCACAGTTGGTAGTTATGCTAGAGTTACTTCCAATAAGTAGTAGTACTGTATCAATGTTATCGTAGCATGTGGAAAAATGGGAATATGGCGATCTGTGATTGTGCTTTCTTATCCCTTCGCATTGATAGGCAATACATATTAGTAGAACTAATGATAAATCTATAGCCAATGCAATTGGGGACAGCTCGTTGAAGATAATGAAAATAAATCAATCAATCGGTTAATTGAAGGAGATATCAATCGCTTTTACTTACTATTCAATCCTAATAAGGTGGCCGAAAGTCGACGTCTTAGTTTCTTCATGGCGACTAGAATAAAAGAATGATAATTTAAAGCTGTTAGTACAGTACTATGATGATGATGATGATATCATGCACGTGTGTATGATATATCTAGTACACACACTGTAGTATTCTACTTATGGCCATCTTCAAACATTGATGACGAAAGATTGTCAATATATGTAGAGTGTAAAAAAAGATCGCAAAAAAGGAATAAAGGAAAAAAAACCAGCAAAATAATAAATGGTACTCCAGTTCTGCCAGTTTCGAAATAATGGAGTGAATCAATAATTCATCAACTCTCTATCACACTTCCGTTAAGATAGGACGAAATGAGTAAAAGATCGATATTATTCAAAGTAGTGATGGAGTATTTTCCAATGTGGAAAAAATGCTGTCATTATTTGTTTAAGTTGTGGTTAATAAAGAGGTGTCGTTGAGAGCACAAAAGATGGAGAGCTCGTATCCTATCCAACGTAGTTCAATATTACATTAGTCATCCGATACGACATTAAAGTTGGTCTTTTAAATGACGTTAGATAGAATTATTATGACCATCATTGCTGGTAATTAAACCATGGTAGATTTTAAGCTATTCTACAGTAGTGGAAAGGAATGGAGTAGTTGGAATGGAAAAGTCCATTACTGAAATCATCCTAGTCTTGCATTGGATATCGCATTTTACTTACGTAGTGCTGCCTTGAGTCTGTCAACGACAGTCCAATAATAATAGCGACAATCTGTATGGACAGAAGAAGCAGTAAGCCAGGAAAAAGAATGGATACGCTCAATCAAAGGCAAGATAATTTACAGATCGACTACAAACAGTAAAACCAATAATAAAGATAAACTATATTGTAATGTGGGATTTTTTTTTGCCTGTTGAGATTGGCTGGTGGTCTGTGTGCAATGCCTGTCGTTTTTGGGGGGATAATTGTAAATTGTCGTTGGACTTGCTTGCTTACTAACACCCTCTATACAGCCTACTGAAGTAGTAGAAAACAAAGTGAACAGGTACAGGTGTTGGATTGTATATTGGAGTAGAGTAGGTGTGGCAGTGTACCGATTAGCGACCACTTCATACTGTAGTATGGTGACATTCGTTTTGCTTCCGATTGATGATACTGCTTGGATACAAGGGTGACATCACTTTGGAACAGCAAACATTGTACCCTGCCCAGCAAAGTAGTGGACACACTACAGTACGGTACAACACAATAAGTGACTCGCCACCCCTCCATTGTTATTGTTGGTTCATTACAATTGAATACTTGCAGTAATTAACAGCTTCATCGTGCGCAAAATGAACTGTCACCCGCTCAATCTTCTCTCTCCACAGTATCCTATTATCCTACGGAGAACAAGTAGAAATCCAATGGCGTTGGGACTTTTCATTTGCACACTCAACACACAACAAAGATGGTTCACTTTCTTCTTCATTATCTACCCTATAAAAATATTTTCACTACTCAGCACACAGTGCTATTCCACTTGTATTCTCTACTGTACAATGCATATGGAAAAGTAGAAATTCTTGTAAGCATTTCTTCCACTGTAAGTAGATATTTGTTGGTTATTGAGTATCCTATTATCCTACGGAGAACAAGTAGAAATCCAATGGCGTTGGGACTTTTCATTTGCACACTCGACACACAACAAAGATGGTTCACTTTCTTCTTCATTATCTACCCTATAAAAATATTTTCACTACTCAGCACACAGTGCTATTGCACTTGTACTCTCTCTCCTGTATAATGTATTATCCTACGGAGAACAAGTAGAAATCCTATGGCGTTGGGACTTTTCATTTGTACACTCGACACACAACAAAGATGGTTCACTTTCTTCTTCATTATCTACCCTATAAAAATATTTTCACTACTCAGCACACACACAGTGCTATTGTACTTGTACTCTCTACTGTACAATGCATAAGGAAAAGTAGAAATTCTTATAAGCATTTCTTCCACTGTAGTAGATACTTGTTAGTTATTGAGTATCCTATTATCCTACGGAGAATAAGTAGAAATCCAATGGCGTTGGGACTTTTCATTTGCACACTAAATACACAACAAAGATGGTCAACTTTCTTCTTCATTATCTACCCTATAAAAATATTGTCACTATTCTGCACACAGTGCTATTGTACTTGTACTCTCTCCTGTCCAATGCATATGGAAAAGTAGAAATTCTTGTAAGCATTTCTTCCACTGTACAGTAGTAGATATTTGTTAGTTATTGAGTATCCTATTATCCTACGTAGAACAAGTAGAAATCCAATGGCGTTGGGACTTTTCATTTTACACACTAACATAACAAATATGGTCAACTTTCCTCTTCATTATCTACCCTATAAAAACACTACTACTCAGCACACAGTGCTATTGCACTTGTACTCTCTACTGTACAATGTACTTGGAAAAGTAGAAATTTTTGTAAGCATTTCTTCCACTGTAGTAGATATTTGGTAGTTATTGCTGCTGAAATAGGCTATCACACACCATAAATTTCAACTCGATTTTTAATAGGCGGTATTGCAATACTTGAAGCTAACTTGAACGATGATAATAATATTGATAATTAATCATACTGATTCGACATTAGGGGAAAAAGTATGCAAGATACTCTATTCTTATTGATAGATTCACTACTATCATCTGTTAATTTCCCACCTAAAAATAGTCTCCAATAAAAGCAGTTTATTCCATACTATACAGTACAGTACAGACAGTACGAGAAGAATTGGTTAGGAATCTCGTCGGCTACGCGTTTGATAGCATTGATATGCTCGCTATTTTATTATTTATTTTTATTATCCCACTACTGTAAGCGCTTTAAAATCCACGTTTCATCATCAATCTAGTGAGCAAGTACACACTTATCGGTCAAGATGGCTCGATTCTTGAGTGCTTTCTACTTTACCTATAAGTTCTAAGGGCTAGTATTATCTTGATACTATTTTTTTTTTAAATTATCAATCTGGTATCCTATCTTCCCACTGCTATTGCAATTACTAGAAGATTCGAGGTGATCGATGACAAAAAAAAAAAAAAGAGGATAAAATCTTGACTAGAAGTATAGCATATAGGTACAAAATAGATTTCACGTACCTTTATGGCATAGCTAGAGAGTACAAAAATTTGGGTAAAAATTAAAATCTACATTCAACTGAGTAGTACTATAAGAGTTAAGTTATAATTTACTAGCGGTCATTTATCACTAACTTTTTAGGGACGTCAATTATATAATGTAATTAGAAGCATATAGGACATAGCACATAATTATTTCTTTTCATTTCCTTCCCCTTATGCAGTAATGTAAGAAATAATAATTATAATAAATAAAACATTTCAAGTACTCTACTAAAGTATTCCTACAAAAATCAGCCGAAAAGTTTACTTTATATAAGTTGCGATTCCAAGATAAGTTACAAAGTCGTGTTGATTCTATACAGTACTGATGTAGAGTTGGATGCAATTTATATCAGAGCATTGTACTGCATTAACAATTTTATCAACCAAATACCACATACGGGTAAATCAATAAAATTTCGAGTTTAACTTATGCTGATATAGGACACCGACATTAGCTAATTACTGTATAATAGAGTGCGATACAGTACTCTAAAAGTGGTAGAGTTCTGTCGGCTTTTAGTAAGAATAAAATATGTAGTCTTTCTAATACGTATGCATGTAAGTATCGCAATCGCCCCATCCATTTTATTGCCATGTTACAATATGAGCGGACTGGATAGAAAAAATGAGCACACCCAATTTATTTATTTTCTCCATCAGTCGTGACTACTGTAGTGCAAGGTAGATTTCTAAAGGTAGAAAGGTTTTTTTTTACCCCCATTTGCTGGATCAATATACCGTATTAACCTTACTATTAACAACAATATACAATATTCTAATTAATAATTACTTACAGAAATAATAAGGTAACAATAATAATAATATTATAATAAAGACAGTAAAAACTAATAAAATAATGCCAGTGCTTTACTACTGTACGTCGGTTTAATGAAAACTAATAACTAGATACAGTATATCGTATTAAATCATGTACAAGGCACAGTGTACAGTATATTAAGTATACCTTTAAAATGCTCTCGCGAGAATCTTCAATGAATTCAAAGCTTTTAGTAATTTGTGAATTCTGTGGCTAAATGACTACCATAAACGGTATTAGATCCGAAATATGAGCGCAGTTTTTAACTTTCAAATTTAGTTATCGTAATACATTACACCGCATCATAAAAGCTAGCGACTTAAACGTGTGAGCTATTGAATTGATGCTCATGCAATCACGCTTAAGATGTTTAAATCGAGTTAATGCGATAAATAAATAAATTAATTAATTCATTGCTAAATGACAACTCTTCAAGACCGCAGTCTGCGGTACATTCCTACTAACGCAGCAATAAATGGACTTAAGGGTAGGGAATTCTCGCCACAGTAGGTAGTTGTCCTGTGTCCACTGCGGTTTAGTGCTACGTGCTATCTTACTTTCTTGTTACAGTATAGCAAACACCGATCGGTAGACCACTATGCTACCAATGAATCACAGTAGTGAACTCGTGTTATCGATTGGTAAATTTTATTCTAGAATTTACTCCTTGTGCTGCACTGTATTCGTTCTACAGTGCTTTTACGTCGTCACCTGTTCCATCAACCGTAAGCTACATAGAGCAGATGGAAAATAGGAACTCCTACTTTCAGTGAGCATGGAGTAAGAACAGAATAAAAATACTGCAACGGTATAATTAGATGGTTGAATTAAGTAGTAATCAATAAGGCTGCTACTTCTTGATCAAAACTGTTATCCTTGAGGAATGCAGGAATGAAACAAATCGAAAGCGATCATTCCACATACTGAACCCATGGCAAAGCTGTAGCTCGAGTGCAATACGCTGATCTAAATTAAAAAATTTTCTCCATCGTCTACTCTGGTTTAAAAAATTCATGCAAATAATTTCATGTGGCTAAGAAATATTTCAAATGATAACGAACACTCTAATCTACATTACATACAGTACGCATCTGTACGAGAAATATATATACAGTATACTGTACAGTATATGAATTCAAGACTACCAAAAAAGTATAGCAAAATAGAATTGAGCGACGCAATTTTGAGAAGTTGATGAACATTATTTGGAAAAGTTTACAGTGCAGAAGGTAAAGTTATTGGTATAAGAACGAATAGAAAAATGAAAGCCCAACGAACAATAACATACGACAGGAATAACAAACAAGAAGATGAACAAAGGAAGTTAATACAAAAAAAACTTAAAGCAACTTATTTAGCATGCGAGTATTTCTACTGATAAACTCATCTACCCCCACTACCATTGCTTAATCAAGCCACTCCTGTTGGTATACCGCTATCATTACTGCAGGCAGTAGGTAAAATTCATTTTTGAACGGTCTCTTTTCTCCAAGACTGCCCTTTCCACTTGGTCGCTTATTTTACTGTAAGCTCAAGGATAGAATACTCGCATCTTATCATAGCAAGATATCAGTACAGTACGTCATTCTCGGTACATTCTTCCTATTTCTACTTACTGTCAGCTTTCGATTAATGAAATTGGTGCACGGAAAGTAGTTACGCCGTTCTCTTGAACTCACTGGCTCTCAACAACTTGAAACGACGATTTCATTTGCCACCTCCATCATGATGCTGCAGTTCAGCTTTCCCAAGTTTTATACTATCGTTCTGCAGTTGGCTTCCAGTTTAAACTGCAGTACTGTACAGTACAGTAGTTTCGATCTTGACATCATGACTCATACAGTTGAGTGTACAGTACAATTGCTGTACTGTCTGTGCGTACGGTCTTTTAGCACTCCAGTCTGCAGCAAGGGGAATCTGTTTTACTAATATCAATAACATGGAAGAAGGAATTGAAATATTTTTATTTTCTTTTGAATGGATGGATAATACATCCATACAATATTCAATTTTGGAAAATCAAAAGTGATCGAGATTTTCATTCCCATATTTTAATTACAGTTCAATATGGGACTACAGAGTTGAAGTAGTGCTAATATCTTCAGCAATGGGGGAAAAAATTGGGATTAAACAAATTAAAATTGCATCATAATTTAGGGTATGGAAACTATTGACTATTCTTAAAATAATAGAATCAGCTATTTGAACTAGGACAAGTATGGAGGAGACTTATTGATTAATTGATCTATCTATTGATTATTTTTCATACGAAGAAGCATTCAAAGTGAGAAATGTTTCTTTAAGTTAACCTTAATGGAGTCAGCTCAATTTTGTCACAGTGTTTATTATTTACGCGTACTTGATGTACTGTATTGTACAGTACACTCATACTGTACTCTGCAGTCCATACTGTCATCTGCAGTACAGTACTGTAGAGTAGAGTCACTACTGCTGCCGTTTTATGACAAAAGGAAGCAATGTCAATTTTTTCGAAAATTGGAGTTTATTAACTGTAATTATTGATTAGGGTGTAATCTAACGGCATAGTACATTTGAAGCTGTTCCTAATATTCTTTGCCTATTTTTTTTTACTCAATTGGTATGCCCCATTAAAAGGGAATATCTACCGTTATATCGTACGCTAAGTTCTACAAAGTTACTAAACATCGCTGAGATGGCTATATATCTATATAGCTATCACCTTGCTTCCTTTTGTCATATAGTACTGTACAGTGTACAGTACAACGGCAGAGTGGCAGGGTACAATACTGTACAGTCTGTGCTGTACATTTTTAGTTTGGTTCAAAATAGATGTCACAGTTGCAGCGTACATTATATTAATATACTGTATTATCCTCTACATTGACGATTTTAGGATGGATGCATATCTATTTTGCACATTTGATACAGTATCGTCAATTCTGTACAGCACTAGTTTACCTACAGTATTCTTTATTTTTGAGGGGCTTTCGTTTGCTGCAAAATCGATGTCACAGTTGCAGCTTACAGTATTGTAATATATTATCCTCAAGATTGACGATTTTATGTACATCTGTTTTACACATCTGATACTGTATTGTCATTATTGGTATAGTACAGTATATCAATATACTGTACACTGTACAGTACAGTACAGTACAGAGCAATCCAACTCGCTACAGTACATACTTTCAGTACAGTACAGTACTGTACAGAACAACGAGGCAATAAAGTACTGTACTCCTGTACTCAGTGTACTGTACAGAACTGTACAGTACTGTATACAGTACCTTCAGCCCTTTACCTTCTGCACTCTACCGTACTGTACACTGTACAGTATACTGTACAGTGTACACACACTACAGCACTGTAGGTATGCTACATCATCCCTTTTTGTTTCAATCGCTATGCTTATCAACTCAAGTTGAGGCGATCGTACCTCTCCGTGAGTCATTTACAAGACAAAGTGGTGCAGTCGACGGCGCCAGACTAGACCGATACGTCAATCATATGCCGTGAACTGTATGCAGCGACCATTCTAATTGGCTAGTAGAGAATAGATAGACAAAGATTTGTGAGAAATTTCCCAATTCTATTGCGCATCATTCTTCTTCTTTTGTTTGTCAAGACTATACGACAGTAACGCAATCTAGTGGTGGCTAGTCATTGCAGTTTACATAACAAACATCCATTGGATGCCTTTAGGTGATTTGAGGGGGCCATTGACAAGTTACGACCAGTAGTGTGGGCCATCATGAGATCGCATACAGTAGGACAAGTCGAGTAAAATAATAGAGAGTATTGAAGACGTCGAGTAGAAAAAGGCTGCAATAGAATGCAATAACGTCAAAACCCTATTGAACAAGCCATCTCAAGAAAGCTATTTTCCTATGTGGATCCAACGTCTTAACTATTCCATCCAACGATCGAGTAAAACTATCCTTCAAGGTATCTTTTTCAACGATACAACAACCATTGACATGTACTCGATATCAAGTAAGTACAGATGAACGCCATGATCAACTTATTGTTTTACTGACATTGATCCGATTGGATAACATTATTATTTTTTTTTTATCTAATCGCAACTTTATCTTTACCGTTATTGAAGGCCAATTTTCTAGTTGTTGATAGCGATAGTAACCGTCAAACACTCCATTTTGATGGCATGCATGATGTTTCAATCATGAACAGTAATGATCTCCAATGCTAGACATTCCCCCCCCCCCCCAAAAATACCTCCAACAAAAACTACACCAATACCCTCTTTCCTATACTGTACTCTTTGTAACATCGCGTCGTCGACGAAATCATCGCAAGTCTATCAACCACTTGGTAGTCTTGATTTTATTCAATACTTTTCAACAAAATGCCACCAAAGCGATCGTATTTCTTTATACAAGCCACAGTACTGAACGTATATTCATGATTTTTCATTTTTTCTCCCTACCTCACTGGGAGCGAGGAGAAGTTTGTTATTATATTGTTATTACAACTCAAACTATCCGTTTTATTTAATAATCATAATATTATACAACCCAATATATCAGTTCAAATCGATCCAGTAGTTACGTCAGGGTAGCAGACTAGAGTGCACTCTCGCCTCAAGTAGTCCAATGGTAGTCAGTATACACTTAACTACCGCAACGTCCGATTACATACAATGTTAATTGATTAGACAAGAGACACTTTCAATGGATGATAACAAGCAAACTTTTTTTTACACTACAAGGCGTGATTGATTGCTAATTATTCTTTTTTTTTTTTCCCCATACATCATGATAGATAGAGAGAATCAAACAAGAATATCCTAACTGAAGATAGCATCGTGTCACAACTGATTGCATGCAAAAGGCGTTGTTTAATTTACATGTTGACTGTTCAATCTAAAAATCAACAAATACAAGAAGAGACGACAGATTTCAACGACGATCCAGTTGAAATTGCAGTGCTTATTTGACACAGTTGATTCCGTTGATGTTCCAACGTTGAATTTATCCACTTTAGTTTTACTTTTGGGGGGCGCGCGCGTAGTGTGTGTGTGTGTGTGTGTATTTCTGCCAAGCTAACACGATCCAAACGTCGAACAGATTCCATCTGTACCTGATTCTTATTGGCAAGCTATTTAAAATCCTCAATTCTATTTGCATTCAAAGTAGTCAAGATGAAATTGAACTCAAGCAATTATCTAGTAGTAGGTTTATTCCACCTACTTACTTGGTGCCTAACTGTGAAAGGAAATTGTCAAATTTTACAAAGTAATTTGTGCTCTGGATTGCAATACAACCAAACCTTTTTCCCCAATTATTTCAATCATAAAGATCAAAGTATCAGTCAGACTGAAATGGATGTTTATAGACCAATGATTGTCAATAACTGTTCACCGGTTATACGCCAGTTCTTATGCTCGTTATACATGCCTAAGTGTATATCGCCAACATCGCAAACCAAACCAATACCACCGTGTCGACCGTTATGTATACGAGCTCGAGATGATTGCAAGAAATTTCTGTCCAATAGTAACTTTGGCTTAACATGGTCCGATAGCTTTAAATGTGAAAATTTTCCCCCTGTTAATGCATTAGTGTGCATTAATGAAAATTTTACAATTGTCCAAAGTGTATCCAGTAGACCACCTAGCGTCAACACTTCTACATCACCGTCTACTCGTGCTTGTGGTATTCTACAAAATCAAAAATCGGAATATACATTTTTAAATATCCCAGGATGTGCAAAACCTTGCCATGACTTCTACTTTAATAGTAATCAAATCCAACTAGCATCATCAGTAGTTGGTATTGTGGCTATTCTTGCTTTCTGTTGCACACTGTTGATCTTTATTACATTTTTAATCGATCGTCAAGGCTATGAATATCCTGAGCGTTCAGTAATATTCTTAGTCTTTTGTTACTGTGTCTTATCATTAACCTATATCGTTGGATTTATGGCGCAAAGAAATATTGCTTGCAATCCATCAACACAATCGGTTAACTCAACAGTTCATCAAGGCTCGGGTAAAGAAGGTTGTACGGTATTATTCCTAATCAATTACTTCTTTACTATTGCCTCCAGCGTATGGTGGGTAGTCTTCTCTCTCGGTTGGTATCTAGCTGCTGGTAAAAAATGGGTTGAAGAAGGCATTAACGCTGTCTCGCATTACTTTCATTTAGCCGCGTGGTTAATACCAGCGATATTGACAATTGTAGTCTTGGCCTTGGGTAAAATTGAAGGCGATGTCCTTAGCGGTATCTGTTTTGTTAATACACGCAGTAATTATTTGTATGGCTTTGTAATTGCCCCGTTAAGTATCTTTCTACTCATTGGGCTTGGCTTTTCAATTGCTACCTTGATATCGTTTTATCGTATACGCCGTGAAATGCTAACTGATCATCGTCAAGGCGATGGAACAGCCGAATTTGAGAAACTGTTAAAGAAAATTGGCATCTTTGCCTTCTTATATGTTGTCCCGGGTATTATTGTAATATCCTGCTACCTCTATGAAGCTAGTAATCAAAACAGTTGGACAGCATATTGGCAACAACAAAATTGTAGACGATACTCAATGTCGTGTTCGTCAACTAGTATACCAGCTAATGCCCCTAATTTAGCAATATTTATTGTCAAATATATCGCCTTATTCTCATTTGGTATTGCTAGCAGTTATTGGATCGGCTTGCAACGAGCAGTAACTGCATGGAAATTATGCTATCGTCGCCTTACAGTTAACCGTGGAGAAGGCGATCAAGATTCGGTTACAGCATCACAAGCCAGAAAAATCGTAAGTTCACCAAATTGTACAGTAGATGAGTAATGAAGTTATCAATAATTGATTGTCAATACCAATTAGGTCCTCCTAATGATTACAACTAGTAATTATTTTAATTTTAATTTTTGGTAATTTCTTTTTCCCCTTACACCTGTCGTAAAAAAATCCTAAAATCAGCCTCGTGAGTAATTGCTAACTTACAATAGCCTCTTTAAATCTATAGTACTATTATATTATTATAAAAAGGAAAAGAGTATGTTTTATTTGCACTAATTAACGGCCTGTTGGAATTTTATTTTTATATCCGAACTAAAGATTCATTTACTATGATTTTCTCTATAACCTACATACAGTCTATTTATCATCCAATTAAGATGGGTATAAAGTAAATCTCATTTTTTGCTTATGTCGACGTCATACCTTACAACATTGCATGAAATTTGAACACAGTATAATAATTGTGCCCCCTCCCAAACTTATCTTGTTTGCACTGTAAGGACCAGTGTACTATCCACTTTTTAAAAGCTCTTTCATTAAACTATCATCCAGTAGGCATTACTTTAAAATACAACCAAATTCTGTATGATTTGTATCATAAGACTTAGTCTATTTGACCATGATATTCTCAAACAATGGCGTAATTTTTTTTCAAGATCTAATCTTATCTCTAGCTATGCCCAACATACAGTAGAACATAAAATGACTTGGGATAATTGAATCACTCATCGTGACTCATTTAGTATTCGAAGACGACAATTTTTCTTGTAAAATAATGTAGTGTAGGATTGCGCTTATGTAGTCAACAAAGCGGAACTGACTAAAATCATTCGACAATAGGAAAAAGTTGAAATCTTTTCGTCAATTTTGATAGTAACGCTGTAAATTGCAACATTATGATATTGAGTTAACGTAATAAGATATCAAATTACTAAACAGATGAACTTAATTATTCCATAAATTTATGTTCTACTTCATGGTCATGAGGGACTATTCAAAAAGTAAAACATCATGTTGATGTCAATATTTTCATTCCAAACTCAATCATGATAGAAAATAAATCATTTACTATAAGATACTTGAAACAATCATGATCGATGAATATTACCTTGGTTAAGTCAATAAAAGTAAAAGCGGCCCGCCGCCCTTTTACTTCATGCTAATGTAGAGATAGAAATAGAAATGAAAAGATTAATTGAACAATAGACGGACGATCCCTAACGATTAGTAGAAATGTAGCCAGTCAACTGTACATAAATTATCAGGTTTTAAGTTAACATGTAATACTTTTTAATGTATAATATGTACTCAACCGTTAGAACGATTGAAATTTATCTAGCGTGAATTAACAGACTCCAAAAAACTTCAAATGCAAATAGATACATGGTAGTTGAAGACCATATTTCTAGTACTAAAGAGAATTTTGACTATGTCGTTACTAATTTACATTAACGTAATTGGGACATGATAATGATTTATACGGTAACTGCAGCTAGAGTTTTCCATCCGATTTCTCGCATTCTGGACACTGAAAAAATTATTTCGATATAATGGCATGTAATATAATAACTAAGGGAACTTTATTTATTTAATTTTTCAACTCCTTTCAATATACCATGTACTTCTTTTTAGTTAATCTTGATAGGAAATGATTATTTACCTTCAAAATAGATATGAAACTAAATAACAAATTCATAAAAGAGTGAGGGAGTAATAGAACGTTATTAATTTAACCTAGTAAATTAATACTATGTTGTAAAGCCCATTCACACATTGCTGAAGACCTTCGCAGTTCAAGCGTTGACTATATGCGTGCCATTTTACATCGTCAATTATTAGGGAACAACCTAGGGGTAACCTTGCTCGTACAGTATCCTGCAAAGATAAAGTTATTGTAGTCAATGTACTCTAGACTCACGTAAGGCTTAAAATATTAGTTGATTTATATTGTTTTAATGATAGAAAATAAGTTTTGTCGTTTTGAAGTCTACAAATTAATTAATTATCCTTGCACTGCGCTATCAAGTCACGTAGCATTTTCGAAAGGCTAAAAATAGTTTCACTAGATATCGATTCTTAAAATTGAATCGATCTTCGATCATATAAAATAATAAACATCTAACTGCCCAATCAGATGGTTTATGCGAATAGAGAGCTATAGATTGTAATGTCTTTAAAGTAGTAAAGGAAGTGGTATATTAATCTAACCTAACTTTTATAATTTGTGACTTTACCTAATATACTAGTATCTATAATAGAATTATAGCATAGCATAAAGATCTGGTAACGCCAGTAAAATGAAAGTAAAACTAAAAATAAGAAAAAATCAAATCTAAGTGAATCCAATTTATAAGACAATTCATTAAATTAGCTAATGAATCAATTATCATGATTTGATAGAGGAATCTAAGTTTAATTCGTCTTACGATTATGATCACTTATTAGGAATTACTATGAAATGACAGATATAAATGTTCTCTTTTTGAATAAACTTTTCTATAATGTATCATCTCGTAAAATGAGGTGACAAAGTTGAGTTAGTAATATTCCAATGCTTCAGACTAATTATTCAAAAATTAAACAGAACGAAAACTAATTATAGTTATGGATAAGTATTATACTAACAAGCGATTGATGATTAAGAAGTAATGATTAAGTGAGTTTTAGCTTCTATTTGCTACTATAGATATAAATTAGCGCTGATGGTTTTAATTTCCTATTGTAAAGATGTTGTTGAACAAGAATAGTTTCATACCCATTAATTATTAACGTTTGAAAGAATAAAGATAAATGTTGATGTTTTATAATCAACAATATTTAATTCAATAGCAATTTTAACGTTCATCAACATATTCACCCTAACTAATTTTGTTAACAAGAAAAAAAGTTTTCTCTTTTCATTAAACGCTTATTACTATACATATTGTACACGCCCCAAAAGGGCCCAACTAAGAAATAGCGACCTTGACATCTTTGGTCTCCATAACAGAAAAACGTTACTATTCAACTAATATTCCAAATAGACTTGACCTTGAAAATATAATCTCATTTCATCCCTTGTCCTAACCCTTACATTTTTACATTCATAATCTATTTTTATAACTCTTAATTTCTCATAGGATGCTTTGATATAATGCGTAATTATTTATAATTTTTTTGTCATTTTTTAATTGAATAGTAAATGGGATGAAATTCTGCAGCGAAGATTGGTGAAATCTCATCGCATCTGGTTCATATTTTTGTACGTGATTATTTAATCAATTTCTTGTATATAAACCAAAATGATGATTATAATGCAAGGCATGAACCTGCATCATTGGAAAAGAATAATGACATGATCATAAGTACATGATCATGAACTTCAATTATTACCCATTTACTATTAATAATATTTGATATATTGCAGTAATTTGAAAGTATGGTGTGAAACATACGAGATCAAAATAAATTGACATTTTAGTAATTATTAACTTGTACAGTAACTTTGCGTGATGGGATGGTATGAATTACTATTGCTATATCAAACCCTTTTTATACTAATATATCATTATAGGTACTATAATAAAAGGATGTTGTCGCAATTAATTTGCAATGTTGAATACTCTGCTTTTCACTCATATAATACATTTTAGCTCAATAATCAATTTAACATGTAATTTTACATGAGTTAAAAGTAACATCCCTGTATGTTATATAAATGGTTCTCGTTTGCAATGCAATGTCTTAGAAATGAAACATTTTTGTAATTATTGATATAATATCTGTCATTAACGCCAATAACTTTTCAAAATTTGATATTGTGGTTATTTATTGTATTCCATTTTAGCTGTATATGATGTTACTTAAGCCATTAAATATTGTAATGTTAGCAAAAAGTTTTGGCCAGGAATAATTACTCTTGAACTCGTGTTTACAACTATATGATTACTGAATATTTTAGGATAAATTTTCGAGCCCATACTACAGTGCTATCATCTATTTTGGCGTATTTTCTCTTTCCTACAATACACTATGGTTCTCTATTGCTATGTGAGCCTCATTTAAGCCTTAAAATGTTCTTATGAAATGATATAACAACTATAATATTAATAATATTAATACAAGTCATAATAGTAATAATTATAATAATTATAATAAGTTTATTTCCTCCTTTGTATGGACGAATATCGTACTCTTTTGTATATGCACTGTAGTTCGTATATTTTACTTCTCAAGGAGTAGACCTACAATTTCATTTATGAAATTGTTTCTTTACTATACTTGATCAAATGTAATGATTTTTACCAATCAACAAGCCCATTTATTAAGGCAGACGAATAATAAATTGATATTTGTTCAGTGACGTTTGAAATTAATTTTACCTTTCTCCTAGTTATTGAAGTATAACTGATATATCTGATGTTTATAACATAGATAATATCATTAATGGAAGAAACTCGACAGTTAAAGTGATCATTATATCGTACTCGCAGGCGACAAAAATGACTACTGTTTCGATGAAATACTTTAAATACCCTTTAATAACATCACTTAATATGAAATACACATTTCATTTTATGTCGATGATGTCAAGTAAATTGCAAAAGCCTCTAGTAAAGTATTTAACTAGCTTTTAAATATAATCACATTCAAAAATTTATATTTATTAGCATGTTCAGATTCACTACTTTGGCTTTGGTTAAGCCATTAAACTATTATCAAGCTGCATCATTATACTATTAATAATAACTGTTAGGTTGTACCGTAGTACAACACCCGATAAACCACACTATTGTGAACTGTAACAGACGCTTGATAACAGAAAAACTTTAGAATCTTTCCATTAGATGTAAGCCGTATTGCAACAGTACACATTTATCATTTTATTTTAATAGACTGATTTAAGGTCATCGTATAAATATATCAAAAAGTAATATTTAGAATGTGACTCTGTCCTAAGGTGATACAATAATAGTTGAATTGCGCACACTAGTCACTTTAAAAGGTAGAAAAGATATACAGTAATGCTTTGGTACGATTGAATTTTACAAAATAACTTTGTACTTTATCAACTTTTACAAAGGACGTATTTTAGACGCCATTGCAACACTTTTAATAGAGAAGCAGCAGTTTAGTTATACGATCGTTTATTATACATAAAAATATCAAATGACACAAAAGCAAGATTTAAAATCTCTTAAGGCATACACACATTCTGGAAGTAATTACGGATAGTATCTTGTAGATATGCCAGAAATAAGCCTGTTAAAGTACATCATTTACAATTTGTACACTTTCACTAATTAAAAATACTATAATAAAAGGATAACAAGATTGAAGTATTATGTCTTTAATCGATGCTGTTAACCTTATGGCTCAGTTGAAATTGACTAAACTACAAAAGGTTGAAATACTCAAGGGCGTAGAAAAAGAAAAGTCAACATGACTATTCACACGATCAAGCCAAGTTGTTACTACCCTCTCGATGGATGTTTTTCTCATCAATTGCAACTCTAACAAAGATCTAGCGGCTGCTGCTTGAATAGAATAAGTACCTAACGATGAGCATAAGTCCATTGACGTTAGCAATTGAGAGCTGCTTATTCAAGTTATACTATTTAATTAAAGTATAAACATTATGAGCTATACCTTTGGATAATTCTACTTCCAACAGTAAAGAAATTAACAATTCGGCAATTTTGTCTACAGTGGTTGCGTTATCGTGAATCCACTGCTTACCAATTTTCCCTTTAAATGACACAGAGTAGTAATCATTTTCAAAATATTAATTTCATTTGTACATAATCATTATTACATTGTAATGATAGCAGATATACTTACCTAATATCCATACAATAGATACAACTGTGATAAGTGATGAAGCTTGACTTCTGACCCACCGCTGTGTTAGGGCATGACTTTTCCATCGAGTTATTGTCGGGAACATCTTAGTCGAGATAATTTTCGTAAAAACTTTATGCGGTTCTTCATATAAACATAGAATCTCAATACAATGGCATAGTACAAGCGTACGATCGTCCAATAACTTTATTTGTTGGTCAGATTTGTCACCTTTAAAAAAAGAATCTTAGTCGATAAACAACTAAAATCATTAAATGACCTGGTTCTATTAAGGTGTATTAAACAACAGAAGAAATACGTATTTACCAGTTAAGGCATTAGATGAGCCAAAATTTAGATCATTTAACAAATCTAAGAATTTCATAACGACCAAAATTATCAAATCTCGGTGGTTGTGTAACTAAAAAATCGAGAACAAACACTGTATCACCTTCGGTAGAATAATGAGGTTATAAATAAATGAGAATTATAATAACAGTATAATATAACTCGGTAAGCAACGAAGATAACGAATCAACCTCTTTCCATGTCTGTGTAACATTTAGTATTTTCTTCATCTAGAAATTAAAATTTTTCATTTCAGTGGTAATTATAAGAGTTGAATTCAAGTACTGAATATTTATCTCAAGAGAAGCCATACCTTTTCCTTAACTTGAATAGTAAAATTACCAGTGCAACTGATAAGGTAGATTAATATAATTTCGATAGTGGCCAATTGTGGATCAAACAGATCTACAGTACGAAGCGTAAAAAAAGGTGATTTTTACCAAAGAATTATCTTGTATTAGGTAAGAATTTTGTACAAGATTATACGAGTATAAAAAATGACGTACCTTTCCATAGGTATGGGTGTTCATTACGTACGTGTAAATCCTTGTTTAGTCAAATAAAAAAATTTCGAAATTTCGTTAAGTATATTGTATATTGATGATTGACCGATATAATAAAATTGAAGACAATGAAAACCATGTATACGCGTATTTGCTGCCATGCTGCTAAAGTTAGATTACAGTCTCTGTATCAATAATGACACACCTCCTTAAGACAATCCGGCCAAACAATAAATACTGTTAGGAAAACTTGCTGTAAATAAATTCTATTACATTTATGGCCTTCGTTAACAATTTTTGTCAGGAAATCAATAATTGGCTTAGCTAATCCTATATAGAAAAGAAGTTAAAATCCATACACTGTGATATCAAACCTGTATGGGATAACATTTATGGTAACAAGTATGTCATTATCAAGGACTACTAGATGCACCTATTAATCCATGACCGCTATCTACATCATAGCTGCATTACTTACCTAATCTTTTACAGATATCAACCATTAAGCGACTGTATGAAATAGAAGCAAGAAGTATTAAATTATAGAACAGTTAATATTGAAAATAAAAAAATAATGATTGTCTGCCGGGTAATCCTACCATTTGGATAATTGTAATTGGTTGCATTCGTCATTTTGGCTGAAAGCAGAGCTTGAGATGATGTGCAAGAACTGAGATAGAAATGAAGAGTCTGGTTTCTGTAAGGATAACAATGCATAGTTCGTGATAAAACAATCCTCATAAGCATGCCATTAAGGTACGACATCAGCATTCTGTTACACAGATTTTAAAAGCCGCAGTAAATGTTAATCTGGACTTACATATTTGCTTTCAAGCTTGATTACAGCATCAACAAATCGATTTTCTTGTGCACATAAAATAGATTTAGAGTAATCATCGTTAATTAAATGTTCAAGTGGGTCCAGTTCGCTATCAGTTTTTGAATCAAGAAGCGACGGTAAATTTGATAAAAGGACATAAACCATCCTAGTTGTTGAAACATTATCATGTATCATTCTTTCAGTTATTGCGCTGACAGATACTCTGTTACTGTATAGAGCTAAAAATAAGTCATTCCAATATTTTGGCTGGAAATCGTCTTCACTATCAGAAGACTCGTGATCCTTGCAACTTATGACTTGTCGTTTATTCGATTTAATGTTCATTCTAGTACTGCGATGAGATGAAGACTTTACTACATTGTCGGTGTCTTTATAACGGGTTCGCTGTCTAGTATTATAGCCTATAAAAGTTAATTGAAGTAGCATAGCCACACAATTTTTAGAAAATGATGAAAAGATAGGATACAAAATTAATAATACTATTATTATTGTATTCTATTACACTCGTACGTGTATTTTTCAAATTTTTTTTTCGTTGCTGTGGTGTTTTGTTTATTTGTTCATTTTCATTAGGCAAAGCAGGTTTAGTGCGATTTGGTTTATCACTCTCGGAGGATTCTGAAGAGTTTCTTGATTGTTGGCATACTCCTATAAATTTAGCTACTTTTGTTACATTCGTTCCTTTATCTATATCATTCGCATTCTAAATATATACACGAAGTAAAGAATCTTGTTATTAATACTACGAATAAAATCTCCGTAAGGTCTCTTATTAAGACACCTGCAATCGATTTCGATGAAAAACTTAATAATATTTTAATATAGTATTATGATATAAATAATTCAATTAAATTAGCGAAGATAAACCTACTTCCTTACTGATACAAGTGTCATCAGTGTCTATGGTGTTAGTTGCATCTACGTTGAAATTGCCATGAATTTTACTTGTTTGTTGAGCATGATCCTTGTTTGAACAAGCGTCTAAGTTTGCTCGGTTACCGTCCTGATATTCTTCATTGGATGATGAAGAAATGGGTGAGATAGTATCGTCAAGGATTACAGAACAGAATTCTGAAAAATCTTGTAAGACTCTTGCAGTGCGATCATCTTCACGATCAGAATTAAATGATAGCGGTGATAATGCAAGATTATCAATTGTATCAATCTCTTCTTGCACCTTCATTAAAATATCCGTATAATTTTCATTCTTATGATACGCTAATGGCACTGGTGGTGTTGCATCAGCTATTATATTGGTGTTAGAAAAAATTTTGCTAGGTGATTTATCGATAGCAGTCTTATCTACTCTTTTTCTTTTTAACCCATGATCTCCTACCAGTTTCGTATTCTGATCATTCGTTTGATCTTTTTTATTTTTATCGATGATATCGACTCCAGCAGCACTTGATGAGGTATCAGTGATTTGATTAGGCAGTGAATCAATTATTTGATTAGCACTTGGCAGCTTTGCAACTGGTTTACAACTCCGGGTTAGCTTTTGTCTACGAGAATGTTTAGTATCGGTCAATAGTTTACGGTGATTATGCCGAACAGTGCATGGCTCTGAATCTTGCTTAATGTCGTGTTGTTCACTTTCTTGGTTGGCAATATATTTAGGAGAGTCTTTTCGTATCGGAAATTCAATGGATTTGGTTTGATCAAATGATGCGAGATCATTATCCATGTCTATTTCGTTGTTGTCATATTCTATATGATGGTTTTGACCTTCAACGAGACCACTTTGTGATCCATCCTCTGTAGCGTCCGAAATTTCTCCTTCCTCTTTATTTGATTTGCAAGGACTGTTCAATGTCTGTTCACCGGAGTATTGCTGCGAAGGATCAGCCAAGGCTTTTTCAATTCTAGACTCTGCAGAAGAATCAGAATCTGATGATGTAAAGTCGCCAATTTCAGGTTCTGGTACATCCGATACTTTATCATTAACCAAATTAGGACTGCCTAATTTGTGGCATTTGGTAACAGAGACGCTATTCCTTTTATGCTGCCTCTTCCTACTGCTATTATTGTTATAGTTTGCAGATGATTTTTCTAGCCTGGAAAGTTCTTTCTCTAGTTCTTTAATTTTCTTAGCT
Source organism: Trichoplax adhaerens (assembly GCF_000150275.1). NCBI lineage: Eukaryota > Metazoa > Placozoa > Uniplacotomia > Trichoplacea > Trichoplacidae > Trichoplax > Trichoplax adhaerens. The sequence continues at coordinate 4,447,840 of NW_002060945.1, read as the reverse complement.
TGCTGTTGCTTCTCTTCTTTCAAGACTACGTCATATGTAAATAAATTGAAATATAAATTTTGATGTAATTATTTTACTATGCTTACGAGTATTATAATATCGTAGAAATAAATTATATTGTAATTATACATTATCAAAAGAGAAATGGTGCTCGGCTAAATGTACAGTGTACTTGTCTATTCATCTATTGATTGAATACTACACTAATTTTAGCATTATGTCACAGTCACTTATGTACAGCCTATAGGCTTGAAATAATCCATTTTTAAAATGTCAGGCTATTCAACGAACCTTTATTAAATTTAGTTAAATATTCAATTTTACTGGCGTATTTTTCAATTTTTTCTTTATTTTTTTTATCTTCTACTTTCCATTTGTCAATATTATTTTTCAAGTTACTGCTTTCCGACTTTAGGTTGAATCTAGCGGATTCATTTTCTGTAATGACTAAGCGTAATTGTTCTGCATATTTTTGGCTAGCTGCAGTTGCATTTTGTTGCTGTTCAAGCAAAGATGTCAATTGTCGTTTGTCCTCTTGCAACTGTTGTATCGTTTCTTCTGCATGTGTTAACTTTGGTTGTAATGACTGACTGTTCTTCAATTCACTTATTAATCGCTGTTGTGTTGCAGCATCATCGATTAATTCTTTTCGAATAGCTTGAACTTGATTGCATTTCTCTTGATACAATGTCAATAACTTTCCACGATCGAATATTGCTTCCTTGATGGTTAAAATCTGCTTCCTTAACTGATCCGCATCGACATCAAAGTCTTGCATTTTGCTGATGAGGACAAGAGGCTGGTGATGGTCTCTTTCTCTTGCTATTCAGATGCCCTGATTACCGCACATTAAGTGAGAGTTTCCTATCAACGATCTGTTATGAAAAAGAGCTACAATTCATCAATGATTCCATTTCATAACCCTAAAGTCCATACGATGGAAGGAATAACAATAATTAAGTCTGATTAAAGGGTAGATGATATTAAATTATTCTTTTACAGGTGGGACAATTTTGGATGGCTTTAGTAAGTCAGTGGACACAGTCCACACTATACAGTAAGATCTTTGTACTGTAAGGTATACAGTAATGTGCAGTACTGTACTTCGTCGAGTACAGTACTGTACTGTACTGTACATTGTATTGTAGTTATGCTACAGTACAATGTACACTGTACCTTGCCGGTGCGGCAAGATGGACCGACAACACGACGCCGCCAGCTTCAGGCAATGGCGCAGGAGGGAAGGCTATATAAAAAAGGTATCCTGCAAATGCAAAGCTTGCAAAGCCTACGAAGTGCAATTTTGCCAATGAAAATGTAGAGATGGGAAGTAATGGGAAGCACTTGCATTACTGTAGCTGATTGTAATATTTCTTAGCCAGCAGTACTATGCGTAAGAGAGCTCACACTACCTCTGTCCTTTGTCACGCTGCCTACTGTACGCTTACCTCAGCATTGAGAAAGCCGGTCAAGATTTTTGGACTACTCCAATACTCTCTTTATAATAAATTTAGCAATATACGAGTAACACAAACTAGTACCCATCGCTGCATAAGGATAAATGCTTAACTTCGGAATGTTATATCCCTAAGGTATATCGTACGTATGCTGACCAAATGTTGTTATGTTATAGACTTCAGCTTTAATATTTTAGTTTCATGAATATAAAAGTTACCTGTAGTATACCCATTAATAATTTTTTTAATTTATTAGTAGTGCATTCAAGTTAGCTGAAACGGCTCAACATAATTTAACCCGTATCATCAGCTTTTAAGTCGTTTTCAGGAAAAAATGGTAGATGAAATTAAATAGCTTCGAATGTAATGTACTCTACGGGCTTTCAAGAAAACTTTCAATACGTTTACTTGTAATGTTTCCTACCTCTAAAATGAAAGTATCCAGCTGTAAATGCAATAAAAGTTTTGGGAAAGTACGTATTTCTATGCTTAATAAAGGGTTTTAGTATGGATTTTTGATGTAGCTCTTAATGCTAACGCTCTATTCCCTGTAGAATGCTAGTATTTATTGAGATCTGTACGGTGTATAAATGAGGAAAGCTAATAAAATAAGAAGATCACTTATATTACGCTTAATATAATTACTAGCATCGATAGTCTGGCCAACCGTATTCTTATTCAAGATTAATTAAGCATATAGTACTGCATGTGTTAGCTTGTTTATTCGTGTTTACTGTAATTTCAACACTTAAATAGGTGGGTGCATTACTCGATATGATCCATATCATCTACATCTTAAGACGCGATCGTAAATAATATCTACTCTATCGGTTGAACCGCTAAACGATTTAAATCACTTAGATAGACAAGTGTAATATTATGTAAAATATAAATTTATTAGTAATACAAAAGAGCTAGATGTGCGAGATACATAGTACAACATAAACAGGGTAAAAATATTGAGTAACAATAGATTTCTAATTCCATCATCAACACACCGTCAATAAATATATCTCCAAAATAAGTACTGTAAAAGCTAGATGTGCGAGATATATAGTGCAACATAAATAGGGTAAAAATATTGAGTAACAATAGATTTCTAATTCCATTATCAACACACCGTCAATAAATATATCTCCAAAATAAGTACTTTAAAAGGAATACATTTTACTATCGATTACCTTATAGAATATTCAGTAATACGTAATACAGTATATGTATTCGACTACAATAATACTGTATTTATGGATTCACTTTGGGTACTTAATAAACTATATAAATAGCCCAATGAATTGTTCAAATAGAATAGTAAAATTAACTTCTACTTCATTATTCGATTCGATTAATTTAAATTATCATTTGCAGCTTAATAATTAGTTGATTAATAATTAGTTGATGATAGTAATATAATTTAGTAGTTGCATAATATCTTAGATTAGTAATGTAGTACTGAGATAAAATCTCATACTTAATATTATCCTCGTGAAGAACATTACGTAAATACTTTATAATTACTCGAAATAATCGAAATTTGAGGTATAAATATGACAGATAACCATCTTGTTATCTTCGATATATTCGTATATCGTGATTATTATTATTACAATAAATTGTGTTGAGTTACCAAGTATTTATAGTATTAACTTCATTATCGAGAAATTCGATCGTCTTGTTAGATTGTAAAGTACCAAATATAACAGTTTTATTTGTTGGCGGTATTATACAATTGGCGACACTAAGATATTGCGTTACTCCAACCTGATTATCTGAATAACGGATATAAAGAGGATGACTGGTCATGTTAACATAGTTTCTGCAATTTTTGCTGACGTCTTCAGTATCTCCGCAGTTAATAGGAAGGCAAGTTTTCGCCATGAATCCAGTCGGTGTAGGATAACCGAAGTCATCGTAATGAATACGAAAATACTTTGTTTCTTGTATAATTGCACACTTATTTTGTTGTCTAATTTGGTGAAGATAGTCGTTGGCAATATTTCCGCCATCGATACAAACTTCTGGTTGTATAAATTTATTCTCCAAAGGAAACATCTCAGGAGTATCTCTCTTAATAATAATAGAGCGGCCGTGGCAGTGAAGAACTCCGTAAAGATTGATCGATAGCATAAACATCTAAATAATAAAAGAATTTGATATATTTGTAAGGTTAGATTAATTTTGGATTTAGACACCTGCTGGCTTGTAAGACTTATCTTTTCAAGCCTAGATATACATTGATAGCAATAGAAGTGTGCTCGCTCTTGCAACTCGTAATTTTTAATGAATCAAATTAACTATTAATTAAACTAAAAAGCGACAATTCTCTCGTAGTTATCTAGACACGTAGAGAATACTGTACCGTATCAATACCAGTAATTCGCTATATAATATCGATACTTATAGCAATACTGTATAGTTAAGATATAAAAATTACTCCCAGATTATCAATTCAAATTTAATTAAGAGATGAGACTAGAAATTAGATTTAACTTGATATTCGATATTTCGACTTTTCTCGATCTTAACAAACAGTTTTTAAAGAAAATCATAATAAATAGTCTAGTTTTCTCTGTCGGTGCAGTATTGTAAGGAGATCTACGATACCATATGTATTTTGATTTCCTTTCTATAAATGATGATTTAATTAATTTAACTAGCCTCGTGATACCCGTGAAAAACGCGCGCGGGCGAGTCTAGCTTTGCTCAGCACGCTTCACCGTGCAGATTATTATTAGTGTTTACTGACTGTACGCCTAAAATAAATTAATAGTACTTTATTCTAATACGTAACTACCGCAAATAAGACATAACTATATTAGTTTAATTTACTACTTAAAAATCCAATCATCTATTGTAATGTACCCAATATTACAATTATATAAAGTACCGATTTTATAGAAAAGAAATATTGTGATTGGATACCGTAGATTCGGACTATTGATACGTAGCTTACTAAAATTTTCTTTGTAACTGAAGAATCATGCTATGATGCATTACCGTACAGAATATATGATAATATATAATCAGTACTCGTATCACAAGGACTGCAAAAAGGACTATAATATACTCTTACGCTAATACGAGTAGTTATCTCTACAATAGCTTCTTATACTCATATACTTTCTCGATCAAATATTTTAATTCTAACCATATCATATTCTGACATCCGGTAAACTCTTCTATAGCCTTTCGAATACTACTGAAACTAATGTATTAATTTCTAGATTGATGATTATTACAGCATTTATTCTAGCGACAGGAAACGATATATTATTAATTTCTAGATTAATTATCATTGTAGTATTTGTTCTAGCGACAGTAATTATACGTTAGATATCGTCTAAATTTTTGCATAAGCGAATTGCTAAAGGAATTACAACTTAAATGATATCTTAATGTAGTTTACAGTGCTACGGCTACTCTCGAAATTTGAACATTTATATTGAAATTAATGTGATATCGTTTACGATACAGTATAAAATAATTTACTAAGTATTTGCTAACCATCATAGCCAAAAATGTACGCTGAGAAACGACGTTTAAAATTGAAAAGTTTTGCTTTGATCCACTCATATTTGAGATTCCAATAAATTTCTGTATTGTAAATAGAAAATTTCTTGACAGAGATCGGAAAAGTAATACGGTTTGCTTAGTGAGCAGATAACGTTAGTATCGTTTGGACAATTATTAAAATTTTGGATGTAAATTGACCGTATTTATAGCTTTCCAGGGACAATTAATAAAGTTCACCCATCTCGACGTCATGAGGGGAACGTGTCTCAGTATCGTTATTTTGTAATCATGTCATCATTTCAATTACTGAGATAATAAATATTAATACGGCAATTAAGTTGATTTGTTGCATATTGTACGGTAAATTTTAAAGATATTTTTATTATTATAATGTAAATCATTATTAACCTTATTAAATTTTCTCCGGGCATGACGTATCGCTTATAAGAAAATAGATACACACATAGAATCTCAGGTCCTGCTGATCAGCTAAAATTCGACTTTTATCTTTCATTTTATTACGGCACTTGTTTATTTATTTACTACGTTAAAGTTGCCCAACATATCAATTACCGTGCTATTGGTAATAGCGAACTGGTTAAGCAATACATTATGATTATTTCATGAATACATTTACCGTAGTTTGGTAGCCTTGTCAGTAATTTATGATACCATAGCCTATTAGCTATCTAGTATAGCTATCCAGTATTAAGATCGAGTTTAGCGTCCATAATATTCAATGTAAAGTCATATTCTTATACTTTACTTCATAGTATTAATATTTATTACTCCTGGTGGAAAATTAGTATTCAGATATCTATTGAAGAATGCGATATTTAATGGATAACTTAAAGAGGAGATTTAAGGAGATATACTCGTATCACATTAGATGAAATAGCAAATACTTCTGATTTGGTTACTTATTACTACGGAACAGTAGCTTAGGATAGTAAATGTCTAATAAAACAATGCATGTCTTTTCCTTCCTCCCCACTCTAACCAACCTTTAATTAATCGATCTTGTACATGTGGCTGTACGTTTGCCACTAGTAAGTCGAACCACATATTCGATCAGTATATTTTACATTTAGACAATTCCGACTCAGTCCTCATTATGCTACTTAAGAAGTCATTCGATTAATTTACTCTTAATGTGAACTAATGACTTCAAAGATTTACCGCACTATATTTAGAAATAAGCAGAGAAATTTAAAATTTGAAAGCTGATTTAAACATGATTGAATCAGCATAGGGGAAAGCCTATTCTGTTAACAATGCATTACATCAAATTACTATACGACATATCTCTACTTACTGTTAATTGCGTTGTTGCAGTACTACGTAATAGTTAAATCGTTCACTATATTAATGTCTACAGTTGTACGTGTACGAGTACGATTATGAAGTTTAATCTCGATACTAGACCCTCTGTTTGACTATCCGAACTCGTAAGATTACCTCTACTGACTGAAATTATCTATTTCAAGTTGAAAATTAGTTTTGGGTCTAGAATATGAAATATACTGTATTCGCTATAGCCTCAAGTACAATTTCAGAATCTCAGCTGACATGGACACTATAATTATCGCCGTTAATTGAGATTACCAGCCCTGACTACTTCATAATTAATAAGTAGTTTAGGATTAGAATCTAATACACGTGTATGCTACTTCATTATTATTGTTTTAATTGCTGTTCCAGATCCTATGTTGACTATAGATATAAACATAATAACTGTTTTTAGAACTAAGATTCCAACATATGTCATTTCTATATTTAATTTTAACATAATGAGTACGTACTAATAAAAGAAAATCGATTACTGATATGCTTACAAATAACATGCTATATGAACGATTCTTGACAAGAAATATAATATAAGGGTACGGAATAGATACTTAAAAGTTACATTGTTAAATAAAGGGTAAATTTAATAATA
>NW_002060945.1:4438306-4440884 GCF_000150275.1 Trichoplax adhaerens | reverse complement strand
ATTCATATGTAATAGCTGATCATACCGAAAATATGTCATATTGTAATTACTATTATATTACAGTTTAGCTAAATGCTATAACTATTTATAGCTGTACTGTTGTTGGATTACTTCTGTAGTTACCTAGTCGGCACAGAATACGATACTCGTATTTACCGGAACAGGTATATTAATTACTTTCCCCTTTATTTTTATCGTCGATTTAGTTGTATCCGTAAATTTTAAACGTTATAAAATGATGAGTAAGCTTAACTAGTAATCGAAATGTCTGATATTGGAAGATTATAAATATAGTAACGATGTAATCGTAATTAATTTGATAAAAGTTTGGTGTAATTAGAAAACTTTTCTCAGAATTTACTATCGGGGTAAAGTTTTATAGTGCTCAAAGTTAATATCATAGTATTAGAACAGCTGCCAATATAGTCAACGCTTTTATAAAGAAAGATAGAAACATTGTGCACATATAATTTATCATAGTTTCGTTTAATCTAGATACACGGAAAGCGTATAATACGATAAAACTTTTAACTGCGACGGTATATATTATAATCTTCTTATAATCGCATATTTAAGATCCAAGCATAGATTGATTATAATGTATGTACGAGGCAATCACAGAAATTATTAAAGTAAACTAGAACTACGTATCAGATATAGAATAAGGTTTAACGCTTAATACTATTTCAATGAAGATCGATTAATTTCAATCTTATGCTATATGTTATCATCTCTATTTTATAATAAACTGTAGATAAGCAATTTTAATTTTAAAGGTATAAAAGTAAATAGTAAAGGATATATACTGTACACAGTACAATTACTCGAAATTTTAATCGATTTTTCAGAACTCTAATACGACTTCGTTGACATATACAGTGCGTCGATTATTGCACAAGTAAATTTAAAGCATTATATGATATCGAATTTTATTGCTATGATGATTCCGCGTCGATGTAAGTACTACTCTCTGAGAGATTGTAGATTAATAATTTGTCAAATATATAATAGTTCATAGTTATCGTTAGGCTAGGCACGTTGACTTTGGCATACGATCAACTATAAACTCTCTTGGCTAGTCATTTTACGAATAGATTATTACTGTCCTTTATTAAATGCGCTAAGTAAGCTCTAATTAAGAAGCAACAGATAAATAATGCAGCAGTACTACAACGGCAGTACTACAACAAAATGGTACTTGAATGTATCGACATTAGACAAAGAAAAGGATAACGTATCCTTCGTTAGCATGAAAAAATACATTGGATAGTTCTATTTTAATAATACGCGAATAGTGACATCCGTATAGACTGTTCTGTTTCTAAAGTTCAGGTTGGCTACTTCCTTAATTTTATGAAATATATTCTTGCCTACAGTATAGTAATATTACAGACGTTACAGTATAATAGACACATGCATTTAAATACAAATTAGGGTAATATCCCTATTTATTCATACTATCATTTAATTTCTTAGCTACAACAGCCATATTTGTATACTATATTGCATTGTATATTCATAAATTTGTCTCTGAAGGATTTCAAAAGTGTAACTGTTCTGTAGAAATCCATGAAAAAGAATCTTTGCATTGTTTCTGCTATGTAAAAGAATTAACTATCTACAGTAGAATGCTTTATTAAGCTTTAAGATATCGTTTTTCAAAGTTGAAATGTTTGTGAAAAGGGGTTAGGAAAGGCAACTTGCATCGCAGTACAGCGCGATATCTCAGTACTGAAACAACATCAACATATATAGAGAAAAGTATTTATCTGCAGGCTACAGCATAAAATACAATACTATAAACTATACTCGTATATAGCAATATATAAGAGTATAAAAAGTGAATATGAGAAAGAAAACCTGTTAGAGTCTCTGTTACCTCTTAATACAGCGGTATTCTGTAGGTAAAGCAAACTGATGATGTATACGAAGATTGTTATAACGGCAATCTTATTTACTACTGATTACTATTAAACCCTCAAGACCTGTTAACTAGAGCTTCTCTCCTCTTAAAGCCAGATCTATCAGCATGACTAATCTTATTTGCTATCGTAGCTCTGACAGAGATATTGTGTAATAAGTTGAAATAATTAGTGGATGACAAAATATCCTGCAGATAATAAATTAATTACCGTTTAGTAAAGATGATGTATAATATAACTCTGTTTTTACAGTTATTTAATACTTTTACATAAACAAAAATCTATAGAGAAAATCATTATTTATGTAACTAAGGGTATAGCATATTACCGTTTAGCATGTACGATACTGTATTTTGTGCTACGTGTACAGCACATGAACGTTGCTCATGCAGGAAACACTATGTTACAGTAACACATATTACAGGTAATCCCTGTAGAATGTTAGTATTTATTGCGATCTATACAGTATATAAATGAGGAAAGCTAATAAAAGAAGAAGATCACTTAAACTGCGGATAACTACTGGCATTGATAGTCTCGGCAACCGTGCTTTAATTACAGATTAATTAAGCATATATTGTAGTACTCTAGTTACACGTGTAACTTAACTGTAGTATTGGTATTAACATGTTTCTTGATTATGTTATACAAACACT
>NW_002060945.1:4437007-4438256 GCF_000150275.1 Trichoplax adhaerens | reverse complement strand
TAACATCGATTTTAGTGAAAAAAGAATACATGCACAGGTACATGAATGTTATGCCTTAAGCTTTCATTACGTACATACTCAGATTACCGTATTAATGATACAAGAAAATTTTAATCAGCCTGTAAATCAGTAATCTTAATCAATGATAACACGAAAAACTGATTATATTTTATCGAAGGATGGCGTTTAACGACAATGCAAAGAAATATTTCACCATAGCGAATATGTTATAAACTATTAATTAAGATTAGAATTGATGGTACATACGAGAATTACTATAGCGACAATCTTATGTATTACTGATTATTGTGACATAAAAACCTATTATCCAGAGCTTATCTTCTCCAAAAGTCAGACTTATCGGCAAGACTAATCTTATTTGCTATCGTAGCCCTGATAGAGACATTAATCAATTCAAATAATTAATAGATGACTAGGTATTCTGCGGATGTAATAAATCAATTACAGTTTAGTAGGGACATTGTGTAATGTAAGCCTATTTTTACGGCTATTTAATACTTTCGTATAAACAAAAATCTATAGGGAAAAATATTATTTATGTAATTGAAAGGCACGAAATTGTCTGCTTATAAGAAAGCAATATTATTGACTGTAAATTGGGATTAAGATTAGACAAAGTCAATGCAGGATTTTAAATTGGATAAACTACAAGATATAGTAGTGGATCTTCTTATTAGAAATATATTTAAAAGCATAAGTGCCAGGTACTTCGTAGGTTAATTGTTCTATTTGTTTACTTACCCAAATCATCGCCGAGATTTTCATATCATTCTAGGCCACAATATAAATAAAAGTTAAATTTGTTGTAACCATTCCAGTAAATACAACTTTAGTTTTGTTAGGTACTAGAGCAAAAGTAATATTCCTAATTTCAAATCTCGAGATCTTCATATCAGTTGAAGCTACAGAACGTATAAATAATAAAATTATAATTCTTGCTACCATTCTGATAAATAGGATTTTAGTTTTGTTGGCTATGGGGCAAAAACGATATTCCTAATTTCAAATCTCGAGATCTTCGCATCACTTGAAGCTGCAGAACAAATAAATGATAAAATCGTTGTTATCATTCTAGTAAATAGGATTTCAGTTTTATTGGCTGTTAGGGTTCATTTTTACAAAATTACTTACAAATATGATAGGAAAGATAATCTAATCAATTCTTTTATTCGATATGAATTATATGGAGTTGATGAATTTTAAATAGACTTGTAATATACAGTAATTG
>NW_002060945.1:4435239-4436957 GCF_000150275.1 Trichoplax adhaerens | reverse complement strand
CTAATCGATCTTGTACATGTGGCTGTGCGTTTGCCACTAGTAAGTCGAACCACATATTCGATCAGTATATTTTACATTTAGACAATTCCGACTCAGTCCTCATTATGCTACTTAAGAAGTCATTCGATTAATTTACTCTTAATGTGAACTAATGACTTCAAAGATTTACCGCACTATATTTAGAAATAAGCAGAGAAATTTAAAATTTGAAAGCTGATTTAAACATAATTGAATCAGCATAGGGGAAAGCCTATTCTGTTAACATGGCATTACATCAAATTACTATACGACATATCTCTACTTACTGTTAATTGCGTTGTTGCAGTACTACGTAATAGTTAAATCATTCACTATATTAATGTCTACAGTTGTACGTGTACGAGTACGATTATGAAGTTTAATCTCGATACTAGACCCTCTGTTTGACTATCCGAACTCGTAAGATTACCTCTACTGACTGAAATTATCTATTTCAAGTTGAAAATTAGTTTTGGGTCTAGAATATGAAATATACTGTATTCGCTATAGCCTCAAGTACAATTTCAGAATCTCAGCTGACATGGACACTATAATTATCGCCGTTAATTGAGATTACCAGCCCTGACTACTTCATAATTAATAAGTAGTTTAGGATTAGAATCTAATACACGTGTATGCTACTTCATTATTATTGTTTTAATTGCTGTTCCAGATCCTATGTTGACTATAGATATAAACATAATAACTGTTTTTAGAACTAAGATTCCAACATATGTCATTTTTATATTTAATTTTAACATAATGAGTACGTACTAATAAAAGAAAATCGATTACTGATATGCTTACAAATAACATGCTATATGAACGATTCTTGACAAGAAATATAATATAAAGGTACGGAATAGATACTTAAAAGTTACATTGTTAAATAAAAGTAAATTTAATAATACGGATACCTTTCGCCCAAACTGACTGACTTGAGTTTCACGTAGATAGCTCTACAGTTTCTTGGTATTTTAAGTAGTAACTAAGTCGAAATATTTGCTATAGTATCGTCTGTATATATTACTGGGATTTGATAGGCTAAAAGTAAATAAATGAAAAATGTTGCCTTTACGTTTACAAGACGAATCAAAGTCTTAGAATATCATAATTTAAGATTAATAGCAAGCCTTAATTTTTTATACCCATAAGTATCTATAGATTAATAACAGATTTAAAATTTTCATCCAATGCCATTATCATCACGAAGCCTTATAATATGTAATTTAACCTTGTTTATAGTAATTGAGTGATTTCCTCTAATAATGAGTGATATTGTACCCACATAGATAAATATACGCATATGGCACCCTATGTCGAATATTGTTACAGATCATACCAGTATTCCAAATAAGATAAATATTCATACACGTAGTTATATTTCTTAATAGTTGATCATACCGAAAAAATATATTGCAATTACTATTATATTGCGGTTTAGCTAAATGCTATAACTATTTATAGCTGTACTGTTGTTGGATTACTTCTGTAGTTACCTAGTCGGCACAGAATACGATACTCGTATTTACCGGAACAGGTATATTAATTACTTTCCCCTTTATTTTTATCGTCGATTTAGTTGTATCCGTAAATTTTAAACGTTATAAAATGATGAGTAAGCTTAACTAGTAATCGAAATGTCTGATATTGGAAGATTATAAATATAGTAACGATGTAATCGTAATTAATTTGATAAA
>NW_002060945.1:4433864-4435189 GCF_000150275.1 Trichoplax adhaerens | reverse complement strand
TAACTCTTCTATAGCCTTTCGAATACTACTGAAACTAATGTATTAATTTCTAGATTGATGATTATTACAGCATTTATTCTAGCGACAGGAAACGATATATTATTAATTTCTAGATTAATTATCATTGTAGTATTTGTTCTAGCGACAGTAATTATACGTTAGATATCGTCTAAATTTTTGCATAAGCGAATTGCTAAAGGAATTACAACTTAAATGATATCTTAATGTAGTTTACAGTGCTACGGCTACTCTCGAAATTTGAACATTTATATTGAAATTAATGTGATATCGTTTACGATACAGTATAAAATAATTTACTAAGTATTTGCTAACCATCATAGCCAAAAATGTACGCTGAGAAACGACGTTTAAAATTGAAAAGTTTTGCTTTGATCCACTCATATTTGAGATTCCAATAAATTTCTGTATTGTAAATAGAAAATTTCTTGACAGAGATCGGAAAAGTAATACGGTTTGCTTAGTGAGCAGATAACGTTAGTATCGTTTGGACAATTATTAAAATTTTGGATGTAAATTGACCGTATTTATAGCTTTCCAGGGACAATTAATAAAGTTCACCCATCTCGACGTCATGAGGGGAACGTGTCTCAGTATCGTTATTTTGTAATCATGTCATCATTTCAATTACTGAGATAATAAATATTAATACGGCAATTAAGTTGATTTGTTGCATATTGTACGGTAAATTTTAAAGATATTTTTATTATTATAATGTAAATCATTATTAACCTTATTAAATTTTCTCCGGGCATGACGTATCGCTTATAAGAAAATAGATACACACATAGAATCTCAGGTCCTGCTGATCAGCTAAAATTCGACTTTTATCTTTCATTTTATTACGGCACTTGTTTATTTATTTACTACGTTAAAGTTGCCCAACATATCAATTACCGTGCTATTGGTAATAGCGAACTGGTTAAGCAATACATTATGATTATTTCATGAATACATGTACCGTAGTTTGGTAGCCTTGTCAGTAATTTATGATACCATAGCCTATTAGCTATCTAGTATAGCTATCCAGTATTAAGATCGAGTTTAGCGTCCATAATATTCAATGCAAAGTCATATTCTTATACTTTACTTCATAGTATTAATATTTATTACTCCTGGTGGAAAATTAGTATTCAGACATCTATTGAAGAATGCGATATTTAATGGATAACTTAAAGAGGAGATTTAAGGAGATATACTCGTATCACATTAGATGAAATAGCAAATACTTCTGATTTGGTTACTTATTACTACGGAACAGTAGCTTAGAATAGTAAATGTCTAATAAAACAATGCATGTCTTTTCC
>NW_002060945.1:4432148-4433381 GCF_000150275.1 Trichoplax adhaerens | reverse complement strand
AATATAGTAACGATGTAATCGTAATTAATTTGATAAAAGTTTGGTGTAATTATAAAACTTTTCTCAGAATTTACTATCGGGGTAAAGTTTTATAGTGCTCAAAGTTAATATCATAGTATTAGAACAGCTGCCAATATAGTCAACGCTTTTATAAAGAAAGATAGAAACATTGTGCACATATAATTTATCATAGTTTCGTTTAATCTAGATACATGGAAAGCGTATAATACGATAAAACTTTTAACTGCGACGGTATATATTATAATCTTCTTATAATCGCATATTTAAGATCCAAGCATAGATTGATTATAATGTATGTACGAGGCAATCACAGAAATTATTAAAGTAAACTAGAACTACGTATCAGATATAGAATAAGGTTTAACGCTTAATACTATTTCAATGAAGATCGATTAATTTCAATCTTATGCTATATGCTATCATCTCTATTTTATAATAAACTGTAGATAAGCAATTTTAATTTAAAAGGTATAAAAGTAAATAGTAAAGGATATATACTGTACACAGTACAATTACTCGAAATTTTAATCGATTTTTCAGAACTCTAATACGACTTCGTTGACATATACAGTGCGTCGATTATTGCACAAGTAAATTTAAAGCATTATATGATATCGAATTTTATTGCTATGATGATTCCGCGTCGATATAAGTACTACTCTCTAAGAGATTATAGATTAATAATTTGTCAAATATATAATAGTTCATAGTTATCGTTAGGCTAGGCACGTTGACTTTGGCATACGATCAACTATAAACTCTCTTGGCTAGTCATTTTACGAATACATTATTACTGTCCTTTATTAAATGCACTGAGTAAGGGTAAGAGTGAGAAAGAAAACTTACTAGGGTCTTTGCTAGCTATCTATACATTAATATTCTATGGGTAACTTAAATGGCTTTGCAATTAAACCGTAACATCGATTTTAGTGAAAAAAGAATACATGCACAGGTACATGAATGTTATGCCTTAAGCTTTCATTACGTACATACTCAGATTACCGTATTAATGATACAAGAAAATTTTAATCAGCCTGTAAATCAGTAATCTTAATCAATGATAACACGAAAAACTGATTATATTTTATCGAAGGATGGCGTTTAACGACAATGCANAGAAATATTTCACCATAGCGAATATGTTATAAACTATTAATTAAGATTAGAATTGATGGTACATACGAGAATTACTATAGCGACAATCTTATGTAT
>NW_002060945.1:4387518-4432098 GCF_000150275.1 Trichoplax adhaerens | reverse complement strand
TTCAAATAATTAATAGATGACTAGGTATTCTGCGGATGTAATAAATCAATTACAGTTTAGTAGGGACATTGTGTAATGTAAGCCTATTTTTACGGCTATTTAATACTTTCGTATAAACAAAAATCTATAGGGAAAAATATTATTTATGTAATTGAAAGGCACGAAATTGTCTGCTTATAAGAAAGCAATATTATTGACTGTAAATTGGGATTAAGATTAGACAAAGTCAATGCAGGATTTTAAATTGGATAAACTACAAGATATAGTAGTGGATCTTCTTATTAGAAATATATTTAAAAGCATAAGTGCCAGGTACTTCGTAGGTTAATTGTTCTATTTGTTTACTTACCCAAATCATCGCCGAGATTTTCATATCATTCTAGGCCACAATATAAATAAAAGTTAAATTTGTTGTAACCATTCCAGTAAATACAACTTTAGTTTTGTTAGGTACTAGAGCAAAAGTAATATTCCTAATTTCAAATCTCGAGATCTTCATATCAGTTGAAGCTACAGAACGTATAAATAATAAAATTATAATTCTTGTTACCATTCTGATAAATAGGATTTTAGTTTTGTTGGCTATGGGGCAAAAACGATATTCCTAATTTCAAATCTCGAGATCTTCGCATCACTTGAAGCTGCAGAACAAATAAATGATAAAATCATTGTTATCATTCTAGTAAATAGGATTTCAGTTTTATTGGCTGTTAGGGTTCATTTTTACAAAATTACTTACAAATGTGATAGGAAAGATAATCTAATAAATTCTTTTATTCGATATGAATTATATGGAGTTGATGAATTTTAAATAGACTTGTAATATACAGTAATTGGATTTAAATTACTCCCAAGATTCGCCTTATACCTAATCATAATCGTGACGAAATAACTATATATATTCTACAGTATATTATATAGAAAGATTTTGTGTGAGACATGCATATTACAGTAAATACTGAGTCCTATATGTGAATACATAAAGTAAAAAATCTTCAACGAGCTCATTTATATATACACCTGGGGACGCTTGTATGCTTTAAATTAACTCTTTATTTGGATTCTACAAAAGCAATTAAATAGTAATCTAAATATTAGTTTGGACTTATTGTAAATATCTTTACAAAATGTTTATTAATCGTACAGGAATAGACTCTTCTCCCGAACTACTCCCGACTACTCCCGAGTGCCTCTTGCTGTCGTTTACAGTAATTATTGATATTGTATACTACATTTCCCTAGTTGAATTAGTGAATGAATGTAATGGAAAAATAGCAAGTACTGTTGTACGAAATTAAGTTACCTAGAATGTACATAATATCGTAAGTAATATACAATCAATTAGAATATGACTTTAATAAAAAGTTTGATTTGAAATTGATCACATTATTAGTAATCTACATAGATGCTATAGCCAGACAATGACTCCGAAAGGAACTCTGTAGCCGAGTGTTTATTTAGGCAGTAGACTCAATTTAAGTGAAAACTGTATAGTAAATGTAGGGTAGTAGATGAGCTCAATATTAGGTTTTATAAAATTTTAAAATACCTTACAGTTATATTTTGTATCATTGTTGCTTATACGCTTTATAAAATTCAATGATTCAAACGATTGGAATCGGTTGATTGATTGTTATAGCTGCAGGATACGGCACTGATGATAGTTTCGATGTAGTTATCGATCTTCTATTACTAGCGATATACGTAATATAGTTTAGCAACGTGAGCTAACTGTATATTATAACACGCATTATTCAAACCGATTATGGCACTAGTTGAGATGTCTGTAGTAAGTTAGAGTAAAGGTCGATGTTAGGCCTAAGGTAGATTTTAAAATACCTTACAGTTATATTTTATATCAATGTAGCTTATACGCTTTATAAAATTCAATGATTCAAACGATTGGAATCGGTTGATTGATTGTTATAGCTGTAGGATACGACACTGATGATAGTTTCGATGTAGTTATCGATCTTCTATTACTAGCGATATACGTAATATAGTTTAGCAATGTGAGCTAACTGTATATTATTGTATGCATTATTCAAACCGATTATGGCACTAGTTGAGATGTCTGTAGTAAGTTAGAGTAAAGGTCGATGTTAGGCCTAAGGTAGATTTTAAAATACCTTACAGTCATATTTTATATCAATGTAGCTTATACGCTTTATAAAATTCAATGATTCAAACGATTGGAATCGGTTGATTGATTGTTGTAGCTGTAGGATACGACACTGATGATAGTTTCGATGTAGTTATCGATCTTCTATTACTAGCGATATACGTAATATAGTTTAGCAATGTGAGCTAACAGTATATTATTGTATGCATTATTCAAACCGATTATGGCACTAGTTGAGATGTCTGTAGTAAGTTAGAGTAAAGGTCGATGTTAGGCCTAAGGTAGATTTTAAAATACCTTACAGTCATATTTTATATCAATGTAGCTTATACGCTTTATAAAATTCAATGATTCAAACGATTGGAATCGGTTGATTGATTGTTATAGCTGTAGGATACGACAATGATGATAGTTTCGATGTAGTTATCGATCTTCTATTACTAGCGATATACGTAATATAGTTTAGCAATGTGAGCTAACAGTATATTATTGTATGCATTATTCAAACCGATTATGGCACTAGTTGAGATGTCTGTAGTAAGTTAGAGTAAAGGTCGATGTTAGGCCTAAGGTAGATTTTAAAATACCTTACAGTCATATTTTATATCAATGTAGCTTATACGCTTTATAAAATTCAATGATTTAAACGATTGGAATCGGTTGATTGATTGTTGTAGCTGTAGGGTACGGCACTGATGATAGTTTCGATGTAGTTATCGATCTTCTATTACTAGCGATATACGTAATATAGTTTAGCAATGTGAGCTAACTGTATATTATAACACGCACTATTCAAACCGATTACGGCACTAATTGAGATGTCTGTAATAAGTTAGAGTAAAGGTCGATGTTAGGCCTAAGGTAGATGAGTAGCGATAAACAGATCATTATTGAGTTGTTTTATTAAGGCAAAGACTGCGTCTAAGAGAACACATCTTTTTAGCTGTTCTTCTCCTCTGTAAAGGCTACGAGCCGTGAGGTGTAATAGTCAATAACAACCTATTGCAGTAGCTTAGCAGTTTAACAGGATATAAAGTGGGTATCGTCAATAATCACTATTAGCCATTGCCTGTAGTTGAAGATTAGATCAGTGGATTGGATGATTTTGGGTGTGTTTGACAGTTCACAGTGTGTAAAGAAGACCTCAAGCGATAGTCAGTATGGAAAAAAATGAGTATATCAATTTCCTTTAATAATTTCATGCTCAATTAGGCTGAAAGTATTTGTAGTCGTGATTTTTTCTTATGATAATCGCAATTGACTAATTTCACAGCATCACGCTTGAACTCATACTGCCACAGTATGATAAATGACAACATCCAATTGAACTTATTTGGGATAGCAATACATTTTAGAGGGATTAATGCAACCTCGCTTTTTACTTTTTATTATTATTATGAGGACTAATTTAGCTAATACATCAATTTATTAATTACCTACTTAGTTGTGAATTGCTTGTAAAATGATATTTTGCGTTGTAAGGATTTACATTAGAACTAGTAATTCGACGTGGCATGTTAGTAATAGCAGGGAGTTCTGGATGAAAATCAATTTTAGCTCATTTTGTAATAATGAGAAAAAGAGAGGGACTGAAGACGAACTTATAGTATAACTAAACAATATGGAATAAAATAAAATTGATTTTCATCGAGAAGTCCTCGGTAATAGCAATTCTACTACTCAAACCGCATTAAGCGTTGGTCCATTCCTTCATCGGCAAAATTAGTAGCTCATGCTGGCTCCTACCTACCATCATCTACTATGCCTTTCGTGAATGTAATGTACCTTCTCGTTCATCACCCGATCTACATTTCATTTCTCTCTTTCCAATTGTATTCTAACACTGTATGTTATATACAAAAAACTAACATTTAATTTGAACGTTTAATTTTATAAAATTAGGTTTATTTGCTATAGATTGCCAAATCAGATCATTGCTGACGATAATCCAGTTTCCAGCATACTGTAGCATATTACCGTTTGGCGTATATGATGCACTATGTTTGCTTTAGCTTTGACATCATCCTTGCTCCTAAAGGAAACGCTTTCTTACTCTAACACTAATTACAGGTGATACTGGATCATATCTTATGGCCTTGCCCCCTTCCTAAATAATCTAGTCTACGCCTATTTGCATAGGCCAATCTTTACAATTTGTTAATTGGATGGTGTTAGCAATGAATTGCTGGCCCTGCTAGATAAATTGAAACTATCATGATGAACAGTTGCTATATTAGTGTATTATCGTCATAAATTGTGTTAATTGATGCGTATTGGTGTTATAGTTTGGAGGCAGTTGTAACTTTATTAATTAATGCATCAACAGAGAGAGTAGTAACAAAAGTTGACGCCCCTGGATTGTTATTCACCTATGGACAAGAATAACTAAATCATTATCCTTTCCAGTTCAAATAGACTATGTGTAAAGAGTCAGCTAGTTTAAAAAGTTATATTCATTTTCGTATACTGTAGAATCCATCAGGACATCAGAAATTTGAGTTGGTAGAATAGAGAGTCATGACGAAATCGAAAATAGAAACAATCAAGAATTTTCCCAATCCTGTTGGGACTTGGACATTACTCGATTTAATTGGTGATGGCCTTTATAGCGAAGTTTACACAGCGAAGCATAATAAAAAAAACATGATGGTTGCTATGAAAATTACTGATAATATTTGGGATAGGAAAGAGCGTCTTCTTCACGAAATTGATATTTTACGCCATCATTCTCAACATCCTAATATCATCAAGTTCCAAGGTTGTTTTCTAAAACGTCGACACCTTACTCTCACCGCTGAAGATCAGCTTTGGTTTGCTCTCGAAGTAAATCGATTATCATTTGCTTTAGCTACCTTGAAATTTTGTGTACTGCTAGCAGTTTATGCCAGAGCTATAGAATTAGTCAATTAGATTAGGCTATCTTGATTGTTTTTACAAGTATAGTATACGTATGGATCACTTCACAATAATAACCTGCTTTCGTTCCTAAATGCTTTTCAACAACGACTTCGTATTGACTGACTTACATCGACTCAATATATAGTATTGCCAAGGCGGATCTGTTAGCGAACTTGCCAGAAGAGTTCGAGATAAAGGAAATCGAATACGTGAAAATATCATCGCTTACATTATTCGCGAAACCATGAATGTAAGTTAAAAATCTGGAAAGTAGATACTCGTATACGGTACAAATGTCAGTAAATCAGATACGGCCATTAATTAGATTATTAGCAATATGGCCGATTCGATAACGGACAAATTAATTTATCAACACGTCTTAATATTTTCTGCCACTTAATTTAGGCGCTTGCATTTCTTCATGAACGAAATATCATCCATCGCGATATCAAAGGGGGTAACATCTTGCTCACAAGTGAAGCCCACGTCAAATTGATCGATTTTGGTAGGTCTAGGCAATTTCATTTCTCCCACTCCATACGCCTTCTTCATCGCAAATTGATACAATATCTCGCCTGCTAACACTCAATTCAGGCAATATTAGGCAGCGTGTGAAATCTTATATATCATCGCCTGTTGTATTGAAATTTAAGGCGATTGTATCATCGCTTTCTACACTACCTAATACTTTATGCCTAGAAAATAGACGACAAGACTATGATAGCAATCTTGATGTGCTGATAGCCGTAATTGTCGGCTTGCAATTTCGTCCTCAATCTTTTTATTTGACTATGATATGAACAAAGTGATCTCCAAGACTATATCAGAATTACCACACAATATAAACTCTATAGCTATATACTAACGAGATTACTTTTAGGTAATGACTACTAGAAATTGAAAAAATACTTGCCTATGACAGATTAATTAACTACAAATTTTTGTATGACAATTAGGATAAATTATTTTTCTTGAAGTATAGTCTTTTATTGCAATTTGTTGATTGTCTAATGTCCAATCTTGATTCAATAGACGTATCTGCAATGTTAAAGACATCGCAACAACGACGCCAATCCTGCACTGGAACATCGTATTGGGTAGCACCTGAAGTGAGATAATAATAGCAAGATTACACTTTGAAAAAGTTTCGATTAGCTTAAAGTCCATTCAACTGTTGGATTGATATAATGTTAAAAGGAATTGAATATTTTTGTCTGCTCAGGTGATTGCATGCAAAAGTTATGCAAACCAACAATTTGAAGAAAGGAGCTATGATAGTCGATGCGATACGTGGTCGTTAGGTATTACGGCCATCGAATTAGCGGATGGTAAACCCCCTTTTGCAGAACAACACCCTGATCGAGCGATGTATAAAATTTTAAGGTAATTAAGCTATGAATAAAAGGCGATTTGAAGCTAAATTTTACTAAATAATTGAAGTTATAATAGGCATCTTGTGCGTCTGCTGCTTTGATGTTGCTGTTTTATTACATTCATTTTGCTTACAATAAATGGATTTTAACGCTGTAACGATTTACTAATGCCAGGGACTTCTTAGTCCCTGGCAATACTTTAAACAGCGTGCCTTATTTTTTTAAGTATACGTGTGTAGCTACGATGAAGGAAATCGATATGAAAATATTTTTATGTCGATACGCTTACGATATTGTGTATTTTGTCGACTGTATACTTTATAAAATGTATTTTAATATCTTGCTAAATTGCCAAATTACTGCAATATACGATAGACTACAATGTACTAAATAATTTTATTCCTTTTATTACGCAATAGGAGCGTTCCTTCAACTGTTAAAGAACCCACACTATGGAGGGCTGATTTCAATGATTTCATTAAATGGTAACTGTCGGCTCATTGGAAATTTAATGCGTAATATAGTGAAGCAATAAGCTTTTGCTAATACTGATTAATTAGTAAGGTTACAACAAAATTAGGCGATAAAACATTTTCCGCTTTTAGGTAGTAAATTAAGGTGTAAATAATGGAAGTTTCTTTTGGTAGATCATTTAAAGAGCTAATAGTGTTAACGACGTATTTCAGTATCTAAATTTTACCGATCCAGTGAACTAGTTAAATTAGGTTACTTGGCAATTTTACATTGCAATGATCAAGAATGTTTCATAAAGTAATAGTTGATTAAAGACGTTAGTAGTAGATTGGTAAGGGCATAAACCTAGCTGCTGTTTACTAGTAAATTAGTATTACCCTAAAAATTAGTATCTGCCAGTTAAAGATATCAGTGTAGTATTATACTTTTATTAACTGATATCCTGCATCATATCAGTTATGCAAGATAATAGCACTTCAGTTACTTTACTTTCTAGTAAAAAGTTTGTTACTATACAGTATAACATGGAAAGCTCGTGGTACTATTTCAGAACTGAATCCTGAGATTTATCCTCTTTGTCAAAAACTTAGGTGTCTAGCAAAGAATGCTGATAAGAGGCCTTTTATACAGGATTTATTTGCACATCCATTAATAAAAGATGTCCCAGAAAAACCTGTTGTAGTAAGCGTACAAAAGCATTTCAATCATCTTAAATTTATAGTAATAGCAGAATTTAATACCATCCATGAAGCTGCCGTCGTTATTTATAGTTAATAATTTTAGGATAAGTTATAAAATGCCAATCACTGTAAATAAACATTGATTAACGTAATCTTATTATTTAAATTTTTTAAACACTTTACGAATGCATTTCTGATGTAATATTTTAAATGATAGCTCCTACTTTATATTATGTAGCAATAGGAAACTTACATATATATCGCATTGTAGATCCGTCAGCAGCTTCAAAATCTAATGAAAGATGTTGGTTGTTTATCTGGGCCTATCACTCAAAATGTTGCAGATGTCGAAGCAAATATTACAAGGTAACATTTAAAATAATACATTAATATTTTCCATAATTTTATTATGTGTGTATGTGTTGTTTTTGTAGTACTGGTATTCGCCATCTCTTATCAATAGGAATATAAATAAACTATTTTCTTATTCTTTGTCACGTAGTCGTATGCTCAAGAAGAACAGAAACCAGTTTTTTAACTATAGCATCAATGACTTAGCCAAATTGGAAGATTTAAATGAGGTAAAAGTGATATTTTAGAAACCAAATTAAAAAATTGACACTTCTCCTAACTTAATGTGTGATTTTATTTACTACCGTTCACTATGACCGCTTACACATCAGGATAGCCTCTTATCTCACCTTATTAGCCGATATAACATGGGTCAAATTTATACTTATATCGGAGATATTTTAATCGCTGTTAATCCTTTCAAACCACTAAAAATTTATAATAATGAGGTAAGCTATTATACGTTTTGTTGGTAGAAATGAAGTAAGATAACAGAAGAAAACATTAATAAAAGGTTGCTTCCGTAATAGTTTCGGAGCAAATATTTCAAATTAAATTTGTCTTTCCACTATATAATTTGTACTTTTTAGTATTCGAATCGATATCGATCAGCTGATATAACGAAACACGATCCTCATATTTATGCAATTGCTAGTGCAACCTATAATGATTTGATCATTAACAAAAGAAATCAGGTTTGAATTAAGAGCAATAATACATTGGAATTATCTGACTCTTCTTAATAACTCTTTAATATTTTAGTTAATTAACAACAGTTTGGGTGTAACGTTAAATAATGTTAGTAATGTCTAATCTTTTAGGTTGTGTTAGCAAATGTTTAAGTCTGTTATTTCTGGTATATTGTAAAATGGCTGCTAACGTGATTGTAATGCTGCTACACAATACAGTATGATGCTAGTGAGCTAGTAGAGCTACCTTTGTAAGCCTTATGTTTAACTCTAGTAAAACAATGCTATTTGATTTGATTTAAAAATTATGTTCCTAATCTCAACTATGGGTACTGAACATCTTCTTTACGTGTAGTGTTGTATAATAAGTGGCGAAAGTGGCGCTGGTAAGACCGTATCTGCGGGATTTTTAGTTCAGCATCTTACGAAACTCGGAAATGTCAGTACATGTATTATACTAGTATATCCACTTCCTTTTTAAATTCTGACTAACCGACATTTATTAACCAGTGTACGCAATATTCAATGTCACATGTTTTGTAATTTATTTATAGGCTACGACTAGGGCACTGGAACAAAAAATACTTCAGGTAAATAAGAAATTTCTCTATAAAGAGATAGATATAGATTATAACCTATTAGTAAGGAATAATTACTTATCGCAGGTCAATCCACTATTGGAAGCATTTGGGAATGCTCAGACACTATTTAATGATAATTCAAGCCGTTTTGGAAAATATCTAGAAATGAAATTTGCGGATGATGGCACTGTAACCGGTGGTATGTTACTTTACTCTGCTTTTATAAAATTCTTAAATAGTATTTATCGTAAGCTAAATTTTCGATTGTAACTCTAAGAGTAAGAGCATTACTATAGACTTTTGCCGGATATATCACACGGTATAAATTAAATGTTGTACAAAAGAAGTCTCTAAGTCAAATTTTAACTACATTTTATAGCCCAACTGTCACAATTTTTACTGGAAAAATCCAGGATTGTTTCTCAAGCCAAGTTAGTATTGGATTATGTAATTGTATATCTAAAATTATAGATATTTAACTTAGTGGGATTCCTCTCTTTTTAGTGAGGAGCGAAATTTTCACATTCTTTATTACATCCTATATGGCTTCCAATTTAATAAGATTGCTAAAAAGTACCACCTCCCAGAGAATCCGGAAGCAGCTATTTTTCAGTGAGAGAGATATATAGTTTATCAATATCAGTGATGATTAACTAGAGTAATAATACGTTGTTGAACTTAATGGCGGTAAATTATTATTAGTCTCATTTATCTGAACACTGTTCAATATGCAGGTATTTACCCTATCACAAGAGTGATACCACGAAAGCAATTAAAACTCGATATATTGATAAATTTAGAGAAGTTCAAGAGTGTTTTCATGTTATTGGATTTTCAAAGGAGGTGCTTGTACTTTGCCTTGTTAAGTAACCATGTCTATTAATTTTATATTGTGAATACGTATCTTTAAAAGACCAACGAAAATGGGACTGGATGAGATATTGTTACTACAGTTTTAGAACATTACGAAGAAGAATTTCAATAAAATTTAGATTGCTAAAATCCGACTGATTAATGAAATACTGTACGTCTTTTCTAATTTATTTGAATAGGAGTTGGACAACACATTTAGTATCTTAGCTGCTGTGTTGCAAATTGGGGACATTGATTTTCTACGTGATCAATCTAATGAACATTTAATTGAGAGAAGTTTGATCAAAAACAATGAAAAGCTACGCGTAGGTAAGTACAGTATAGCCAAATTTAGAAGTTATATTTGAAGTATTGATAAGACACTAATTGAATATTACATGGAAGTAATATGCTGTATTTGTGGCCATATTTTTTAACACGATTGATATATAATTACAGTTGCAAAACTTTTGTCGGTTAATGCTGAAGACATTGAAGATGCTCTGATAAGAAATACCACCGCGGCTGCAGGTACACTAACCACCATTACTGTTAATTGACATTATATTTAGCTGAGATGTTTTCCTGTACTATTATAATTATTTTGGATTACATAGTGTGGCCTATTTTAGAAGAAAATAAAATTAATTTTTTGATTAGGGGAAGTAATAGTAATGAATAATACCGTTACCAAAGCGACAGAATGTAGAGATGCCATGGCCAAGGTATTACGAGCAAATATTGTGAGCTGCATCCATCATGTAGCGTTTAATAAAGAAATACAGCAAGATTTGTCATAATTCCGATTAAATATAGCTAATATATGTATTTTCTTCTGATTACTATATTTATAAACGCCAATTATAATCTTTTGAAGGCTCTATATGGTCGCTTATTCGCATGGATAGTTGATCGTATAAATATGCTACTAAAGCCAGATAGCCATTATGATAGGTAAATTGGGAAACTATAAGCTGCTTCAGAAGCAACCATTTGTGCCGTAATCTTTAGTACACTTTTCAATTCTTAGCTTGGTTTTTTACTAGTACGGTAGTGACTGTCGTCACTTTAAATTATGTGCCATGATAATACTGAAACATATATTGTTCATGTGCCCAATATTTATATTAAAATTGTCTTACCTCGAAATATTTAACTTATAGATTGTACAATATTGGCATATTGGATATTTTTGGCTTTGAAAAATTTGATAAAAATTCCTTTGAGCAGTTATGTATAAATATCGCAAATGAACAAATACAATATTTCTTCAATAGGCATATTTTCTCTTTGGAACAGGTGAGATCTTGACAACATATTCTTATATCATAAATACTAGCTGAAGTATAGATACGATATTACACAGTTTTTTATCGATAAAAAATATATGTATATTTAGTTATATGAGTATGAAAGAGTTTCTATAATCGGGAATTTTTTGTATCAGTTGATTTAATGATTCGGCAATTAAGGTTTTCTTGTATCTATTGCTTTGCTGCTAATTATTCAGGAAGAATATGTAACGGAGGGCATCAACTTGGATACAGTTTCCTTTAAAGATAATAAACCTGTTTTAGATATGTTTTTAAATGTAATTGCAATCAGTTACAGAAGAAGCTGATCTGGAATAATATTTTGATCTTCGAGTGTAGCTGTACAGAGTGACTATGATTTCTTTATTTTAGAGAAGAAATGGCTTGCTAACGATTTTAGATGATGAAACTGTACTAACAACTTCTTCAACTCGTACTCTAGTTGGTATGTTTTGTTAAGATAAAGTTCCATTTATTATAACATATTAATGTAGAAGCCTTTTGTACCTGAAATGTTAGTATCCGGGAATAAGAGTAAGAGTTGCATTATTTGCAATTGATAAACTATAGATAAGTTACATGAAGGTTTGGCTAAAAATGAATACTACTTACAACCAAGAGACAATAGTGCTTCATTCGCTATTTTTCATTACGCGGCAAAGGTAATTATCATTATGTAATCTTAATGATTATAGATGAGCTTTGAGGTTGATTATTAAAATAAGTTTTTATTCAACATACCTACTTCAAATGCGGTTGTGTACATGGTATTAATATGTACCACCTAT
Organism: Trichoplax adhaerens; assembly: GCF_000150275.1. Lineage (NCBI taxonomy): Eukaryota > Metazoa > Placozoa > Uniplacotomia > Trichoplacea > Trichoplacidae > Trichoplax > Trichoplax adhaerens. The sequence goes on along the minus strand of NW_002060945.1, from coordinate 4,419,977 downwards.
CAAATTTTTACTAGGTTATATATGATGCTTCCCTGTTTCTCTTTAAAAATCGGGATACGTTGCAGCAGGACATTGTACAATTGTTATCTACAAGTGGTAAAAGGCTACTAGATAAAGAATTCTTTTATTCCTAAATGAAGTATTTATATATGCAAACTAATAAATTTCGTACCTAAATTAGGCAATGTCTTGTTACAATCGTTTTTTCAAGATAATGGAACTTTTTCCGGTAATTTTACAGTATGAATGTTAAGAGATGAGCTACAACTGTTATCTTGAATTACTATGTTGCCAATATTTTAACATTTATGAAGTGTCTGAATATCTTAAAATTTACTAAGCATCTACTATTTCAACTTTTATCTTGTACTATACGCAATTACCCAGCCCATCCTTCCACCAAGACTACTTACATACCAAGAAAGAATGCTAATTTATTATCAATTAATGATAACTCGGATCAATTCCGATCATTACCTTATCCTAAGGTAAAGAGCCTCAAGAGCAAAAAAAAATTACCGCATTTGCTAGTTACAGATAGCTTACATACTAAATAAGTGTAGATTATTTACGTAATACACTGTACTTTATCCGCTTAAGAAATAATTTTATATTAAATGATGTTGAACAGCAAACTGATATGAATATTTTGTAACCCTTGCTGTGTAATATAGGGCAGGCCGCGGTCTGGGAGTAATACTCATTCTAAGTTGACCGTTGCTTCATATTTTAGGGTAAAGTAACAGGAGCATAGCAAACATTTCCATCTTTGATTATAAGCTGGTAGAAACCTAGTTTACGATTAACTTAATTCACGAAAATTAACAAGTTTCATCTTCATAAAATGATTTAAAGTACTTTGTATTACGCGTTGCAGGGTCTTACTAAGTTATTATTCTCTATGTCATAGAACTCTTTAGCTGAGTTATTATCTAAAATGACAGAAGCACAGCCTCATTTTGTTAGGTTAGCGTGTATAAAATACGTTTAGTGAAGGGCGGTTCACATGCATGTGCTAATACAAACGTAATCTACTAAACAAACGTTTGGTAAACTATGTAAACATATAGATTTTTTATTTCTCTTTATCATATAGATGTATTAAGCCAAATAGCCGAAATGAAGCAGATAATTTTGACCAAGACAGAGTATTAACGCAACTTACTTATACTGGAGTGATTGAAACTACAAACATTCGAAGACAAGTAATTATCAATGATATTGATCATCAAGGCATATTTGTACAGCAAATGTTCTTTAACATCTCTGCGTGTTTACTTGTAAAGTACTTATATACGTTTCCTATAGGGCTTTCCAAATCGAATATCGTTTGCTGACTTCATGGCAAGGTACTAGGAATTAGATGAAATTAAAATCAAAAATATAAAATATATATGCATTCGTTTACTGAGACAGTAATCATTCGAAAGTTCATCTGAGTATAAAATGTGTATTTCCTGTTGTAACTCATTTATAACTAGGTATCAGTCACTAGGATTTAGCGCGACACGCAAGGTACAACCAACTAGTGATAATTGCGAAAAAATATTAAAGGCATGCAAAATCGAAGACTTTGCTATTGGAAAAACAAAGGTAAAATAATTGATAGTTATTTATACAGTATATACAATTAGTTTGCTATCCGCTACATTTATGAAGTTAAATAATTTATTTTAAACTGAAATTCAGGTATTTTTGAGATATTATCATATACAACAATTGGCTAAACAGTTTGAAAAGCAACATCAATATGCGGTTATTATTCAAAAAGGTTAAATAGTATTATTAAGACAAAGCTGGCAAAAATTGAAATAAAAATATTTTTAGTGGATGTCATGAAATCCATATTATTTGATACAATATAAAACATAATTTGTAATCAAATTTTAGCAATAATTATTGTGATTTTCTTCAGAAATCAAAGGTTGGGTGGCTCGAAGTCGGTTCAAAAGAATTTTACGCAATGTACTTATGCTGCAAAAAAGTAAGCTACGATAAAAAGTTTTAAAATTGAGAGATGCATGAGTTATACGTTACGAATACTAAATATTCGACATTTATTTATTAATAGCAATTCGAGGTTGGCTGGCTTGGGTTAAATACAGTCGAGTAAAAACATTTCGAAGTAATTGCGCAATCAAAATTCAAGCAGGTAATGTATTGTACTAGGTAGCTTTACTTTACTAAGTAATACCCTTTGAGTTGGCATCAGAATAACTCGTAGATCTGGATAGCTAATATATTGCACAACAATAATACTTTTATCATTATTCTGCAAAATGCTACACCAATACGTTTCTTATGTTTATTTTGCCAGCGGTTAAGGGTTGGCTTGCTAGGATTCACCATAAACAATGGATGGAAACTGCTAATGAAAACGCGATAGTGATACAAAAATGTAAAGTTATTCGTAACAAAGTAAAATGTCTAACCGTCAATTATACCATACAATGTCTTTTATCGCATCCTTTTCCGAATTAGATATCATTTATGTAGGTACATGCAAGACGAGCTCTTAATTACTTATATTTCTAATACAGTTATTCGTGGTTGGCTTGAAAGAGTAAAGTATTGGCGTAAGACAAGAAAAAATGTAGTTAAGAAAAATCGTTGGAACGTAAGAAAATCAGGTTAAACCTAGCATTTTATCTAATTGTAAAATAACGTTCGTACCCCACCCCTTCTTTGCGTAATATTATTACACCTTTACTATAATTAATAAACATTTTATTGCCTTGATGTTGTTTTGTTAGCAGTCGTATTACCTTCAGAAAAGCAATTGCCTGCAAACAACAAGCTCTCTAGGCCAATGACAAATGGTAACCTTCAATTAACGTACTGTACTCGTATTTATATCCTATTTAACGCAATCATGCCCCGTTAAAATAGGAGTTAAGGGGCTGTACATATTTAGCCATTAATCATGATGATTATCTATATAATTATAATGTAATATTACTGTGCATATACTTTAATGTTACTGTATGAATTCTTGTTTAAAATTTGCTGCTACTGACCTGATCAGGAATATGCATCAATAATGATAAAACAACGCTTACATACTGGACTACTAACCCTAACCCTCGTATAATTGATATTTGGTTATGCTATTTAGATAATTTGCAAGAAAGACAGTCGATGCGTTCGAATGGATTAAATGCTCATGGTAGAAGTAAACAACCCTCGATTGGATTAAGTGCGCATAATATTAGAAGTAAACGGTTAGTAAGTAGTTCTAAAAATCTCTCCAATCTCATCGACGTATGCATGTATGTAAGAGGCTAGACAAACCTAACTTATGTAGTAAAGTGAAATTTACAAGAAACCATAGTTCTTGATTTATTGTTGAAGATCACTTTATCACAATGTAGTAGGCTACTGATAAAGATACATATACTTCTATGAATGTATTTAAATATTGCAGTTACGTCCTATTTTACTAGACGTAAGCAACCTTTCTCTACCGACAACCCCTACGAGCGCTATTATATTAAAGTTACGGTAGGTGTTATTAGCATACTCTCTACATACGTATATAATTATATAGCTCTTCTTTCTTACAATGTTGTTGATGTATATTAATAATATGATATTTATACAAGAACTGGGATGCTCCTAATGTTATCAATGAAAATGGTGGTATGTTAAAACATAATTATTAATTATTTCAATTTTTACGTGAAAATACTTAACTGTACTAAGCTGAATATAAAGTTGAGTTTGTGAATAAAACATTAGCTTTGGTTATAAATTATTAGCTTTTAAAAATATCGTCGATTCAATTTGTAATCAAGCGTTTAAATTTGAAGGCCACTCTTAATTAATTAGGCAATTTACTGTTTCGTGTTGATAGATCTCTCGTCTCCCGGGTTGCTCCGATCGTCGCGAAAACGGTAATCAACAAAATTGAATTTTTGAGTGAGAAATATTACTTCTGTTTGATAACATGTTAAGACATTATATTTTGATATTTTAATTTAGTGAGGAACGCATTCAAAGAATGTTTGCCACCCTTACCTATTATAATATCATATCGGCTAATCGAATTTAAATAATCCTTGTAATGGGATGGTAATACGACTAGGATAATGTTTACATGAAGTACCTGGATCGTTATTCTCCACAACTATAAATTTTAAAGTAATCGGCACGGTGTAAGCCTATTGGTGCACCGTCTTTTAAAAAATGTTGTTGTTATTCAATGTTGGTCAATTATGGATCTAGATCATGAGAGTTGTATGTCGAGATAGTAAAAGCAATTTCCAGTGTATTAAAATTGTTGTTCACCAGTCTAAAAGTTGATTTATAGCTAACGAAAGCGTTTTACAGGTTACGAACTACTAGATATACGTTCGTCTAATAGTCTATGGTTGTATCTAGATTCGTCACAAAGTAGTAAAATATTGCTGCAGCCTTGATTTTGGAATACAACTGTGGTAAGAGTAACTGGTTGTATTTAAGTAAACTTCGATGCAGCAGACTCGAGCATATCATCTTATAATCTGCTATTTTTATTTTATTCATCACAATAAACGGCTTGACAAGCTAAGACTGTTTTAATAAAGGAAACCTACCACGGTATTTGGAGAAATATCTCGTATCGAAGTTGTATCTAACTTGACACTAAAATATTACATTAAGACAAGACATCAAGACATTGGCTTAAGTTGGAGCTCTCCTCTCCGTTTCTTTCTATGCAACCATGTTTAGGAAATGATATGGAAATCAAATGGTCGTGGGAAATATACTATCTTATCGATTTTGCAAAAATATTGACTTCAGTTAGAGACCTTCTTCTCATCATTTCTGTATACGCTGTTAATTTGGAATCCTTCGTTTACGCGTCGATCAAAATTAATTTACTGTTGCAGGGTAGTAGTGAAGTGTAAGATTAGAATTCTACTAATTTAGCAGTGTCGAGCAGCATTTCTAGGATACAGTAATAATCCTATTTAGGTAGTATGTAAACTATGCGGCAAAAGATAGCCATGCTTTCGTCAGTTTATTCTATCCGTTATAGTGCGTATGTCTAATGATGTGCTTTGCCATCAATATCAAATTAATAATAACCTCTCATTCTATGTAAGGAGACGATGATTGCAGAGTATAATCCTTTTTAGCAATATAGTATATGATTTTCTAAGCGATTCGCTAAGAGGGATAATTCTTTCTCGGCTAATCGATCAGCTTGAGATTTGAAATTGTCTTTGTATAAAACGAGGGTGCCTAATAAATTGTGTTCCATTGATCCATCTTGGAAGTGGATACCATTGAGATCATTCTAACGGTAGCAATATGCCAATCGGATGAGAAAATGGAAATGGCGACCATCAATATTTCATTATTGTCCATAAATAGTCTATCATACAAGGATACCATTCAGTTGCTGGTGATTCGAATTTATCGCTGGCCGAAGATTGCAATCCGTTAGCGGTATGCAATGCCTACTTGTACTGTAGAGATTCTCTTTAATCAACAACTTACATTTTGGCAAGCGCTATGCAAGTTGAATAGACATTTGGCAAGGTAATCTTTAGGGTTTTGTTGTATTTTAACTATTGGATTTGTAAGCTACATTGACAGAGGCTAATTGCCAAAAATCGACTGAGGGGATGACATAGGTTTGAAATCTTGAGAGGACTGTGTGAAGATTTTTGTTATTTGTGATGCCTTATTTTGAAATATCAGTATTGAGAAAGTGCTTGGAAAAGTTGAACTAGAGGTTTTGCCGTGGAGATTCCATTGGTATGACAACTGTATGTATAACATAGGTTACCTATACAGATTCAAGTTGCTTTCTTGCTGTCAAGGTATCAGCAAAGACGATAGCAATCAACTGTATAAATTGAACGATCTAAATTCAGCTTGATGAATAGCAGGTATCTGGCTTAAAAGCTCTAACTTGGGTATTCTCCTTCAAGTCTAAGTTTTACCGTGCCATTTTCCTTTAATTCCCTTACTTGCATGTTGTCAGGAGTAAATCTTACACCTGTTCAAGGCTTATCGACTTGTTTGAACCAGTTTAATATTTCTTCAACGAAAACTAAACTTGAAGGGTGCTCTTGACATCAGTAGAGAATATTGAGATTTCAAACTGAACTTGATTAATTAATGGATCCCTGTAATAGGGATCGGCAAATAGCGGCATACTAACTTAAATTATCTTTCGTTAATGGCCATTCTTGCTGCTTGCTGGTAGTCATGATACTACAGGAAAGGAATTCAAAAATTGCAATCTACTGGGAAATGGACTTCTACTTGTATTAGCAGCACTGCCTACGTACCCATTATCCATCTCCTATACTTTTTCCCAGTAATTTTCATTACTGTTACATTTGGATTTTGGATTTTCCACTTAACCCTCTAATTATGTCCGCCATAACATCTCTACTGAAAGCGTTCAGGTCTGCTGCATCCTCATGGCTTCCAGGCGCTTTTTTGCTTTTCCATCTATGGAAATGCGCCCCAGTTGATAAGCTTTGCATGATAGCTGCATAATCTTGATTTCAATCACTTTTTCGCTTTCTGTCGATCGAAAAACACGTACACTCTAGTTGAAGTAGAATCTAAAAAAGACTAACTCTTCAATAGCTGAGAATTGGAGAGTTACATCGCTGATGTTATCTACTATATTCCTGGGTAAGAAGGCAAAAATATTACAACTACCAGATTACATGATGGCTTCGTACCCTTGACTTGCAGTTGCTTTGCTGCTTTTGCAATATCAATAATGAGTTATACTCCTCGTTAACAAATCAATTTGCATTTATACACAGCGATAAGTACAGTGGTGCTGAGCGAATAGAACTACTGTAGATCTATTTTGCTGTGCACCATCGGCCAAATACTTGGCGTATGCGATAATAAAAACTATTCAGATCATCCACGTCACTTCTAAATTCTAAATCAAATGGATCAAGTCCAAATTATGTACCTTTTAAGTATGTCTACCCTGGTCTGTGCTACAACAGAATCGGCTTCCTTTCTTGCCGTTTTACAAATCAATAAATTAAGATGCTACTATACAAGTTTTGTTGCATAGTATACTTGAAAATTAGAATCGTTCTTATTGATTATGCCGTACTTATCATCTCTTCAAGCTATCGTTCAATTCACCATCGTAGTTTTGCAGTTTTTAATCATCGGACGCTAAGCTTAATCCATCCTAAATACGAAGACGTTTGTCGTAGAACTACAGTACATATAGAGTAGACGAAAATGCATAATTTGATCCAAGGCATGCACAACTCTTGTAAAGAGATCAGCTTGAATCGATGTTTTACTCTAAGAAATGAGAATAGCTAAATTGGACAAGTTATGCGACAGTGGTTTGCACGCCATAGACCACCACTGCGTAGTTTTGTTTTCTTTCCAATCTCGTCTCGAATTTCCTTATCCTCAGTTTATGAAGTTGAAAAAAAGAGAAAGAATCATCTCGGATAGAATCTAAACAGGATTCTTTACTACTACTAAAGCTAAGGTATAGCCATGTCACTACCCTACATAACTTTGCATAAATTAGCTACCTCATACCGCGAGAGAAGTTAAGTCAAATAATCAAATTGACTACACTAATGGAGCTGCTGTCATGGTGGAGAATTTTCAGTCTTCGCCGTAACCAGTTGTTCTGTTATTTTAAGGCTATTAACTCATTTTAATTAATCACTTCATTATTCTATACGGGATCCTCTCCCTTACCTAGGATTGCCACTTATTGTTGTTATTGATCACAGGCTAAAGTATTATAAATAGTATCAAGATCCAAGATAAAAAAAATCGAGGTAAATCAGCGCATTTTACTGTACTGCCATTCTAGTCGCTATCGAGGTGTGGAAAGCTAATTTACGCGCAAAGGTAATCGAGTTAATTGAAACCATTGCAAAAAATAGTAAATACATGTCTGCCAGTACTAATATACTTGTCTCGATGAATTATTCTATTTATTGTACTGTTGACTTGCTTGTTCTATAAGAATCAATCCGTTGTTGAAGCAGTAACTCCTGTTAAGAACAGCAAATGGCCATTAGCATCAGTAGTTGATGTTTGATGAAATCATGTCGCTCAAAATCTCAGTTGTTTAACTGCTTAATTTTGATAGTGTAGCCTATTCTACAGCCTATTTTTATATCATTACTGGCTGAGACTCATTCTGTAATTGTTGCAAGTTATATCATCGATATTTTCTTCCTTCTCCTCACCATCTTTCAAGTGATCCAAGCAGGAAATTGTTATCACCGAGAATTTGGACCTTATCCAGCAATCTGAAAGTATTTCAAGTCATCTTTGACACCTCTAGCAATTCCTTTCGGTAAGGTAGAAGATGAAATGGAGAAGTTTTGATAGAATCCTAGCCCATTTTTACTCTAATTTCTGCTGTTACTTCCTATCCATTACGTAACAGTTTAGTTATTATTGACTTTGAAGCCATTCCCGAGCGCTGAGTAATCATTTTACTTGCATGTTTGTTGACGATTTGATGTCATCTCCTCGCGGCTTGATACATGGACGCGCATTAATATTAAAGCAGCATGTTTTTGCGCATTCCTGTGATAGTATTGCTACTGCTAGAGATCGCTTAAAATCCACTTTCTGCCTTTAAATCAAGTCTATCCAAATCGCGAATCTGAGATAGACTTCAACTTTCTCTCTCTCTCTCTCATCACTCGTTAACAAGTAAGAGTAAAATAGTATTTACTTAATTTACTTTCTACGTGTTGAATCTTTCTTGCCTTCGGTAAGAAACAAAACAATTCTTTGCGCATTTGGCCATTTTTTTTCGATTCCCTTGCACTTATCTACTCTAAATAACTTTCTCTCTTGCTCTCTATCCACGTTAGCAAGTTAGGATTGAGGATTGACTTCCTACATGTTCAATCTTTTATACCTTAGTAAGAAACAAAGCAATTTCATTGCATGTCTGTCCATTTTTTATTTTAATTTTTCGTTAAATCCATCTACTCCAAACTGGATAAAATGGATCCAAATTATTGATTTGGATCAACGTGCGATATTCGTTGGATGTTTGCATGTTAATTGACTTTACTTTCATTTACTATAGATTGTAGTTCTATCATTGAACGTCAAATTGAGAGTGTTCACAGCACATTTTTGGATACTTTTGATTTCATACAGTATTGGATAAAAGATGGATCCAAATCTTTTACATTGAGCGAGAAATTGTACCTGTAGGATAAAATGGATGAAAATCGTGGCAGGAAATGTAAAATATGACCGACTAATTGGACCATTCAAGTAGTTGTACCATATTGAATATGGGATAACAGGGACGCGAAATTGCAATAGTGAACCTAAAATATCGCCGCAAATTTCATCGTTTAGTGAGAAAAGGATGTGTTGAGGATACATATTTTATCCTTTTGAACATATGTATGAGATAAAATTGATGAAACTGGACGATTTAAAATGTAAAATATCGCTATTGAGTTCAGTATTGATCCCATGCATCCATTAGGGCGCTGCCATCTAACTAGAAACGGAGGCATCGAGAACCCTTTTTTAGTCCTTTTGGGCAGTGAATCAGCATAAAATTGATCGAAAAACGAAATCATCCAATATGAAGCATCAACGCGTTTATTCGATATTGAATCGTATCCTACCATGTATTTCGATGAAAATTTGAAGGTATTGCAGCAACATTTCTAAAGTGAATTCATCTATGGAATCGAAATAGTACTATACAAATTCTATAGACTCATAGCGACATAATTAGGGTAACAAAGCTGCAATGATAGTCATGGATTACTCATCAAATATATAATTATCCCTGATATAACCCTATTTTTGATCCTATCCTTAACACCATCTTGTATTTCTTCTTGCAAATATGTCACCATCGATAGCTCTATATCAATGATTAAATCGATATCGCTCAAAGAGTTTTTTTCCCTACCTCTCGACGTAATAGACTCGTTCTAAACAGTTGGTTGATCAGTTTTGCAGCGTTAATGTTCAAATTTCCTGTAGAAAACAACCCTCTTGTACACTGTTTTGAAAGGTACAATCGAGGAAAAAGTTAGAGCATTCACTTTGATGCGTACAGATAAATAATATAGTACTCTCCTTTTTCAATAGTTGACTTTTGGCTATGGCATTAACTCAAGAAGAAATAGTTCAAGTTACTTTAAGCGTTTCATCGTATAACAGTCAAGTTCATGTTTGCCCGACTACAGCAACAATTCATTTCCTTCAATCTACTAGTGCTAGCCAAGACGTGGCTAATACAAGCATCGATGGATGGAAGTTGATCGGTAGAGGCGTACCGGCTATCGTTCAGAAACAAACTAAAAGCAAGAGAGAAATTGAACTATGTTTTGTCGAAATTGGGACTGGTTTCATCATCTGGAGAGATAGCATCGAACCAGGCTTAAAGTATCAATCGATACAAGATGATTTTCATACCTATTGCAAGACTAAAGGAGAATATTTTGGCTTTAAATTTGCAAGTCAAGAAGCTGCTGCATCACATTACCGAGAAATAGAGCAAATAATCGCTGATAGCAATAGTAGAGACGGTGAGTTTCACCGCCATTTTTGTTTTTGCTAAATTGAACTGGATACGTAGGAAAAGGATAGGGCTACCTTTCGACATGACTATGAATTGACTCAAGGATAGCAAATTCGTTCAACTTAAAGTATAGAATATTGCGGTAAAATATTATTCTGCATGATCATACTATAATAGCCAAGCTGTTCCAATGTTAACATGGACAGTAAACTAGTCTCTGGAATGGCGTCCAAAAGCGCCTTTCTGCTGTAAATAGTGCACCTATGAGACGATCTGCTAGTGTAGATTAATTCAGACAAATGTGCAATTCTTCAGATTTCACGGAGAGATCAATTTAGAAGCGATTTAATTTTCCTTAGGTTGGTCAATAATGTAGTTTGCCGTGTTGTCTACTTTATTCTACTATTAACTCTAAGTCACAGAGAGATCAATTTAGAAGCGATTTTGATTTTCCTTAAGTTGGTCAATAATGTAGTTTGTCGTGTTGTCTACTTTATTCTACTATTAACTCTTAAGTCACAGAGAGATCAATTTAGAAGCGATTTTATTTTCCTTAAGTTGGTCAACAATGTAGTTTGCCGTGTTGTCTACTTTATTCTACTATTAACTCTTAAGTCACAGAGAGATCAATTTAGAAGCGATTTTGATTTTCCTTAAGTTGGTCAACAATGTAGTTTGCCGTGTTGTCTACACTTTATTCTACTATTAACTCTAAGTCACAGAGAGATTAATTTAGAAGCGATTTTGATTTTTCTTAAGTTGATCAATAATGTAGTTTGCCGTGTTGTCTACTTTATTCTACTATTAATTAACTCTAAGTCACAGAGAGATCAATTTAGAAGCGATTTAATTTTCCTCGAATTGGTCAATAATGTAGTTTGCCGTGTTGTCTACTTTATTCCAGTATTAACTCGTAAGTCTAGAGCAGGAATTGAACTGGATTGGACTGTGTAGGGACTTCATAATGAGTCATACATTCAACTTCTTTATTGATTGAACTTTGAACTTAAGTTAAATTCTATATCCAATTGAGGATATGGGTCGCCGTTTAACATTTTACATTTATTTCGATTGAGATTGATCAGCTTGCTATACTACTCGAACGCTCAGTAATGAGTCGATCCATCGATAGCTCAAGTCTAAAGCTATCTAATAATCTAAATACAGCATAAATTTCTTGCATGGAAAAGCCGCATGTTGACTTGTTAATCCTTCGTTGACCATACATTAGCATATTGTCCAAGTTTCAATCAGTTCATAAAATAATTGATGTCTCATTTTACAACTATAAACGTTAATCTTAATGCTTCTACATGTAGTATTAATTGCAGCTAGCCATACTGTATCGACAAGAACTAATTTAGCAAGTGATATTTCGTCATTTCTATCTGACATACATGGAAAGAGATTGCAACTGATACGTTTTCTTTTATGTTGAATCTTTTTTTTTATATTATGTTATCAAATGGTACCCATTATATGACTCAATTATAGCCAAAAAGAGAGCCGGATTCCTTAAAAATGCCCTCTTACGTCGCACCAAACGTAAGGATATCTCAAAGTCGTCATCACTACGTATTCGAAAGGAACAAATATCACAACCTTGTATGTTTAAGCATGTTACTGCTTTAGACGATGAGTTCCTAGGTAAAGCATCATCAGAAGAGGCATCCGATTTGGAAATTGCTGCTGTTGAATATGGTAGCACTGAGTGCCTGTCGGAGTTATATGATAAAAAGAAGACTGATGACTGGTTGGAATTGTCGGCAGACGATAAAAGAAAGAGACTTTCCAAGAGTTTAACTGTCGATTCTTCTGGTATAGACACATTAAAGCAATCAAGATCATTTGGTGACAATCAATCACCTGATTTGGAAAAACGGATATGATTGTTCAATCCATTAAGAAAGCTACTTTAGATCGTCAGAAAAAGATAAATCCTTCAGCGGAGAAGACGTCAGAAGATGATACTCAAGATAAATGATTAGCTTAAGCCAACTCCATTTGAGCTATTATTCAATTACTAACTTAATTTTTTTCGACCAAATATTCCTAACTCGTCATATTATAGAGCCTAAAAATATCCAATTAAGCCGTTAAAATGAGAATCATTATTATTTTGACAACGATGTTAGTAAGATTATTTACTGTGCTATGGTAAAGATGCAATATTGCGTTGTTATTATGTGTTTAATATCTTTCATTTTCATATTGCGTGTGGATAAAAGCTGTATAGTAGCCGTTTCTTTCCTAATTTGTTCAAGTTTTCATGCTGATAAAACTTCCATAACGATAAGGTTCATTTTTATGCAGACCTTCTTCACAGCAAACTTTACCCACTTTGGGTAGCCGCTATTAAAATGGTCTATAGCGCTATTTTACTTTGACCATTTCAATTCCTTCAATTTGATGAGACATGATTTAAATTGATTATGCGGATTCGATATTTATTGTCAAAGATTGAAAATGTTCATTTCTTACGGCTATATACAGTAGAACATTTGTTATCCAAAGCTCTGTAAATCGAGTTTTATGGTTACAATATTATTAACTAACTTGTGAAAGCTGATTAATTATATAGGGGATCTTCTAATGTTATCAGCGGCGTGTAGCGACAGATTCTATCTTTCACTTTATGAATTATTATGAAAAATTGGCTCACTTGCTATTCTATTTTAGTCACGCTTATGTATCTTGAAGCGTAATTTACCTAATGTTTAAGTTAAACTTTCATTATATATATATATATAAGGGACAGTAAATTGAGTATTGACATAGAATGTAGATCTGTACTTAGTATTGATTACTATTAACTTGTTGTCTACGTTGTAAAATGTCCCACTATGAGAGGCTAAACTCATCTGCTCTAAATTGGTTCAACGCAATGGTATTCTGGCATTGCTTTTATTAAAGTGATAGGAACAAATAGTGAACTGTGTTGGTTGTGAGTACAGTGCAGTAGTGAAAAAGATTAAACTTAGTGACAACGAATAGCTTATTAGCAGTTTATGTTGTAAACTTGTTGTAAAGCTATCTAAAACGTCTAGAACGATGCTCCAGTTGATGATGATACAGGCCGAACATATCCTGCATTGCGAGCATAACTCGGTATCAATTGTCGAATAGAGTTTCTATAGCTTACGCATGATTGACGACAATATTCGGCCCTTTTAAATTGAAATTCATCTTATATAGGCTATACTATTAGATCAAGAAGTCATTCTAGAACAACAAGTTCCACCTAGGTACAAATAAATAACTGCTATTTCATGCAAATCACGTCATTTTTTATTGAAAATCTTTACAGCATACATCCTTTAATCGCTAAGCCTGCTTAATGTCTGGTAACTACTGAATTTCTACAATTTATCATCAAAGCCTTGAGGAATCAACATTGATGTGGATTAGATTAGTGCTGCATGGTTGTATCATGCCATAGTTGATCATTAAATGTAGAGTAACAGACGTTGCATGAATGAGAGGAGATAATATCTAGACTAAAAATGATAGTCTACTGACAGATCGAATACTTATTCTAGATTAAGGGTTATAGGTTTCTAGACTATATGTTTTATAACCTGCTTTAATTATTCCGGTTCAACATTTAATGAATTAAAGACTTATCTAACAGATTCAATTAATCCTCTGTCTTTTTATCACTAGCAATCGGATAGTACTGTTCTACATCTCTCTTCAATCTACCATCTAAAACTTTAAAACTCTTCTTCGATATCAGCTATTTACTTCCGTGGTTGTTGAATGGTAAAATTTTGCTTGGATGCAGGCCCTTTCTTATCTGCAATACGTTTATCTACCGTTGGTCGAGGTTTTTCATGATAGCTGCTGATAGCTTCTGCCGTGAAATCTTTATTACCCTGTTATAGTAGGTTATGATGGAAAGATTACATAACTTCAATCGATTCTACACAAATATCATCTGCAGCAGCTGCGAATAATATCTGATGACGCGATCTCTATGCCTCTACAGTATATAAGCATTATACTGTAGAGGTGAAAGTATCGTTAGAAGCATATTATAGATCTAATTCATGGCTTATCCAATTTGGAGAAATTGCGTTAACAGATTTCTACCATAAAAAACAATTATCACGATGATAACAGCCATGTATACGTATAAGATATATCGTATCTACAATGCTGTTCAAGAGTAGAATAAAAGGTACTGTACACTTTTCTAATATCTTCCTCCTATACGTACAGTAGCAGCTTGATCTAACTCATTACTAAATTTTAGTAAAGTATAAAGGATCAATCATGAGACTTGTCGAGTAATCAACGTCTACTTACCTTCGAGGCATATCCAGAAATTGTGACGCTTGATTCATTCCTAATTAAAAAAGGATTATTATTAGAATCAGGACATGTACGATATATATTTTAGAATGAGGATAGATTTAATTGCGATCCGTTGTACAGATAGCTTGTAGTAGCATCGAAATTTGTTTTCACTAAAGTACACAATTAATGGCATTCAATTTGACAAGGTATATTGCAATACTTGTATGGTAGGCTCATCGATAGGGTGCTATGGCCTACTAAGCTTTGAGGTACTACGAGATACATGCTTACTGTATCTTTAAAAATAAAGTAAAGTAGTTGGTGCATAGCATACAACTATTGACTGTATTTCAATTTGTATTGGAGTCATTACGTGTTGGTTGCAGAAAGAAGCATGGTCAAAAAGGTACTATAAGTATTGGGATTATCTTGTACGATATAACCTATCGTACAATTTGGTGCTTGCAATACTATCAATTTTGGACTTTTACACTCTATGTGTACGCGTCAATTACAAGTGTCAAAAATGGCCCAATACAGTTTAGCAATAGGTAAAAAGGAAATAAATACTAGTAGCTCAAAGTATTTTAGAGTAAAAGAGATGGAACGTATCAAAAATGTTTAGCTATGTGATGGATTCAAAACATATTTTGTGTATTGGTAATTCTTACTTGGTTGGTGGTTCAACATCAGCTGGATTTTCTTGGTTGTTATCTTCAGCTTGTTCTGTAGTATTTTTCTCTTCAGCGGGGTATTTATGAGCGTGGCCTTTTACTCTAACACCGCCAGCCATTTTAGCTATAATACCATACACACGCATATATATCAGTTATTTGATTATATATCATTACTAATTGCATGATACGTCCTACGAGTACATCAAGTTGCACGTCGCTGATATGATCAATTGAGATAATTGGACAAAAAATAATATAGCATACATACTAAAATAGTTCTTAGTGGATAATTACTTGTCGTAATATGCTGTATATGATTCATTGATGGTTGACAATTAAATCAATAGTTGAACATTGACATGTAGATCATGTTTTACCATCCAATTTCAGTCTGTTGGATAAGTTACTTGTATGGTAACACAACCTGGGATTCATCATTCCTTTCTAGCTAAGACAAGTGCATATTGATCATCAACTTGGTCGAAGTATCCTAGAATCTAGCGTAGAATGATCAAGACTATGGAATAGGTTGCGTTTGGTAGCCGAGTCAAAATGAAAAATACAGTATCGATGGTTGGTGTAAGAAGTGTCTCAGTTTTTCAATTTGATTTAAAAAAAAAAGTCCCTGATGTCCACAACAGTCGAGTGGGTGCAACACAGCTTCCATTGATTATGGAATACTGGTACAGTTAAGAGAGCTAATAACTTGTGTATCTTCAACTGAAACATGAAAGATTATGGGATTGACCTCTAAGAAAAGACTCGATCAAAATACAATGATCAAGTCAGTAAGGTACTGTATATCCTGTGTTTTTATTTACACTAGTTATCATGGCTACATGAAGACGACCAAAAAGAGTTGCTTTGTACGGTCTACAGCATTCCACTTGTACTTGTGTACATGCTTGTATAAGTTGTACCCATATTGGTTTGCATGATCAACATTAGTCATCAAGTGATTGTAGTGTGTATATACGAGTATACTTTGGTATCGTGGAATACCTCTCCTTTCATCGATGACGACAAATCAATCCATCATCATGCATGCCAATGTATCTATCCATTGATGATGAATATTGCATGGCATGGCCTACTTCAATCCATATCTCCATCATGCCGGCGTCCACCAGCAGATTGTATGATGGACATGATGCAATTCAATGTTATTCTGTTATTTGCATACTGTATGACAAAAAAGTAAAAAGGGATATATATATGGCCTGGCTATTCCACATGGAGAATTATTGATTACTGAGTCAAATTGAGCAATTTTATTGCATACCAACGCGCTATTCGACACTTTTGATATACAGTATATCTACATTGATACAATTTGTATCGCTTGGCGCTCCAACTGCGTTCGATCGGTGTGGATTGGACCCGTGCCAATTTTTTTTTTGCCCCCTTCTATGGATGGATGGTGATTATCGCACAAGTCAACAAAGCTTTATACTTGCTGTGGACGATAACTTATGGAGAAGTCATTCTTTGCATTTTACCTGCAGGGGGATGTCCTGCTTTTTTATCTTCGTCCATAATCACGATCAGAGCTGGTTCCAAATCGATCTCACGCTTTTAATGAATACGAATAGCTTAGGTACGGATTAACCAAGCAGTTGTTTCCAGCCAATTGGTTGCAAGTTGATTTGTTATTGGTAGTGGCAAACTGCAAATAGCTTGGGTACGGATTAACCAAGCAGTTGTTACCAGCCCAGTTGCAAGTTGATTTGCTATTTGTCCTGGCAAACTGCAAATCGCTTGGATAGAGATTGGCCAAGCAGTTGTTACCAGCCCAGTTGCAAGTTGATTTGTTTGTTATTGGTCGTGGCAAACTGTAAATAACTTGGCTAGGGATTGGCCAAACAGTTGTTACCAGCCAGTTGGTTGCAAGTTGATTTGCTATTGGTAGTGGTAAACTACAACTAGCTTGGATAAGGATTGAGCAAGCAGTTGTTTCCAGCCAGTTGGTTGCAAGTTGATTTGCTATTGGTAGTGGTAAACTACAACTAGCTTGGATAAGGATTGAGCAAGCAGTTGTTTCCAGCCAGTTGGTTGCTAGTTGATTTGCTATCGGTAGTGGCAAACTACAGTAGAGTACAGCTAGGCTTTGCTGACTTGACACATTTTCCACGAGTGTTGTGATTGGCTGACAGTTAGAGTGCTTTGATTGCGGCACGTTTACAAAACAGCTGACCACAGCAGAAAACGTGACAACAAATGTACCGTACACTCATGCACATGCGTACAAGATCCATCAAGTCGTCTTCCTTTGACTGGAAGACGTAATTATAAATAATGATTATGCACATGCGTACAAGATCCATCAAGTCCTCTTCCATTGACTGTAAGACGTAATTATAAATAAATAAATAATGATTGTGCACATGCGTACAAGATCAATCAATTCCTCTTCCTTTGACTGGAAGACGTAATTATAAATAAATAATGATTATGCACATGCGTACAAGATCAATCAAGTCCTCTTCCTTTGACTGTAAATTTATAAATTAATGATTATGCACATGCGTACAAAATCAATCAATTCCTCATCCTTTGACTGTAATAAGACGTAATTATATTTTTTATTAAATAAAGAGTATAAATAATTATTTTACACATGCGTACAAAATCAATCAAGTCCTCTTCCTTTGACTGTAATAAATAATTATAATTATTATTATTATTCAATAACAATCATTCAGACTGGAATACAGTAGTGTAGATTGTAGCATTCACACTGCTGTACTGAACACTACACTACACTAGTGTGCTGTCTCTAGTGTATGGTACACTCAGTCTGTTCCTCTACAGCTCGATTCTGCACATGCGTACAAGATCAATCAAGTCCTCTTCCTTTGACAGCAATAAATAATTATTATTATTATTATTATTCAATATCAATCATTCATGATTGATTCATCAACATCCAAAGGCTGCTGCCGCGCATAAGGATCATGCAATGACGAGATGAAATATTATCATGAATTATTCAAAGTAATTCATCCACGCTGTGTAGGATGGATAATAAAATTTCCATCAAGGCTAACATTCTCAAGTCTTCATAACTTGAAATGACTTTATCAACAAAGTGCTTTGAGCTCACTCACTATCCGTCAAAACGTGACTAAAGAGGTGTAGGACTAGTACTGTATATTGTATGTAGATATACAGTACTGGAATCAAGCGGATCAACTGTAAAGCAACGACAGCTAGAAGAGTTTTTCTAAACTCTATGAGTACTGTGCACTTACTGTACAGTATGGATCATAACATTTTGCCACTTTCCGGTAATATTTTTCTTTCAAAATACAGTAAAACTATCATACTGTAGAATGATATATTAGGGTGATGGAGAGATTCTGAAAGATCTCAATCAAAAGTAAAGTTATAAACTTCAACTTACTCTCAAGTACAGTCCAGTATAGTATGTTCCACTTTGCACGGACGGACATTGGGCCTCATTTCCTGAACAAATTGTGTCATAACACTTGGTGATGATGCTACTTTAGTATGCAGACAGTCGATTCTCAATGGACTAATCGTTCTAAATGAACCAACATTACCTTGTATTCCATTGCCTATTGCTAAACTCTACTTGCAAGCAGTAACTTATACCATAAATGGTATTTAAATTAACACCAATGATTTCCAAAACAGAAACGCAAGATCTAGACTGAGTAACTATTTTGCCACATTTTTCGGTCTCATCTACTATGAAAAGTCCATCATGATGACTGCCTTGAAAGTTTAAAAACAACTTGAAATCATACACAGATCTCATCAGTCGTTTTAGGTGGTGGCAATTGGGTCACAGTCTCACATCAATGGACCTTTTTACTTTCCTTTTTTACACTCGCTTTTTATCCAGTAGTCCCTGGCTGTACTGTAATATGGTAAGATGGGTAAAATATTTCCGCCATCCGCTACGACCTGCATACCAGAGATGTGCAATGTCGATATTTTCTTCGCGTTACTATTCACTGTACGGTCAATTAAAACGGAATCATATAACACCTATACACGTATTGCATTTCTGCCTTTTATGTCATCGTCGCTATCATAGAGGTGGAAAAAAACATAGAGCATGCACTCCTATGTAGATTCGGTATTACGTATACATTTATACATTCATAACAATAGTACTGACGGCTTATGAAGATAGACGCAATAAAATTTCTCCTTAAGAAATAAAGCAGCGAAAAAATAAACTATCACGATATGCCCACCTTCTAATCAGACTCCAATGAAAATCGTTGCCTGTTTTGAGGACTCCAGGAATAATACATCTACATGTACCGTACAATAGGATATGAATCAAAAGTACACTAGTAGGGCATATCTATTACAATACATGTTGCTATTAAGTTTAAAAATAATAATTCCTTTCGCATCTTTATTTTCTCCAAATTCATGCAGCTTTATCTCTTACATTAGTATCATTATTATCCAACAGCATACATACTGTATTTTATTTGGTAGTGAATAAGAGCTGCGCAATAATGCGGCGAAAATAGTCATTGAATGATTTCCATGGTAGGTTTAACAGCATATCAACAATGGCTACGGTACAGAATATGAGCAGCTTTAAAATTAACTCTCATTGATACGACAACCACATTCAATTATAGCCTGTAAAAT
Source organism: Trichoplax adhaerens (assembly GCF_000150275.1). NCBI lineage: Eukaryota > Metazoa > Placozoa > Uniplacotomia > Trichoplacea > Trichoplacidae > Trichoplax > Trichoplax adhaerens. The sequence continues at coordinate 4,399,838 of NW_002060945.1, read as the reverse complement.
GTCATACTTATAATATCACATTTCGCTTTTGCCATGAATAATATAAAAATATTCAACACGTCAAATGGCTAAAAGTAGTAAAGACAATTCTCTATCTATTCATGTATCATAAAGCATAGAAAAAATCCATATTCATATAAAACGACACATGAAACGGCAAAAACAAATTGACAATAATTCTCTTAATATTTTTTCACGATCGTTTATAAAGTTTGCGTATTTTAACTAGAAAGTGTATAATATGTACACTAGAGACCCTAGCAACTCTAATCTACACATACATGGTCTGAATTAAATTGGTAGGTATAAGTTGCCCATAATAAGGGAACTAGCCGCCAAATATCACTTTCGGCGTCTCATTATTTGGTAACTTCGATCTTTAAAATAAGACAATACCGCCTTAGTGCCAATCAATAATGAATTTTATAGCTCTTTTTAAAAAAACTTTAACATATCAATGGCACAATCAGATTGATTTTTAAGTAGTTCCACGTACAAACTTTCCGGTTTAATAGTTCCGAACAATGCTAATCTCCAAAAATTGAATTTCGAAATTATTTCAAACTCAAGAACCAAGCCGTTATCATTCCTCTTCTCGCTGAAATTATTTAAAGACAACTTGATCATATATATGTCAAGGTCAATCCATATAGATGTATTTATATATGTTATCATTCACTGCTTGAACCAATTGTAGAAACACTATCTAAGAAAATAAAGCACGATTACCATAAAACAATTCAAGCAACAAATCTATGTCTGAAATGCGAAATTAATTTGTAATGGAACAATTATCATCAAATAATTATACAACCAAAGGTAGACTTAATATTATTAACGATACTGCAAATCACTTTATTTTTAGAAGAAATTTGGTCGTAACCTGCTCGGTACTTCTATTTGGTATTCTACTGAACTTTATCTTTCTATTCAGCATTTATTATAAAAAACCTTTACATAAACCAACATTTTATTTAATAGTGAATTTAGCCATTTGCGGTATTGTTTTGGGGCTATTTCTAATAATATCCACGATACTGATTGGAATTATGCCTATACTAAAACCGCATCCGAGGAGCTTCAACATACTATGTAAAATTATCATCGTATTCCCATTATATTGGTCATATATGGCTACAATGCTAACCTTAACGGTAATTAGTATTTGGCGATACATAGTCCTCGAGAAGCCTATGACAGAGGTGGCCCTAAGTAAATCAAAGATATCATGCACTCTAATATGGCTAGCTTCAGGCATAACTTCGTTTCCAATTATCCTCACCGCCGATACTCAACAATACGAATGTCGATACTTTCTAAATAACAATTTGGTTGTAGTGAAATTTCTAGCTCACGTACTCTTTGCTATTCAATTTGCAATCCCTTCTGCTGTTATGATCATTTTATATACCCTAATCTTAATAAAGCTGAACTCTAGAAACTTACCTACAAGCACTAATCGTAACATTAGGTCGAAACGAAATATTACAACTCTTATGTTAACCACGATAACATTTATTTTTATAACTTGCTCATTACCTTGGGCGATTACATTACTGTTATCAGCCTATACAGGTAAAAATTCTACTACTTTAGCTCTTGATCATACCGATCCATGGGCACAAATAATAGCTCAGTTAGGCAGAATTTCATTTCCTAGCTGTGTCTTTTATAATCCGATAATTTACTGCCTCTTCAATCAACGTATTCGTAACTTATCCTTACCATGTCGCAATTATCGCGGAAATAACGTTCAGATATTTCGTGTAGCAGTTGCTGATGGACAGTAGATTCCGTCACTACTAGGCATTTAACAATTCATGATCTGAATGAAAAAAGGCACTGATAAATACTATTGACATTCTTACTGTGGCTTTGAGCAGAAAGAGCCGAATAAAAAATTGAAAAGTTGTCTTTTCTCAAAGTTAAAATGTCTACTTGTCTATTCTAGCAATAAAAGACTGTAAAGTTAGTGATATAGTTAGATAATTATACCCGTAGTATCTATCCAAACACATGCATAAATTCAATTTGGTTTGAAACTTGATATCGCAAGCCTTATATAGCTGTACTTATTTATCCCGTTGCTACTAATGGGCTGGCTACATCAACTCCTCGTTAAACGTATAGTTTAGTAAAATAAATTTTTAAACTATAGCTGATTAAATTACTAATAGTGTTACGATTTTTATATCCATTGTTTCTTATCGATGATTAGTAGAGTAGTAGGAAATTGATCGATTTGATAATTTTCATTTACAATTACACGAAGACCTCGAATATTAGAATCATTTTAATACTACTACTCTGTTACGTTACGTTTCGTACTTTCATTACTGCTAATGTATTTAAATATTCAGAGCAGTTGATACTTTTAATATTGTATTTACTTAAGTTAATCTAGCGATACTCCTTTAAATATCAAGCACTGTACTTAGTATGGAATGTAAATCGATTTATAGTATACTGACTGATAAAAGTGCACATTAGAGCAAAGAATACAATGTCGATATCAAAGCAGACACATCATAAGACTCATGTAATATCAAGGAAAAGACGCATTAGATACACACTTTTATTCTAATTGTCAGTGATAGTTACATTTAAGGCTTGTAATTGGGTATGGGCATACCCACTCTTAAGAAGTAGATACTCGTGATAAGAAATATTGTAATTGTTAAGAGAATCACAATTATGATGGCAGTAAATCGTAATTAATAAGTAAATCGTGCATTAATTTTATTAACGCAAAATCGCTAATCGTACTAAATTAAGACATTTAAATTAACGACAATTACTGTTTATAATACACTAGTAGTTATTTATGCGATTATGTGAATAGAAGATAATCTTAACTATTTACAAGTATTACAGGAAAGTAAAGGTTGGGTTTTGGTGGTATATTAGCTAAAAAACTACTCGATAAAGATACATAGCATTATAGGTTAGGGTTAGGATTTTATACGGTGTCTTAAACTTAATTTTCGGTAGTACCACAAAGAGAACCAGTGTTTTCGATAATCAAAACCAGAACTGGATATTCATGCGAGAGATCTCCTATATTCCATCTTAGTAATATAGAAGTTACAAAAATTAATTTCTATATTCTAACGTTAGTTAAGTGAAGTTAATAATGGTATCATTTAGTTATTACCTTCGCAGAGGTTATGGCTAAATTTGTAGTCATTATGAATAGCTTACGCATTGCTTACTATTAAGGGTTTTGTCAGATCCATAAAATTTTTAGAAATAACCAAGTATACGGCAATTACCTGACGTTACCATTTCTTTAAATTCCTCGAATTCTTTCTTTCCTTTTAATAGAAAGCAATCTTCAACCCAGTTTGTTCTTTATATAATATTAATCCCAGACATCTGATCGTACGTTTTTACTGATATAAAACTATAATTAAACATTCATATAAGACTGTATGAATATGTTTATATCAAATAAATACATATGTATGTGCGCATATTCAAATTATTAGACGTTAATTATTGAAATACTATAACTTATATTTATTGCTATTTCATTAAAGAACTGCTCATATAAACTTTTTAACCTTATAATAGTTTACTTAAGTTCATCTCCAAATAATTCAGTATTGATTCCATTTATAATTCAAGTAGTTCACAATTACAACATGTAGAGAGAATAAACTATTACCTGGGTAAATATTACTTTTATATATGCGTATTCTAATAATTAATTTGTATTGTAGTTATAACAAATTAGTGCTCTTAAGTAGCTTAATGCAGCATGATGTTGAAAAAATGTAAAATCATTTAAAAATTCGATAAATTGATCAATTATTGGGTTAATTAGCGTAATTATTCAATGCTGTTTAAAACTTATTGGTCATGATCTTAAAGCTTTATATTATTTGTAGCATAAAGTATCTCCCATTACATGCTATCAATCGACAAGAAAAATCGCATAATTTTATCTACTGCTAGATTATAATACAAAATAGCTACAATTGTAAATTCTAATTAATATTTGGATTTATATAAGATAACGTTATTTGTGTTGTGCCTTTATTAACTATAAATTATAATTTATTTCTCAATTTATTGTATTAATGTCATTGGATTAATACTTTAATCAATTGTAAATTATAATTAATGTTTGAATTAATTTTGTTGACTTCAGCCATTGATGAGTTTGTTATTTTTGCCGGAAAGGAACTGTCATGATAACTTTTTATTTCTTCAATATATGAAAGAGAAATTTTATTATTATATAATTGGCATTAAGGAAATTTGATCATAACTGTATTGTTATCACTATTCCATTGATTAAGCTATCAGTAATTTAAAACTTAATAATTGTAGACCATAAATTGTGAGATAAATCTTATCGTCGTCATGACTGGGCATGAATTTTATTACTGGTGATTAATTATATATGCCTATTAATATGGATTGTAAGATAATTTTTGAAGTCAGTCACCCTTAGTTGAAGATACGCTGAATTACACATTTCTCTAGACAGAATTTTGTTGCCATTTCGACTGCTTTGTCACCTCTTTCATCCCCCCAAAAATCAATTTCTTAAGTGATTACTAGCCTAAGTTTTAAAACTAATCAATTATGAACAATTCAAGTTCACCAGTATTGCAAGATCGATGGTTTGAGAAGAATCCAGCTCCAGTGGTAATACTCTTAGTTATTTCAATTATTAATAATTTAATCCTAACTGTAGGAGTAATGGCAAAAAAGAGCTTACGGACGCCAACATATTTTCTGGTGGCTAATCTAGCTATTAGCGACATCTTATTAGCTGCTACATTTATCAATACAGCGATAACAAGATCAACGGCAGTAAGAGACCAAATATCGCTTGGTACAAGAATAGCACTTTGTAAATTTAGTAACTTCGCGATGAATTTATCTGTTGTACAATCTATGCAAACTTTAGTGATAATAAGTTTTGAAAGATATCTGGCTATCCTTAAACCGACGAAGAAATTAACCTCTAAAAGAGCTCTTACTCTGAGCCTCATTTCATGGCTGCTAGCTACCGTAATAAGCTTCCCTTTTTTGATCCTTTCCAATATATTTAAAAATAGATGTCACTCTACATTCAGTGGAACAACTGCGAATATTGTCATAAATTTTTTGCTAGTTTTAGCCGAGTTCTGTTTCCCCTTTACGGCAATGGGAATTCTGTATGGCATAGTGTTGTATCATTTTCATATCAAAAGGTCTATATTAGCAAATAATTCTAGCAAAAGCAGGAGAGCAAAGCGTAAAACAACGTATATGTTACTTACTACCACAGGGGCTTTTGTAATATGCATGCTGCCTTGGGGATTAACTTTATGTATTGAAGCTACTACTAATTTGAGCTCCTTAGATTTACTTAATGATAAAAGGTACCCGGTGAGAAATCTGATTATAGGAATCGGTCCGGTGGCATATTCAATATCTGTATTTTACAATCCTATCATTTATTGTATTTTCAATCGAAAAATTCGCCAATTATACTTTCCATGCAATTGCTCCTTTGGCAACGTTTTTGTAGCTGCTAATATTACTGATTCAAATACTCCTAAAGTTCCAGTAGAAGCAACTTCTACTGAAGTAATTCACCGACATTTATCAAATAAGTATCGTATTACACCTATAAATGTATTGAGGCCGGTTAATCAGTTAAGTGTTCACGATTAATGCGAAAATCTTTGAGCTGCGATTATTTCTATTTATCATATTGAAGTACAATCATCTAACTACCCGTGCTTGATCAAAATTAAAGCTATTCTTCAATAATAAGACTTAACAATTATTGCCATGGCAAGGAAAGAAGCGGCGAATTTAGTATAAAAGTGTGACCGTTTCAATTGCAAATCTTGGTAACCTGTGTTACAGAGGAAAGATAAGGCTTCAGGAAAAGAATTGATTTATTATTGAAGTTAAGTAATTGAATAGTGTTTTCTTTTCTTTATTTACGTAGATCATGAATAATCACCGAAAGCCTAGGTACTTTCCTAGAATTTAATAAAGCACTATAAATGACTAGCTAATATATGCTATAATATATCATTTTCAGATTAATTTGCCTTATTAAATACATCAATATGAATATGTTTAGAGAGAGAGAGAGAGATAGATAACTCTATCTCCCATGAAGCATATCTATGATTAGTTTCTAAATCTTCAGTAATACTTTATTCAGCGTAACAAATTATAATTAATTATCCATAGCGCAATAGTATCGTGATTTTGCAAATACGCTTAACTTCGTACTCCAACAGGTACAGTAATACTAGCATTCGTATGACACCATATAAAAAAGTATACCTTTACAGTACAATAATATTGCCAAATATATCAACTATAATTAATCGTAATAACGAATATACTCAGCTATTATTGCCATCTTAACAATATTGCCAAAATATAATTATTGCAAGAAATTATCAAAAATGCTCCAATCGTATACACTAATCACTGATTTTATTGATATCGTTATGACATTAGTAAACCGCGCTTTAAAATGTATACGCAATAAAGCGATTGCATTAGAAAAATTGTGAATAATTATATTCGGCTTTCTATAAAGAGTTATAACTCAATAATTAATTTAATCTCGCATTCGTTTTTAGTAGAATAAAAACTGTGAACAATACGGGTATTGAATCTGTTTTTTTATTTCATCATTTTAATAACAAATCAGGTGGATTGATTTCATAGAATACGATAGTTATAGTCCAGAATTATAACAATTGAAGCATTGAGTACCTGGTAGCAAATTAGAAATGTCAGTGACGATCGTATTGATCGTAATAAAACTAATTTTAATTAACTTTAAGTCACACATAGATGTAGTAACCGAAATCATTAAAGAGTTTGCAGTTTGTACCCTAAATCTATAGCTGAGAGCAGATAGAGAAAGTCTTCTGTATCTGAGAGCACTTTATACAGTACTGTAAGACCAAGTGTTAATATCGTAAAACGCAAATCTAGTAACTTAGAAATTGAAATATATTTACGTACAGCAGAAGCACACCCTAATAATGACATTTATGTACTTAGAAAGTCCATATATACAACATATGGTGATATGAATATTAAAATTAAATTTACTAAAAGCTATTCTAAGATTGCTGTAGGCAAATTTCGAAAAGTACATTATTGTCATAGAACATGTTTACCAGTGTTATGAAATCTAAATTGGCAACAGCAATGACAATAATCACTTGTTTATATATAGACGATTTTCTCGACAAGTAACTGGGATCTTTCCAGATTGTTAACGACGAACAGTTCTAGATTTAACCTTTGACTATGTGTCTGAGTTCATTATATTGTACAAGGTCTATTGCCGTACTAATATTATAGGATCTATCCTATTACAACGTTGGGTCGTGACATAACACAGGACTGCAGCTTAGTAATAATTGTAAAAAATAAGATTAAAAGTTGTTGTAACTTAGCTTACTATAACTATTAGATGACAAGTGCAGGCTAGCATTTATGCATTGTCATACAGTGAATGTTCAATGACTGTGTAGTAATACAATACCGAAGTTCTTTTTTCGCCTTATTCTACAATTTACTATCTAATTAGCAAAAATCCGTGTATTCGATACGAAAGTAGATCTATAATTTTCTTATGATAATCCTGTTAATTTGGAATAGTTTCCAATCTTATCAGTAAAATTTTTAAAATTTAGATACCAGCATAACTCAATAGTTCATCTCTGCTACGGCAACGAAGTAGCAAAACAAGTTTGTTTTGTATATACATCATGGTAATAAAAATATGATGCAGAACTTTTATTTATTGAAAAAATATTTTGGATAATTCTTATAAAGAATTCGAATTTTTATTGTAATATTAATTGTTGCTATTGATTATGCTCAAATAGCTTAATAAAATAGTAACACCTACACGCACATTAGTAAGTATATTATCAAAATAATTAATTTAAAATGTTGTCTTTTTGCATATTAGGCTACTTAGCGCACTATCTTATCTAAAGTTAAACAGAACTTATGCAGTACTTGAATGCTTTTCATCTAATAATTTCTTAATAATAAACAATAAAAGAATAAATATTATAGTTACATAATGTAGAGTATCGGATATAATGAACAGGACTTAATTGTAATTGCGTACTCATTATATTATTTTCAATACCTATGGAAGAATGCGGAGCCATATCATGGCGTTTCTATTAAATATCATATATTTACTTCTGCCGCAAGACAAAACTTGTCAAGTTTTCATGAAATTCGGTAGCAACCTTTAAAAGCAATACCTATTGCAGAATTAATAAAAAAAGATAATAGTATTTGTAACTTGATTTCATATCAACGGCTATGCGATTTTATTAGCATTAAAATGTAGATATATAATAGATGGATTTAGGTCTAATAGTAACTAAAATTATTGAATACCAACCCTACTAAGGTTTGTGATAGCTCTGTACTACAGTATAAGCCATCGCTACAAATGAAATTTTGCAAGGGCCATAAAAATTGCTAATGATCGTATATATTAACGCTTGTTAAAATCATCGAATATGATAATATCGATATCTTTACACTCGTAAAATACAAATACAATACTTGCTTTGATAAATAGTATCTACGATTGATTAATAAAGTAAAAAGGCATAGTTAGGCTTGTATTAATAGAAATCCTATTTGGCTGTAAAACTACTAGAATATGAAATGGAATTTACTTGTTAAGAAAATGATATACTATTATATAGATAAATAAGAAAAACTCGAGAATATTACAGCATTAATATGAGTACTAAAAATGTAGTGTACTACGATTCAATGCATAACAATGATTTTCATGTGTATATATTAGAAAGAAACAGTTTGAATAGTTTTCAAGATAAAATTATTCATCAACATATTCGTTCAAACTTGAAATGAACTGGATTTTTTTCAAGTTTAGATCAGTAATGGTTGCTTACTTTCTACTTCACTATTTTCTTGTAAGATGAAGATATCATTTTACAGCATAACGTAGCAACAACATGAATCTGTCTAAATACCTGTCACTCACACGAGTTATACCACTGTCTACTCTCTTCTAATGTGAGTGATCAACTAACTTACTAGCTACTTAGTCACCAACTAACTATGGAGAGATACTGTACGCAAGACTAACAACTTCCTCACAAGCATAATAAGCGGCTGGTTGTAAGATTAGTTTATGAGTTTTTACTTCTGGTCATGCCACGAGTATATGTGTTTTAGTCAAGACAGTAACAAAATAGAAGAAATAGTTTAACCCGTGTACAATTTAAAATGAAATTAATCAATTAATAAATGAAGAAATCTTTTCAAGCTTAAATGCACTTGATCTTTTCCCTAATTAAGATCGACAAAGGTTACAGATACTCTTTTCTATTCATTATTCTCTCCTATGTGAGATTTTATCTTGCAGTAGGTATATTATCAAAATAGCATAAGCCATGAGACATTTATGAATGTAGAATGTTGATATATATCTACTTTTGTTTGATTATATTTGTTTATTGAAACCTAAAGTGGATAGCAATATGGTTATATCTACTGTAATAAATTTAATTTAATAACCCTGTTTGATATAGCGAGTTTGAACGATTGGCTTTGACAAGAAATATGGTTAAATCAGAACTAGGCATAAGATCATAATTAAATTTCTCTTAGTTTTGTAGAATCTTAATTAAGATATATAATAATGATAATAACTTGTTTTCAAAATGTTGAGATCTAAATATGTCTGTAATCAAATAAGTTTGCCGACGATTAATTTCAATATTTCCTTCTTCATAGCGATATGACGTACCTTTCTAAAAAATACTGCAGATGTTGGCTAATATTAATAAAGCTGAATCCATTGTAAAATGTAGAACTTTATTGCTTATATTTTTGTAGAAAAAATTAGCACAACGTGATATAATTTGACGGGCATTAACCGTCATAAATGGCACTTAAAAGCAGCTTTTAATTACTTGATGGGAGAGTATGACAACATTCAAGAAGATAGCCAATGCTCACTCCACAATGACTCAGATTAATGATCATAATAAAGAGTTGTTAGTGCGCTATTTCAAGCTTAAATGAATTTGATCTTTTACAATTTTAATATTCATAAAGGCTAGTTCTTTCTGCTTTAGTATATTAGCATAACGTGACTATTTTACAATGAGCATAGCATGAAAATAAAGGGGATTTGTCTAAAATAGGCGAGCAGTGAAGCTGTTAGACAAGCTAATATTATTGTCAAGATGTTATGTAGAAGTGAATTAGACATAACTTAATAATAATATAAAAAATCTAGGGTTGTTAACAATAAGAGGTATATATAAGTCATGTTTGTGATAATTCAAGTATGTTGATTTCAGCTTCGTAGAATATGATACTAGTCATAGAATTTTATTCTCATACTAAGTTGTGTAAGTGTTGAATTATGTTTTTCGCAATTATCATGTTGTAAATATTTACAAGTTCGATAACATATTTCAGCGGCCACACTTTTCTGCCGTTGTTGTTCTTAGTCCTTCTTTTCTAAGATCTGCTGTTGTAGGAAGTTTTCCTTGTCTGTCAGAGCTTGTTGTACTAATATCTACGTAGTATCTCAATCGATAGAGAACTCGTAATAAAATCTGCTATTGTAAAATTCCTTGTGTCAACGACACTTTAATTACAGTTCGTAGAACAGGTTTTGTTGCAAGGCGTACTTTAAAACGGGGTTCATTTTACTAGCAGTAAAAGGGAATCCATAATAAAATTTTTGCTCACAACAATTGTTCAAAAACCTCATGGGAAAGATTATCATAATCCTGTTGAGCATCATTTGACCGACATTAATCGTTGCCAATCGTATCTAAAGATAGAATATGCCGAAATATTCAATAATTTTTCAAATACAGAACGGTAAATGAATTATGATTTCGACGATCAATATAAGATTATTTTTTAGACAGTCATTAATGCGTTCTCCTCCGACTGCTTTGGTCTCATTTCAAAGTTATTTCATTGTCAAGATTGTTGCATTCCAATTGTAGAATGTATTGAAGCTCACGGAATGGCAACAATAGGAATGTTGAAGTGAGGTGAAATTTTGCGTCATCTCAATTTTCAGTGTCAGCCTATCGCGCTCACCTTGACAGCTGATCATGGCATTGTATAGCGGTGATGCGACACACGTACAGTATGAAATGAGGCAGCTCATACAGATCGACCGCTATACAAATGCTATAGAAGAGACAAGAATGTGAAGTTATTGTGAACACAGTCACGTATCGTTCGACATCAGAATACACGTCATACTCTGGAGGGATGAAATGCTATAGAAGATACGAGAATGTGAACACAGTCACATATCGTTCGACATCAGAATACACCTCATACTCTGGTGGGATGAAATACTATAAAAATGCTATAGAAGATACTAGAATGTGAACACAGTCAGTCACATATCGTTCGTCATCTGAATACACCTCCTACTCTGGTGGGATGAAATGAGGCAGCTCATACAGATCGACCGCTATAGAAGATACTAGAATGTGAACGCAGTCACATATCGTTCGACATCAGAATACACGTCATACTTTGGTGGGATGAAACGCTATAGAAATGCTATAGAAGATACGAGAATGTGAACACAGTCACATATCGTTCGACAGCAGAATACACGTCATACTCAGGTGGGATGACCTTCTCAAACGAACTGTCATTTCATGAAATCGCTAGGATTGAAATTTTGAATTGGAGCAGAAATCCTTCTTTAACATATTTACCCTTAGAGCTAGTCAATGATTTTGTTGAATTGCAGTTGATTATAGGGTAATTTTAAATCGTTTACCATGACTGAGCTGTGATTAGGTGCTAGAAAAATGAATCGTTGATGTATTTAGACCCAAGTGAGTCAAGCGTTGCATTTCTACTGTCGCTCACAGATATGTCTGTCCAAGATTTTCCATTTCATTGAAAGCGAAAGGTTGGCGTAGAATAATGTTGACACTGCTCTAGTGAAAGCAAATAAATAAAACAATACTTCAGTTGGACAATCTTCTAGAGGGCTATCGCTATCTGGCAGCAATTTTGTAAGAAAATGAAATCAACATTGGAACACTTATTTCAATCCGATAGTATTCTAGTTCTCACTATCTAATTACAATTTTCATAGAAAATCAAATAAACAGTATAATACATCTTTCAATCACATAGTCTTATGTATGCTAAAACATATATACCACTATTCATGAGCAACTATTCCAAGAAAATTAAATGAATACTAGAATATTTTAATTAGACAGTACAATGTGTCTCACTATCCAGCTGCAATTTGAAAGAAAATAAATAAC